>NC_141777.1:29476512-29796484 GCF_054643075.1 Acanthaster planci
TGCTGTGTTAAATCCAGGGCCGAGAAGGCCATTCAATTTCTTCGGAATACTGTATGAGGTAAGTAAAAGAAAAATATTTCACCTCTTATTTCAAAAAAGATGGAAATTAATCAAACTCCAAATATTCTGATTCATAAGTGTCAATTTCACACACCCGCTTCAAAGTTCTGATGACATTTTATTTTGGTCCAATTTTCTGATTTTTACCCAAAGTGCAAAATGAAATGCCCCCCGACTTTTTTCCAATTTTTACTTAGGTAAGTGGAGGTAATAATGATTTACTAGACTTTATCACTTTGTTGAACTTCTGAATTTTTGTGTGGGATTTTCTGAGATTTTTTTTTATAATAATGTTCATATCATTCGCTCATCACCCAATGCCCAATTCAACCTACTGGGTGAAGAGCAAACTCATATACCAGGCCAATCAAGGATATGCAGTGAACTTAAAAACTGAAGTAGGGGGTCTATACAAGTCTTACATGCATCCGTCAGTTCACGACAAACATGGAACTTGTTGATGTGTTCCAAAGCACACTATGATAGGCCTTTGTATAAAAATATGTGTTCGCAGTGTCAAAAGTTCCACTTTTGGGTTTGACAAACCCCCCCAGTCTCTGGTCAGGCAACGGGCCTGTTTTGTAAGTTCACACAAACATTCTATAATTTCCAAGAGTGATGAATTAGTGCAAATTATCTGCCAAAGAAATAGAAATAGTTTGAAATCTTTTTCAGTGATATTTCCTGTGTAAAATGACACAGGTCAGGTGTAACAGGGACACAAAAAGGTCACACTTTTGGACCCCAAATTTATGGAATGACCCACATGTACAAATTGTACATTCACACGTATGGGATTTTAAGGTAGCTCGTCAGGTAAACAAGGTAGTTAGAATCATGTAACCTGACAGTGTTATCTGTCCTTCATAAAACTCTCAACTGAGTCATATTGCACGTCTGGTAGCCGTAATTAAATACATGTCATATTGCATGCCCAAAATGTTGGCAGGTAATTAGTCATGCTTGTTTGCCTACTAGTTCCAGTAGTGGCCTATTGGTAAGCAAACAATGTGTTAATTTCCATTCTGGCAAGCTTTAATATTCTGTTGGTGAGTCCAACAATATTCAGCAGCCACTGCAGAGGCAAAACCTCCTGATTCCAACAGGATCCAGCCGTCAGAACGAATGTGTATGTTTTCATCACTACACAGATCACCTAAATGCAGATTTCTTTGGGCTGTTTGATTGTGTTTTGTGCAGGAGGGTTGATATGAAGGGAGCTGTGCATTTTGTTTCTAAATGTGGGCTTGAATTTATCATCTTTTTTTACAGCCGGAGTTGCAGAAACTGGAAGAATTCAGCAAGGATACAAAGCATAGCAATCATACTGTATACTTCGGACACTATCCCACATCAACCATTATAGCACCTCACACCAGACTTTCAAATGCTCTAAAGTAAGCAGTTTATCCAGGAACTTTTTGAGAACCCATTTTGGTCCCTTTTAACATTCCATCTAGCCGCAATTTTTGCATAGTAAACACCCTCCCCCCAAAAAAGTACATTTACATGTACATGTATGGAAGTATTATTGAACTTTCTTAATTCATTTGCCGACATTCCTTGCCTTTGTTCATAAACATCATAGCTTCAAAAGTCTGGTATTCTAAACAAAATCATACCAGTGCCTTTTTACTTGGGGGATTACACCACGTCAAAAACAGCCACCAAAAAAGACTCCCAGTAGGAGTGGAACCTGTACATGTATACGCAAATTGATAAATAAAAATCTGGTTTAGTTACGAACATGCATATGCTCGATTGGCTGGGGCTCCCCACGGCACATGTATTAGATGATCACCTGTTGATTGGTGCATTCAAGCAAACTGTTGAACGCACCGTGATCTCTCTTTGAAAATTTGCAGAAATGGAATAGCATATCTGTGCGGCCACTTGCACAGCTTTGGTGGTCTGGTGCCCAACATGAACACCATACAAAAGAATGGCCTGTTGGAATTAGAACTTGAAGATTGGAAGCAGAACAGAATGTAAGTGTTACGTTCCAGAACAAAGTTTTTTGTAAAATGTCGTAATTATTGATTGCTTTTCCTTGAAAATACATGTGTCCACATTTAGCGCAAGTTCTGTCTGGAAAAAGCAGTAAGGATTACATTTGTGTGTTTTTTTGTCCCAAGGTATCGAGTCATGGCATTTGACCATGACATACTATCATTCGTGGACGTGAAGTTCGGCACATGGCCAGTCATTTTGATCACCAATCCCAAGCGAGCCAGGTTCATGTCGCTTGGCCATGAACCCTTGAACAAGATGCGGCACTCAACGCATATACGGTATGTCAGCATCTCCTTGTTGAACAAACATTAATCTTAATGTTCCTAGATCCTTTGAACCCCATCCAGAGGTCTCAGAAGATTTGGCAGAATTGAGGAAGGTGGCACACAGCTTGCTTTACATGGGGCTCCATGACCTCTCTCACCCTAACCCTCTTCAATCCTCCAAAATCCTTTGGGTGGTTTTGGAGGATTTTGGAGGATTGAGGGTGAATAGCAAAAGTGCATGGCCGATTGCGAAGGATGCCAATAGTGAAGGTCATAAGTTAGACCTTGTGTTGTTCTTGCTCAGTCATACGTGAATTCAGCCCCTATATTTGTTCTGAATCAACCACACTGTTCAAGAATGCCCTTCGCACTGCCTCACCACAATGAGAGTAATTGCCGGAGGAGTTGGAAGGATTGAGGCAGTACGCACACCCCCAAATAACATTTTCAAGAAATCTTGAAGGATTTTGGAGGATTGAGGCCGAATGCAGTTTGTTCATGTAGAAAATTGGATGATTTGGGAGGATTGAGGATGGTTCTAGGGGGTTAGGGTTAAGTTCAAGTACAAAGGTCGTGGGCGGAATTCATGTTGCCATACGGTAGTTGAATTTGGAGGAGTACAGGTCCTTAACTAAATTGTGCAAGGGTTAATGTTGATCCATGCCTTACTCTGCAATGATATTTTAACAAGTGGCATTTCCTTGTTCTAGTCTGGCTGTTGCCAGATCATTTGATCGTTATCTGATCATTTTTCCATCTCAATGGAAACTTGGTCTACATCTACAAGAGAGTTGTCGGGCCGAAAGAATATCCCTTAAATTTGGATGAAAAAAAAAGAGAGTAAAGCTTTTTTGCTGACTTCCTTGAATTCACCAAGCTGTTGTCTCCTCCGTGCTAGGTTTTTAGTGTTCTCTCCAGCGGACATCCTGTCTGCCACAGTTGAGGTCGATGGTAGGCCGTTAGGAGCAGCCAAACATGTCAAAGGACCACTTTTTGTGATTCCATGGGACCCCTCAGCATATAGCACTGGCTTGCACCTCATTGAAGTTACTGCAACAGTAAGTATATTGCAGCAAACAACACGGGCATATTAACCAGGCCCTCCTTTAAATATTTGATATTTTGAAGTTTATATGTTTCTTAAGTAGGCTTGGGGCACACGAGACAATTCAACACTGTACGAAGTGTCTGTCAGTGTCTGTACTTTGTTGTTTCAAACTTGTAGCCTTCTCAAGGAATTGCCTCTGAGACATGGACCCTTTCTCTCTTCAACCTTCAAGCTTTGCTTAATCATGTTTGCCCACAAAGTAGCAAAAAACTAAGTACTGCTGTGGAAAGTGGACCTTCCAGAATTGTTAATAACCTCTGCCTGAAAAGTGGATATTATTCACTGTCAAATCCCCTGAAAGACAATTTCCTGAACTGAAATCTCAGAAAGTGCTAAATTATATTGGCACTGGAAAACAAGTTTGGATTATCGCAAAAATGAGTGTCATCAATTTGAAACTGGTAACCATTCCTTGCATGTGCATTGTAGGATGCCGCTGGTCACACTCACATTGAGGCCTACCGCTTCTCTCTGGATGGCACTCAACCAGCACAGTGGTTGGTGTCAGCCATGTTTCTCATGACTGATATACCTTTTGTTGTAAGTATTTGGAGTCTGTGAACTTTTACACAACTTATTTAGTTTCATACCATTTTGAACTTTGAAAACCAAATCCAAACTCAAAATATTCAAATGGACAGAGATGTTTTAAATTCGGATTGTCGTAATATTTATTCCACTTTGGTTGTTAAGGATCTCCATTGATTACATCCATTTCACTTAATTAAAGGATCTGGGAAAGGAATTTTTCTTAGAATCACTTTTTGTGAATCTCTGTACTCTTTTTCCGTGTATGAAGACTGTTTGACATCTTTTTTGAGTTACGTGAAATGAATGGTGCACTTTTTCAGACGTTAAAAATTGACCGAGCATTTCTGGACAAGTGACGGCGCTTTTGCTTTCATGTAAATCCAGGAAGACATGGTTCAGGTTGCATGTTTTTATGTTCAAATTGCGAACCCCAGATTTGCTATCTGGGAACATTTATGTGGAAGTGATTTTTGCTGGGTTATTGCCATATACTTACACAGCAATAAATTGCCAAAGAAAATAAAATCTGCCATAGCAGTGGTTAAAAAAATCTAGAAAGTTTCAGAGCACAAATCAGTGCAACGTTGAGATTCAACGCCTTGGATGACATCATAGTTCTGTTCATGAATATGCACATATGCATTAGCATAAAGGCCAAAAAAAGCGCCAAAATATGGGTTAAAATTGCAAAACAAAAATTTAAAATAATGTTAATTGAAACCCAAAGGATTTCAAGGATTTTTAGTAAAATTTATAAAAATATTTCTATTTCCTGTTTCTTTTAAGTGCTACTAAACTGCATAATGCTGTCAACTAAACATTTTAGGATCTTGTTTGCTGACGTTATGCTCCTGAGAGTTCCAATCCATGTAATGTCTGATACTGAACAGATACTGTATGCTTAGGATTTTGTTCAGTGGATTTGCACTAAAACAGGAAATCCAAATTTGAGAATTGTGTCCCTGATTGAAGCAGTCTATAAAGATGCCTTATCCGTTTTGTTCTCATTACACCAGTTCTGGCTGATAACGGTAGGGTCAGTATTGGTGTTTGTGTTTGCACTCCTCTCACTGCGATGGATCGCAAAACGAAATAATGGTGAGTTACTGGGCAAAGGAAGTATAAATTTGACGTCTGTCAGATGGAAAGTTTGTTTTGACAGTTTTGCTCTTTCATCAGCTTTTTGGTTTTAACTATGACTTTGCCCTTCACCAGTTTAATGTTATAAGTATCAAGTGCCCAGTGCCTTGTGGAACAACTTGTGGAAAGTAATTCACAGTCGTTACCTGGCAGGACCAAATTCAAATCTTCCATTATTTGATATCTTTTGCCACCCTCGATGTCAGTTTTTCGTTATAATTATCATCATAGCACTTAGGATAGGATTTCAGTCTTTTGCACATTTCTGTTGATGTTTAGACTGTTTTCTAATTTTTATTAAACTAATAACAGTAGTTTTATGAAAAGAATGTTGGGTATACCCAATTCTTTACACTGGTAAACTACAGTATTTCCCTGCATGTTGGCACAAAACATGGAACTTGCTCAAACAAGGCAGTCTCATTGATAGTGTTTCCAATTACTGTATGGCAGTGTTCGGTTTCTCGTGCTTTATAGTTAGAGTATTTTAAATGTAGTCACAGAATTCTTTTCAGTTAATAGTCTGGCAAACCAAGTTAACATATGCTTTTTTGTCTCTCCAGTGCATTATCGGATTAGCATTGTTCGCAGTTTGTGTGGTCTTGTCTGCAGCGAGACCTACTTCTATTGGCTACTGATAATAGGTGTTTATCCTCTGGTCGGTAAGTGAACAGTTGCTGGTGGGTTTTGTAATGTATAACAAATCTTGGAAAAAATTAACATCTGAGCAGGGAATAATTTTCCCGGTATCATATCACATTTCGCGATGCATTTTAAGCCAAATTGCTGCACACTTTTTTTATGAATCGCAGTTGCTGAAACATGAAAATAAAAGTGTTCGTGGCCAAGAATAACAGTCAGCAATTTCACCTTCGATTTGTTGTTTTCCTCTTCACAAAAGCTTAGAAAAAGTGGTAAAAAGTAAACAGCTATGTGGTGTACAGTGATTTTTTTGCATCGTTACAAACATGTAGAGTACATGTACAAACTCGCATGCAGTAAGCACGCTGTACATTTAGCAGGGCACCTTTCCACACAAGGGAAAATGCGTACACAAATAAACTGTAAAATACCCTTGTGTCTGGGTACCAAGCCCATTGGTTATTGCATGCGCGCCACAGTGGAGCTACAGCCGGAAAGCGCAGCTCAAAGACTGTTTTGTGACTTCAACATGAGTGAATTTTTACCTGGTACATGTGGGTGTACTTTTTCATTATAAGACACCGGGCAAAATCGTTGAGAGGTTAAGAAATAGCCATTGCCCGAACTTGTAGGAATGATGCATCAGAGTTGGACGAGAGTCCTGCGCACGTTGGGTGATGTATATTCATGTTGTATCGTGGCGTAGCAATTTCATCAATGGTGATTGGTTGAAGGAAGGAACTTACTGTCCCTGCGATGTTTACAGGTGAGAGAGTGGCACTCTGCCAGGGTGCTTACTAAAACTCAGCTTAGATCAGCTTATCGATTAATTGTACCATTAAATTATCGATTAAAAGTATCGATTAATTGTACCATAGCACAGTCTGTGCAGGAAAGATTACTTACGTGAATAGGCCTTCAGCTGCTAATCAGTCTCAACTTTCACATTGATGACTAATGTGATGCACCCACCATAGAGCAAAGAACCGTATAGTTGATGTTGTAACTGTGTGCTGTAAATATGCACTGTGATTACGTGGAAAAAAATTGCTTTACAAGTTTATCCAACTGCTATGCAAAAATTATTTTGTATAGCAGATTTGTTATGCCAATTTTTTGCTGAAAATTATCCCCTGCTGAGTTTTGTGTAATGTAAGATGTTGAAAAAAATATAGTGGGCGGGACATAACACCAAGAAATTCCAGTAATGAGTTTGTGCCATAAAGGTTTCCCTGATAATTCAGTGTTCTTTTGGAGGCAATTGCGAGTGATTTTTGTTTGGTCTTAAACCCTAAGGCCTTTTTTGTTGAAACCATCCAGTGGGCATACCAAAGGGACACTTGTCCCCTCCCCCGGCGGGGACAGAATGTGCAGAGAAAAGAACAAAATGCAAAAGAAATGGCAGAAAGAGTTGAACAGGGATAACAATCACCCATTTACTTGAAAAAAAAAAGTTGAAATTGACCTTCCTCTGTTTGTGGTTTATCAGTATGTTGCCGATGAATATCTCCCCCCCCCCCGAAATCCTGGCGGGGCCGTGTGAAATCATCCAAGGCTAGTTAAAACCAATGAAGCATTTCTTTGTATGTCAACGTTTAAGTGGCATGGATCCCTGGAAGGACAGTACTGACTTTGTTCTGCTTTCCTCAATCCATTATAGTCTATCATAACTTCCAGGCAGATTTTGGAGGATCTGGGAGATTAGGGATTTTCTGTTGAAATCAATTGAGGGTATGTCAGTTCTTTTCAGATGCTTTTTTTTTTGCATTTTGGTCTTGCAGGTCCGTGGTTTGTTTGCATGGTAACAAGTGAGCATTTTGGCATGTACACTCTGTATGGATTCATGCTGCGAGGAGAAATCATTGGCGAGACATTCTCTTATGTCATCTGTGCCATGAATGTAAGTATCAATATCCACTGACTGTAATACATGTGACCTGTACTCAGTGGGCCTCAAGCTGGACCAAGAGAGGGCGCTATTTCCTTAGCAACTGGGACTCCTTTGGTAGTAACCGCGCACTGTTGGTTCACGAATGACTAGGAAACGCAAGCATTACAGCTGCATTGCTACCAACAAAATAAATACTTCAGACCAACGTGGCTCTTTTCAACCGATGAGGGAGTGCTTCTGCTCGAGGCAGACAGCATCTA
The DNA here is from genome assembly GCF_054643075.1 of Acanthaster planci. Classification (NCBI taxonomy): domain Eukaryota; kingdom Metazoa; phylum Echinodermata; class Asteroidea; order Valvatida; family Acanthasteridae; genus Acanthaster; species Acanthaster planci. Next base: position 29,484,424 of record NC_141777.1, read on the forward strand.
CCTCCCTGAGTCAGTTCAGGGTCAATTTCAGATCTTGATCCTGTCTTGAGTCATGTCAAGAGAGTGTACAAAAGAACTGTGACAAAAGATTCAGAGTTAGGGTACACTATCTGGAGTTTGTTATGGCATGCAGTTGAGCTTGATAACAGATCTTCAATGTACATTTTCCACTTGAGAATGTCCGAAGCAGGTAACATCTGACAAAGACTACAGTAAATTGCCAAAATGTTGTCATTGAAGTGACTGATGGCATTGTTTACCCATTGTAACATGTACTTCATAAACCAGGCTCCTGCCTTCATTTGTGATTTGGCTTGTCAATCACAGGATACAGCTAACATATATATGTCATTTCCCTGGCTCTTCTCTCACAGATGGCTCTCTTCCAGGGCCCCATCACGTTTTACTTTGCCCTCCAGTTGGACCGCATGCAGCAGCACTTACCCCATCAGAGCAGCGGCGCCTACTCAAACTCTGCCAACGGCAATGCTAAGGCGAAGAATGGCAGCGCCATCAGCCCGCCACAGTACCATATACGACCCCTGGGGCTGCTATGGTCCCTGGTAGCCTACCCCTGTCTTCTCTGTGCCCTCCTCTGGATGACCTGGGAATGCACAAACCTGTATTTCTGCTATGGTGCTATGGCGCTGGTCCTGAGCCCAAAGTCCGCCTGGACTTTTGCGGTCGTCGTGTGGCTGCTGTACAGGCTGCACTGGATCGAGCTGCGCCAAACCAGCAAAGCCAATGGTTGCAAGAGTTGATCGGATCAGCTAGAATGCTTTTCACCCTTTGCTTCTTGGGATGTTTGTGTCCTGGCTTTGCCCATTTTGTGGTAGAGCAAGTTTTGGAAACTGTTGATGTGGGGTGTGCTAGAGATTGCCCCAACAGCAAACAGCATTACTGGGAAAGCAGCTTTCAAAATTCATCTTTTATGGTGTAGCTTTCCTGTGTGAGTGAGATGTCATTTATGACAGTCCCATCACAAGTAGACTAATCCTGTGACCAGAATTAGAAGTCGTTACTGCAGAGGTACCACACTTGTGGGCAGGTCACGTGCATAGTTTGTCCTGCGGACCAATAAGTTGTCTTGATATGCCAAAATGTGCATGTTCCTCAAGCATGAAACGGGCTTGAGTATGGAGCCACTACAGTAATGACATCTTCTTCAATAAGTCTATAATGTACGGTAAAAAAAATTGTGCTATGTGCATGGTGTTAGTTTATATTCTGTGTATTTTTTTCTAACAAATTTATAAGTTTAATGTATTTCAAATTCTGTAGTTTAATTTCTTTTTCAGTTATTTTGGAAACTGTCATTGCTAAAGTCCCATGAAAATTGGGAATGAACCTATTGATATTTCAAAAAGGCAAGGTAATTCGAGAACAAAGCACAGGAGTTTGAACATGTTTTGCACCTGTGAGGAGGTGCAATTGATATCCGACACGCTTTATTTGGACATGCTTTGTTGGAAGACTGACCTAGCTCATTCTGTGCCAATAATGAACTTGTAGAAACCGTATCTGTCTTCATTTTTTGCAGTAAATGGTTTGTCTGAAAGGTTTCTTAGAATTTTTTTTATTCATTTTTTTTTACCTGGAAATTACCTATTGCATGCCTACACGTTATTTTACATTATTTATAAGGAATAGAAGTTTTAGTGGACGAAATGGCAATTTGCTTTATTGAACAAAGGAAAATGTGGCATTGAACTACTTTTATTAGCAGTACATTGTATGTATTGAACATATAAAAGCATCTTAAGGAGATGAAAATTAAAAATTCAAAACTGTAACAATAACTCGGAGAAGATACTTTTAAGTTTTAAATTTGCAAGAAAAATTTGTTTCGGTTTTTCCAAAAAGTAGTTTGTGACATGCCGTCGTGCTTTGAATGTTTCCTGCAATATTTGTAACTAGGAATGGAAATTAATTCCATTTGAGAAATTTTAGGAGAAAAAAACACCTAATGTGAAAAGGAACAATGAATTTCCTTTTTTATAACTGCAGTATTGTATTACTTCACCCGGAAAGAGCCAGGTTTTTAAAAACTTTTTTTCTGATCTTCCTTCTCCAGGGATGGGAGGAGAAAGCCACCCCAAGAACTCAGTCTTGATGCAGTTTTTTTTTAAGATTGCAGTGGTGTTGGACAAAATGCACCGATGAAGACATAGTCTATCTCCCTACCCTTCCTCCCTAGTTCTCTTAGGTTCAAGCAGCCCTAATAAAGCTGTTTTGTCATTTGGGATTTGGAAGCCTGCCAGGTATGCAATCAACTCTGCTTTTTCAGATTTCTTGGAGTTGTTGAGAAGAATATGCTGCTAAACAAACATGAAAGCTCAGGACATTACAGCAGGGAAAGGCAGAAGCAGGACTCGCGGATATTCTTACCTGTAAATTAGCTGTAAAATGAAAGAAGCCAAATACTGTGCTGCAGTGTGTACCTGAAATGGAAGGGTACCAGTTTAGAATACCATTTGGTTGAATGCAGGGAAGTATTTGAAATTAAGAGGGTTTGGGATGAACTGTGGCAAGCCAGGAACACAGAAAATGATCTCTCCATGTGGATTAGGAGGAAACATGAAGCAATGCATCTCTCTAGGGACTAAAACCATGGCCGCACCAAGCGGTAACCATTTGTCCCTGTTCTGGGAGTCAAAGTTCAATTATCTGGTCTGTTATGGTTGATAATCCACTCCGAGCGGAACAAAGAGGGCATTTTTTTTAACTCACTGCAGAGGCCTACGTTTATGATGGAGATTAATGGTACGTTTGATGCGGAGTCCGCTGAGTACGCATAACAAATTTAATTCAGAATGTATGGTCTTTGTGTACACGCAGAACGCGTGCAAGAACCCACTTGGAAATCTTACTACCAACTGTCTTTCTTTTGCCGCATGGGAGTGCACTTCAACTCGGGGCAGATAGAGCGAGATATCTATATGCAATACAGGGGTTTAGATAAAGTCTGTACTTCCCCCTTACAGAGACTGCTCCACGAGTGTTGTACTGTATTGCTTATGCAGTTTAAAGATACATTCATTGAAGTAAAAACTTTTCCAAACCTGTTCAGAGTGTTTTAAGCTGCACTACTTGCATCAATATTCTTGTTAGAGATGAAAATCAGAACAGTTGTCAAAGATCGGATCCATGTGTACAATTTGATGTTTTGACATCAACTCCAGGGTGTTTGGGGCTAGTGGGGTTAAATACCAGGTTCTGCTTTTCACCGATGTTAGCCATCTATGCTCAGAGCATTGCAAGAATTAAGAATAGTAAGAATTGTAAGAATAGAATTCACGAGCTTACAAAGGTGGGGCTTGAACTCCCCACCTCTAAAATAGGAGTTGCAGTACAAATACCTGCTTGCTCAGCCACCAAGATTTTGGACACATCTGGCCAGTTTGATCCGATACATAACCAGATCCCCAGAAGTACATGTAGTCTTCAGGCTATTTTTAAGTAATTTTGTCTTGTTTGCACCAAAAAGAGCAACTGAGCTATGTATTTTGATTTATCACTCAATTTGGCATCCTGATGAAAAATTGACATTATTTGGATGAAAAAATGTTTAGCTGATATAGAGGCTTTGCATGGAAGCCATCTTGTAGGGCACTTCTTTTGTTGCACATGGGAACCTCCTTTGTGCATATCCTGTAAAGAAAAAACACCGGCCTGCAGGATGGCAGCCATGCAAACCCTCTCGTTACATTTTTTAAAATGCCTTCAGCTCAGAAGTGGCTCTAGTAATTTGCAGCTCATCTTTTTGAAGTTGGGTCACACATAGACCAAGCAGGGGTTGCCATTGAGGATTGGTTTGGGTTCGAACTGGCTACCAGACCCCTCCAAGCTTGGTGGCTGAAGGGCAAGTCACCTGTACTGGAAAACGAGAGGTCATGCATTCAAGTCTCAGCATTGTGAAGTTTTTCTCCCACTCTTTGAAAAGTTCAGAGCATACAGGACTGATGATGGATGTTTATCTCTGTGAATGCCAAACCCAGTATTACTATAATTTACATAATCCCTGAACAGGACATTTTTGCCACAAAATGAAAGTTTCTTTTGGAATGCAAGAGATCCTAATTGTAATGCATAGGTTGCTGTGTTAACACCAAGACTTAGCTGTGTTATTTCTACATGTAATGAGAATTTGTAACATTTCAAAATCTTCCTTGTTTAATTTTTAAAGTATCTTTTATAGGGGAGGGTCAGGGAAGACCTCAAGTCATTGATGCTTTAAAAGCTTATCACTGGTTATTAACAATGGCTTTCCATGCAGTGATATTCCCATGTACATCTGCACGAAATCATACTGATAGAAGTACATGTAATGATATCTCCATTTACCGTCAACTGTTAATTTTTCCGTAACTTCTTTGCATGAAAAAAGGTTAATGGCCATATTAATTTTAGGTAAGGCAAAGCATTTCCACAAATAATGTACTTCTATAAACCAAAGTAGAATGATGAATCATGAAGAACAATGACATCAGTGAGTAAGAGTGAGTATGTCGTCACGCACCGTCAGATGTTCAAAAGTAGCTGTTGAACATTGAAGGTTTTGCAGTTGTCAAAATCCTGAGAAGACTCCACTGTAGGCTTATGTACTGTTGATGATACACTGATTTACAGGAGTGCTTTCGTATGGGAACCAGTTGGAGACGATGGATTCAAAGCACCATAGGAAAGCATACTGTAAACAAAGCATTACGTCATCAGTGCATGGGCTTTTTATGTGACGGTGCCAGCAGTTGACAGTTTCAGGAGCTCTGCTTGTCTTTTGTGTGTAGATGTGTTTTGACTGCCTTATGCAACAGCAATGCAAAATGAGATGTATGAATTATTTAAGCACCTGTCCATCTGTTTGAAAAGTGACTGAAATGAAATTTTCTGCACTTGATTGTAACTATATAAATGCAATTAAAAATGTTGTGTCTGTGACAAATTTCACGAAAACTGAACCCGTTTCATTCTTTTTGAGCCGTCAAATTTATTGTGATCTTTGAAAAATAGATAATTTTTAACCATACAAGTAAACTTCCCAAGCTGTACAGTGTATCTTTTGAGAGATAGGGAAAGGGGGATCAAGTAGCTACCATGTAGTCAGCTTTCATTTCATATTTGGGGCTGAGATTGGGGGATGGAGAAAAGTCGTCCAGCATAGGGGCTGAAACAATGATAATAAAAACAGTGACTTTTATGGCTTTTAATAGTTAAAGCATGAGTTCTCTCTATCATGGCTATGATGATATCAATCTCTCTCTTTAGTGTTTTTACAAAAACAAATTTTGAGGGCAGCAAACTGATTAACCTCTGAAACTGGAATTTTTAGTATCAATCCTGACAATTTCTGAGAAATCGCATCACTGCAAGCTGAATATAACAAATGCTCACAGATCTTCAGTACCGTCGTCTTGTCCAAAAAAGGCAGATACTTTTCAGTGCGCTCCAAGTCTTCGTGGTTCACAGAACTAGTGGAAGCATTCGAGTGTGCTACTTGTGTTGACTCCCGAGTGCAGAAATATGGTGCATGCACTTTACCATCGGATCAAGAATGTGCTCCAGTGAGAGTGTATTGTCCCCGATCCGCGGGTTGCACTCTTGCCATTTGTGTGCTCAGAAGTACACTCGTGTGAACATGTGCAGCATGCTCAAACACGCCCACTTATTCTCATGAATAGATAACATAAATTTCAAAAACTAGTTTGAATCTTGCATCACAAATCCTGTACTGAGGCACTATTTAAGGTGCATGTGAATGAAAAGTAAGTACCAAACAATCACAGAGCTGGCAGGTACAGTGTGTTGAGTTTTCTCAAAGTAAGTACCATCATACAGTAGACATGAAGAATTAAACACAAATGGAGATCAATTGTGAGAAAAAGGGAAAACTGAATTACAAATAGAAATACGGTGATTTTAGGGGAAAACGCCTGCCTGATTAAAGCAGTGGTAGCCTGCTGTTTTCCTGAAACATTTAAACCATTGGGAAGTCACATGCATACCATATTGACACCAACCCAATGTTTAAAAGGCATTCTTCACTATAAACAAACTGTATACTTACTTTCTTGTGCATAAGTATTTTCTCGTCCATTTAACTAAGGGTATGAAAAGATCTGTGATATCATGGCTGGGACTCGAGTTTCTGTCAACTGATTGCTGATGTAACAAACACACTGCACATTAAACCAAGCCCGATGAACCAGAGCTCACAGCTAGTACATCACCTGTTTGCTGCCTCCAACACTGGCTCCTAGATAACCAATTCACCAGTGTAAGTGGGCCCAGAAAGGACACAAAACATCTTCCAATAGCACTGTTTTCTTTATCATAGCAGGAACTTTAAAACCTGCCTGGTGCTGCATATCTACATGAGACCGATATCTTTCAGTAATGAGCAACCCTCTCATGACACTGAGGCCCATGCCAGATTTCCTGAACTTCGTGATGCCTCATCTGCCATCAAGGGTCAACTTTTTTCTCCCATGAAGGTGCTGTAACTCCCTCGGGCTCCCTCTATTAGCTGTCTGCTCCGGTGACCAGCAAGTGCACGTCTTTGTCCGAGGACAGCATGTGTCTGCAGCGAGTGGACCCGACAACTGCGGCCAGTCTCTGGGCATCGTAGCGTGTGTACAGGATGCTGCAGTTGTGCTCTGCAGCACCTTGCAGAAGTTGCAGCATGTTGCACAGCTCGCTGTAGAACTGAGGATGGCTTGGAAGCTGATAGAAGATGATATTGTGGATTTTTTTTATCTTGAGCCTGCAACAACAAAAAATGTGAAAAACCAAATTAGAATCTATGCTGTTCACACCGTAAAATCACACTTCCTAACAAATATATTCTGACAGAGATGTCATTGCTGTGATCTAGTCAATTACAGGTCAATTCACAATTAAAATGGGATTAAAAGAAAGAACTGTAAAAGGAACACCTTTGTCACAGTTTAATTCGAATAGCTCACGGACTTGATTCACGACAAGGTCGCTTAGAAAGACTTGTTTAAAATTGCAAAATTCACACTGTGACGAGCCCACGGCACCCAACTGCACATAGCAAGCTTCATCTATGCCTGCTTGATTCACTGATCTGCATCATAAACTAACTGTGTTGAAGAGAACAGTGCAAATTTAAAGTCATGTGTGGTTCTTAAGCTTTCTATATCAGACATAAATGGTAAAACTTTTCTGAATCAGTCAGAGGATTTAGTACTAGTGCATTTCTCCAGTTTGTAATTTCCCTCCCTCTATTCTGAACATTCAATATGATAATTTTTAAGCCTTTTTGGAGAATCACACCTTCTGAAGTAATAGAAACGTTCTGTGAACAGTAGCAGATGCCTGGATCTGTTGGCAATGTAGAGTCTGGCTCGAGAGATGTTGGGCTGACTGGTGTACCTACGCAAAAATAACCACAACAATAAAAACAGTGTAATTTGCTTTGGAAACTTAGGACAGCGACATGATTGCCCACTCAATATGACAAACTGCAAGGCCAGAAATACTATCCAAAAAATTACATTCCTTTTCTTTCTGATATTAAAAGGAAACAAAAAACAAAAAAAATTGAAATTCTGAACAAGTTTTTCAGTTGGACATTCTACACTTTGATTGAATAATTAAAGAATTTTATAATTAGTGTTACCACTTCAAATCATTATCCACAATCCACATAAGCATGCCATTCAGCTAATATTGTAGATTTTCAAAATGATATCTGTAAGTTGAAACCTAGCCTGTAAGTTTCACTTACTCGCATATCTGTGCAAAATGAATTTCCTCCTTGCGGAAGTGGTTACGAAGTCGAACAAAGTCAAAGTAGCTGGGGACATAGATCAGTGTACCCACCATCGTAGGATCCTGGTACCGAGGCAAGATCTGTGTGTCCAAAGAAAAAAAATGAGCTTCACTGTGTGCCAACTTGTCCAGGAAAAATGTCTAGGTTGGTTCCTTATTGAAACCCTGCCAAAAACTCACTTCATACTTGATTCAAAATGTGAAGTGAAAACTGGATGTCAACTTGTGCTAAGAGCAAACATGGCTACAATGCACTGAAGGTACGCTATGTTTCACATTATCAAGGCAGGTTTTAGTCTTTGATTTACTTGTCATTTACATTTGTATGGAACTTGAAACATACTCATGCGACAAGCTGACACCAAAATGCAATTACACATCTCCAAACCCACTCCACAAATTTATATCAATCAATATTTAGAATGGATTTTTCAGCACGACAAAAAGATGCCGGAGGAAATTTCACAAGAAATTCAAACTTTGGATCTCTTTTGAAAGACAGAGTACGCTCTCGTGGAAATGGGACACAGCTGAGATCACCATACAGCATCCCAAACAAGAATGTAGAAAACCCAGGCAGGGTTGCGACAAACAGCACCGAGTGCCATTTTATAACACTTTCACAGACATCACACCTAATTCTACTCGTCATCTCCAAAATTTCTCTCTCACATATCTACTCACCTTCGACACAAAGAAGTCAAATCTCTTGTCTGGCTCCTCCATAAAACTCTGGCACTCTATCCGATGGAACACCTGCAATATTCAAGTCTACTTCAATACCACCCAGGAACTATGTATATCTTTTCAAAATATGGCACCATTGTCTATCAAACCTAGCTGAACCTGTTTAACCACACGCTGCCGGGTGCTTTTAAAAATGCAGTGCCCACATATGGGCGATTTTCAAGATTTTTAATTTTCAAAACTCTTTAAAAATTCATCATTTCATTTAATGGATGTTTACAGCCACACGAATGACTGTTTGGTAGCTACTCTAAGCTGACAGGTAACCTTTGCCCCTATGCCCCAAACAGTGGTATACTGTTTAAAAACAGTGAAGGATTACCTTTGAAAAATGCAAGCCGAAAAATGATAATTCCCAGCAGCAGGTCTTTTGTTCCGGGTATGATATTTTATTACACAGGCCAGCTCTTTCGTCCCATTTTGGGCACCCTAACTTTGCGTATAAACCTATGGCACTCGAAACGGGGTTCCCCGGCAGCAAGTGGTTAATACAAACCAAGGAAAAATTCTTAACTCTCAGTACTTTCAGTACTTAATTTGTATTCATAAATACCTGGGACAGTTTTTCTATTCCTTTTGGTCAAAACACGTCCCATGACCCATGTATTAACATTTGATAATGCCCGCTGCAATTTGGTAATGCCCCCTGCATAAAGCACATTCTGGTGCCTGGGTACGAGACAGTTTAAATGATTCCGATTGGTCAAGAGTCTGTGTGCAAGCAACAGGCGGAACTCGCCACGTGCGCTCCAAGTCCATATAAGGAGATTCTTTTTTATTACTTGCTCAATGAATATCCCATCAAATGGAAGGGGGTTTTGGGAAAAATGAAAATACAATTTTTGAACAAAACCCTTGGAAATTTATCAAATATTGATTTCCTTGACTCTCTGACTAAAATAGTATTTATGAATGGGAATAAATATGTGCTCGGCTGGTCTTGGAGAATGAACGCTGATAATGCCCAGCAGCTTGGGCATTAATCGTGTATTCTCCTAAATGTGCGCTTAAGACCAGCCAAGCACATACTTACATGTATTCCCTTAATAACACACTGTCAAGTAAGACGTGGTTTCATCAACAACAAAAAAAGGAAATTCAGAATTCAAACTACATGAATGTATGCACATATCAGGTGTGAAATTTTTCACCCTAGGATAAAATATTCACTGTAGGTCATAAATGCATGCCACGTTCCAATGCACTTTAGTTACCACTGCTTTTACACATCTTCATCCATCAGCTGTCGTCATTCAGATGTGTAAAATGTCAAGTCTTGATGCACGCATGTGAGATTGAAATTTGGAACCAGGTTTCAAATTACCGTAACCTAGATAGAGACAATAATTCTGAATTACCAACCTGCGGCAGCTGTGTAATTACTTGGCAAATGGAGCCTGTTACTGGAGGGTTGTACACCACGGCCTTGCCGGCCAAATCTAAACAGACATACTAAGGATAATATCTTTAAGAAATGAGGCTGTTTGTGGTTAGGCTTAATCTTAGAGTTCATGTTGATTTATTTGAAAAGAAAAAAATGTAACATTTTGTAAAGCTTCAAGCATTACAAAGTATAGCTTTGGCAAAAAAAAGATTTGAGAAAGAAACATTATTAACATATCTAAAAAAAGAAAGTGATATATCCTGTGTTTTGTGTGGTCGTACGTTTTATGCTATGATGCATTAACTTTAAGGCCTTGTAGTTAGCAGAAAAACGACGCTAACCAAAGTCAAATTTCACAGCCTAAATGTGCCAAACTTAAGCTTTCTTTTTCCCCAAACCCTCACAATTCCTCCCGAATCCCTTCATCACGTGAGAACCAATTAATGTCAAGGAATGTGGTTAAGAAGCTGACCCAACTCAAGCAAGTACACTGAAAGGATATTAGCACAATGCTTGTTGAACAGTGAATTGATCTCTGGAGTGGTTATACTGCTGAAGATCAGCGTCTGTCGGTAGTACTTACTCCTTCAGAAAAAAAAAGTGCCATATTTGAAGTTATACCATTTACATAAAAGGGTCATGCTATCTTTTTAATACAATATATCAGTTTCAAAGAGAGAAAACTCGCCAGTCATAATTCATGAAATTTCCAATTTTTCCGAGTCTGTAGAGTGAAGCAAGAGACCCCTGACAAGTAACTATCTGTGATTTAAATGTCAACCAGGAACCTGTCACTGTCAAATGACAATTAATGAATAAACATTTACTACCCACTCTCCATCCACGGATATTACTTTGTACTTATATGCACATTTACTTGTATGTAGTGAAGTCTTTCTACATATTTTTACTACATACTGCAAAAATTTGAATCATTTTTTTGTTTTAAATACCCATCCTGTTATTGGTGTTTATCAATGTTGAATGTAGTAATAAATGAAACAAAACTACTGAGCATCCTGTGACCACTCATCATCCACTCACCACTCAAAACCAACTAACCACTCACCATCCATTCAGCGTCCACTCTCTGAGTCTTGAGAAATCTACGCCGTGAGAGTCTCTGGGCTGCAGATGCATGTACTCCATCAGATGCTGTAAAGTTCCACAAAAATGCAACTAGATTAAAGTTGGTGCACATTTCACCTCAGGGTAAAAGGCTACACAATTCTCAGCAACTGCTTGCAGTTACTGGAGTTACCGGCCAAACTCACAAACAAAAACCCAGCGAAAGACTGATGGGGGTGTATCTTAACTCAGAGTCTGCCTGGTGCAAGATCATGAAACAGCTGTTTAAGCCTGAGTCAGTGGCAGCAGAGTAATTGCCATTTCCGCAATAATGAGCGTGAGCAGTAACATGGACCCGGTGAGGATTTGCAATCTAGGGCCCTGTGTGGCTATTTGGCCTTGGGATGGTTGGTTTGTTGGAAAATGCTACATTTAGAAGGTATCTCATCTTGACAACCCTTGTATGTTGTCGCCTGAAGCGGGGTTTCTAGTCAAAATAAACCGGAGGGCTGCGGTTTAAGTTTGAGACATACCATGATATGCTCCCAGTTCTGCATGAGAAACACATCAGTCTGATCCATGATGAGTAATTCAATGGAGGACAAGAAGTCATAGTCTTGATGTTTCTCCCTGTAAACAGGCACAAAGTGAGATCTTAATTGTGACTAAAAGAAAACTGGATAGTTTCTTGTTGTTACAATCTGTCTTTAATATCTTCAGTCGTGAGAACATACATTTCGTAATGACATCAACTTTTAAACAATTATCTGCTTTTGCCACTTTTCAGACACTTTGAGGCAAATTTTCTGATGTAGGATCTATAACACTTACTGATTGCGAGGCACTGATTCCATTACAGGCAATGGAACATTGGCCGATATTACGCAACCACCTTACTTGGAACAACCATGACTTTTTTGACTGGAACAAAAAATGCCCTGCAGGACAGTCACATCTGACTTTCTATCATTTGAAGAAACTTAAAAGCTGACAGTTGAAATGACGCTCTCACCTGACAGTGAGCACGCAATTGCCAATGAATTATGAGTCAACCCACTGGATTCAGTTTAGAACTAATAGATACTATCACATGTATGTAAACCTGCATATAAAACCCCCAATACAGTTTTCTTCATTCTTCTCGATAGTGCAGCATTTTCACAGATAAACTTTTTGTAACAACCAAAGAGTGAGCCACTGGATTCCCCTATATGGGATGACTCTAAAGGATTCCAGGAAGAACAAAACCGTCAAGCGGGTGAGCGCTAACATCTAAAGAATCCTGTTGCTAGGGTGAGAATAACTGGGATCCCTATGGTTACAGGTATGTAGCTTTGTGAATCAGCAAACCCATTCAGCCATCAGCTTGATAGAACCTTACCCCTTGGTTCCGATGAGGGTTCTCAGGCCTAGCGGTGATGCAATAATGATGTCGGACATGTAGAAGTTTGTGTACAGCTGGAGTCGTTTACGAGTGATTGCCAGACCTATCCTGAAGTGATCGTCGGTGTTGCCAGCAAAGGTGGACTCCCAGTCCTCTAAAAAATAACCAATAGTTAATGAGAAACAAAGTCATAATGCTCGCGTCTGAATCAAAATGTACAAAATAAATAAAACAAGAGTTGCAAACTTCGTTCAATTTTTAACATTTTCCCTCCAACTTCTTATGAGAAACAATTTCATGTGTTTCTTTTCAATACTCTGCTAGTTCATGCAAAGTTATTCGTTAAGATGGAGCCCTCCTCTGCCTTGTCAAATACTTCTTAGGGGTTTGACTATTAGATAAAATCAAAAACAATTCAATGGTCAGGTGCACTCAATGAAACAACGCATGAACAATGCATGTATCCCTCCTTGGTTCTCATGTCAAGGCCACAGTCCATCTACAGTTCACAAACACAGTCCAAGCATCCATGAGCAGCATCAATATGTCACGCTAGTATGGTAATGCTTAAAAGTCCTGATAACACTCCAACAACTTCTGGAAAAGACTCAGAACTTCAGTGGTGAAGAATTTGAAAAACGCAACATTCAAGGCCATTTTGTTTTGTAACACAGGCATTTTTTATCACTATTCTTATATTCTTTGGGATGTTTTAACCAACCTTAATTTTGAAAGTACTACTGTTGATGGGCAGCTGTTATCACAAAGCTGAAAAAAATGGTTATAATTCTGCTAAGCATGGAAGGCAAAAGCATTGAAATGTTGCTTACCTGGCATTGGGTGCTTACTCGGTGGGCGTTCCTCTGCCTCTCCATACTCATCACTGAAGCGTTTCCTCCGACCTAAGTTCTGACTGTCTGCTGCCAGCAACAGCTTGATGAAGGTATTAACAATACGGAGGACCGCATTGCGGAATGGGACTACAACCAGGATGCGTGGCCTAGTGAGGCCTTGATCTCTCATTGTCCTGAAACAGAAATTATTAACATTTGATTTGAACGGTCAAAGACAGTTCAATGTTTAATTGCAACACAAAGACACACATTACTTGACTAATTTTGACCAAAAGGACACCTTTGACCAGAGAGAATGTTCCCAGAAAAGGAGGAAGAAATGTTAGCTTGACCATAGAATCACACAATACTAAACTCTGGACCACTTTATTGACGCTCTCCTCTGAAAATTAAGATAACCAGCCCAACGCTGCCAATCTCCAAAACTGTACACATCTTTGTTCTCTAAATACTAGTCAGAAGCCAGGCACCTTTTAAGTTCCACATCAGAAGGAATTGTGCTGTAAACCTCGGAAATGGCAATCAGGATCACTCAGATAGAATACAGTGATTTTTCAGCATTCACCAGCTTATCAAAACTTGGGAAATCAAGTATGTTCATTTTTAATCTGCCTTGTGTTCAACCAAAAAATTGACTGGTGTGAAACCCACGACCTCTGGAATACTCCCTCACTGCAATAACTTGATCAAAGTGAAAAACAGAGGAGAATGCAGGGAACTTTCTGTAATTAATAACTGGAACTAATCATAGATACAGACTTACTCAGTATCCAGAGTATTATCCTTGGACAGCATGGTGTTGTGTTTTAACACAATCTCTCTTGACCTACGTAAATAAAGGAAAACATGTATAATTTCAGAGAAATCCACTGCAAGGAAATTGTGCTTACGAGAAAGCACAATGGCAACGTAAATGTTTCCAGATGATTTAACTACCGCGTGTTAACGCAGGAAGAGGGTTACTCAACCAACTGACTAGGCATTATCTGCAAGGCCCATAACTGTAGTAATATGGTTTATTTCTGACCCTAACCCTATCCCAGAAATCAACTCTCATTTTTGCCCAATCAGGATACATCATAAATTAGAATCAGTCACTTTTCCTTACTTGACTATGTGGTTGAGTAAGTGCAGGCAGTACACGTTACATATCTCCTCAGCGTTCTTGTGTGTTCTCTCTGTGTACAGCAAGTCCTGAGAAGAGATGTTGCAATTGAATCATGCAGAATATTTTATTGTATGAAGGCTCTACCAGCATTCTGTCACACTTCTGCCTTATCGTTACACACTTTAAACAACTTGTAAAATTTTCAATAACGTACATTGTACACTCTATCCAGACAGACCCTTTTCCAAGACTTTGACTGAAAAATTATAAGAATGACTGGGTACTCCATGAAGTGTCCAGAAGAAAATTGATTCAATTCCTGCCAGATTACCTGGTAAGAGTTCATGATTGTGAAGAGCTCCAGTTGCAGTGGAGAGAACAGGTCCTGAGACCCTGACGGGACAAACTGTTTATTGTTGACTTCCCATTGGCCAGATATCCTCTTCTTGATCTGAGCATGAGCCAAGACAATTGTGGAACACAAAAGATAAATTGTTATGAAAGCAGAAAGTATATCTTTGAAAATTTCTGCACTGAGTAGCTGTCTGCAGAGAACCCGTCATTAGCAATACACACGGCAGAATAATTTGGTTGGTGCGTTGGTTTTTCCAAATCAATATTATTTGAGCCCAGTGACTTGTGTGCTCTGTAAAAGTGACTTCAGGCAAACACACGTATATGACATTATACAGTCAAAGAACTTTGACATAAACAGAAGTTTCTGCATGCGAAAATTAGTCTGTTCATTGGTGGTCAGTTGCAATGTAACCACTAACTCAGGAATTCAGCACAAGACAATGTGGTAAAAATTAAAGACTTACATTCAATTCTTTGAATGTCACATGATCTGGGATCTTGAGGCTGAATGGCTTTTTGGCAGACGTGGAAGAAAAGACAAGTCTGCCTAAGGTGTTCCACTAGATTTAAAAAACAAACAAACCAAATTCCAGCTTTTCATATTACATTTCATACTTTTAACACAGAAATTTCATGACAGCATGTCATATGCAAACTTTGTAATTTCAGCAACATACATGGTGGAGCCCATGCCCCAGGAACCCTTACAAACATAAAGACAAAGACACTATCCATGAAGACTTCCACACACAAAGATTTTACTTGGCCACCTGATGATTATTCCATGTGCCTGGTGACTAACTGAAGACTTGAAGTGCCCATGCAAATGTTTCAGTCACCAGACAAAGTACAGGTCAACAATGCAGCCTGTCTTTCTGATTAAGTCCATAAAAGACAGAACATTACACAAATTTGCAATTCCCTGTATTACTGCTAAATTTGGATGGCCACTTTTGTGACTATCCATGAAAAAATCATACCGATGCATGTAAGCTTTGAACTTTACCTTTGCCTGTAGTTTGTGTATCACCTCTCCCTTGGCCAACTGACTAGCAACACCTTCCCCGATGTCCTGTGCTACCCTCCTATAAAAGGGATCTACAAAATTAACATGAAAGTTGTACTTGGCTCTACTTAGCTAAAAGTGTAAAATCTCCAATCAGAGCACATGTTCTTTATGATGTTTCAATGTCTAAGACTGATGAACATGAGTGCTTTTGTTGAAACACATGCATCTTTATAAATATCTACCAGCTTGGACCCCTATTCCTCTCCTTTTTTTCATACTTCAACTTTTTTGGAAAATCTCTCGTGTTTTACACATGATTGTCAACTGTGGACGTCTAGTCAAATGTGGGCCCAAGTGTGGTTTCTATCATTCATAGTCCACAATTTGAATATCTTAAATGTACATGTACAGTGCTAACTAGGAAAGTATAAATCATGCTGAATCCATCAAGATTCTTCATAGTTTCAATGGTCAGAGTAGGGTTGGGATAAGGCAACCCCTAAGCTCTTCTGCTAAGAAAGTTACACCGGTTAGGTTATACTTTCTTTAATTAATAATTAGTCTTCAAAACGTCCTCGTGCATTATGAAGGAATGAGGTGGTTATAGGTTAAAGAAATTACACGACATTGTGTCATTTCTCACTGTGTGGTTCTGAGGATTCCTGAGTTTAACCTTGTATTTTCCCAAGAAGTGCTGCATCGTTCTATTCACTGCAATATCTAAAGAATTTTAATTTGGATCCTTCCAATGAGTAGGATCCAAACTGTGTCTTCATTATGACAAGCGGCAGATTTGGTCCTACCTCTCAACTGAGTCTTTGCATCATCTTCCTCTGCTGTGCCTTCATCGCTCCCTTCATTACTAGCAGTCTCATCTTCGTCATCATCTTCATCATCTTGAAGTTCCACTTCCTCTTCGTCCTCTACAGATTGGCTCAAGTCTGCCACATCTGTATCGGCAGATTTTTCAGGAAATACGTCTGCAAATTAAAAGATGATTCTCTAAACCTTTTGTATTTAGAAACATTTTTTTCTGAATAAGCAAAAAAACAGGACTGCAATGCTGACTACATTAACTGTAAGAACAATTGAAACCACGATAAAGCTCGCTAAATACAAGGAACACCACAACGGACGGATACATTTGACACTGATCCAACAAATAGTTCACAAATGTTGAAAGGGGCCTTGTGTCTCCAGCAATCTCTTACCTCCATCTTCATCTTCATTCTCTGCTTCCTCATTTCCTTCATCCTCTTCCTCCTCCTCATCGTCGTCACTTCCTTCATCGTCTTCTTCGTCATCTTCATCATCTGTGCAAGGAGCATACAGATAGTCAGTAGCCAACTGCCCAAACTGCCAAATCAGTTCTCTCAATGCAGCTAATGGATGTAGATAAATTCGGCCAGTGAAAATAATTTGGGAACACTTTGATAAGGTAAAAGAAAAAAATATTTTAATTCCAATACTAAGAATGTTACCAAGAATTAGTGGACTTAACAGACTGTCCCCTATCGTCACAAGAATGCACAAAGAAAGTTTAATTTCAAACTGACTGCACTCATGTCAAACCAGTTATAGAAGAATAGAAGTCCAGACAATAAAGTTGCTGAAAAGTCAGTCGCACATCAGGTTACAAGTATCTCAGGATGAACAGTGACAAAGATACATCAATGTCACTATCCATGGAGTTAAGTGACAGTGAGAAACTGACAACACTGGTCTGGCATGTGCTTGAGACTGACTAAATGACCTTGGGATTAATACATATATTTATTATTGTGGGTGGAGCCAGATGTCTCAGTGGACGATGTGTCATACTTGTTTGCAGTATACTGTAGGTCACAAGGTAAAAAGATTTTAACAACCATAACAACCAAGGCTTCACTGATAGTTTGACGAGTATTTTAGCCAACTCCTTTCTGAGCCCCCAAGTGATTGAAGTGTTAGATCAGGGAGTAAAAGTAAGGCTGAAGTAACAAGACAATGTCAGCTGAGTTACATTATGGGTGCGCAAGATTCATTTCATGGATTGTGAAAGTACCTGAGTACTGTTCCTCAGTCGTTGTACCTAGGGTTGTCAGAAGTTGCTCATAAGCAGACGGCTCTTGCTCAACACTACTGTCTGAACTGTAGTCCTCCTGGCATTCAACAAGTTGACAAAAGTAGAGCTTTTGAGGTAGCTTTATAAGTTCCTAAGTTCAAAGACTTCACATTTAATAAAGCGTTTTCCTACCTTTTGCATAAGTACAGGCCATTGTTTAACATAGAATGTGTGTAAAGTGTGCAGTCCAAAAACCTAAATAAAAACATTAGACAGACACATGAAATTCGTGAACATTTTACACAATTTGTTTCTTCATTCATTAGTGAAGTCGGCCTTTGTTTTGCATGCTTTTCTGCACTTGAAGTCTCAATCTAGAAATGATGCACAGTACAGTTCAATACAGTAGGCATGCAATCTCCAATCCAAAATGTTTAGTCCGATTGGGAAGAATTCCACATTGGACATCAAAGTTTTTAGTTTCAAAAACACCACCAACACTCAAAAACTGTGGAATTCTGTCTGTCTGATCTTTGTGAATTGTCTTCTGTCTGGTCAACCAAGAGCACTACGAATGTAAATGAGTCAGTCACACAGTTTCAGAAGACAGGCATCAAGTAAGATGAGCAATGACAAAGGAATGCTTTCACCACAGTTTGTTCAACGCCCCGTTGACTTGTGACTTTTTAAATTCCTGGCAAATGCCTCTGACTTATGTCTTTGTTGCGATGTCTTATAAATGTAAGCTATTTGTTTGTTTGTTGATGCGAAATAAATAATAACAATAACATGAGATGGGCTTGTAGGGACTTGTGATCTTTTGAAGATCAAGCTCTTGTGTTAAAATGTTCCAAGTGGAAAATGTTAAAAAAAAGTTTGGGTTAAACATGCATCTAAAGCCCTAAAATGATGTGAGAAGGCCTTTGTAGGGTACCTCTGTAATGCCTGGAGTTTGGTTTGCAGATCCTGACTGTAATCCCAGCTGTGCCCTGTAAACAAACAGAACCAACAGATGTGAAAATGGCAGGCAACCATCCAGATCATTAGGACTGAAATTGACACAAATGCAGAATAACCCGTCACATCCCGTAATGTGCTAAACACAGCATTCTTGTGTGTTACCCTTTTTTCAATATTGGCATGATGACTCATCCCCTCCAAAGTAGCTTTTTGTCTGTGTGTGAATGTGGTTTTGTTTCGAACAATATGTATTTATCAAGGCCCTTCAGAAATGCAGTTAAATTACTTATAAGGATAGCCATGTCAAAATAGACTAAAAATAAATAAGTAACTTCCTTACGAACAAATCCTCATATCAGCATTGTCTGGCCGACCATGTCCAAATGTTTTACCCTCCTTTTGTTGTAACAGTCACAAATGGTCAAAAATTCCTTCCACTTGATTTGCCCCAGAACATAGGGGTCATTGGACTGATTTTGACTGATACGACAACTTTGACAAGAATACATCTTTGCATAGGAGGGTTGAACTTGCGATTCGTAGAGTCCTAGTTAGACTAGCATCAATACAGCCGCCCTGGAAGACTGCATTGGAATACTTTTTCTTACCTTCCCCTTTAAGTTTGCTTTATTGCATTATACTTCAAGTTTGTCATGGTTGTGTTGACTGCATCGATTTTGCATTTAACCATATTCGACTCCATAGAAAGAGATTTTCAAGGGGTGGGCCCACATTTCGAGTGGCGTGGTATTCTGCAACGACTCCCTGAATTTACTTCCATAACAATGAAAAATTATGTCTGGTTCCTTTCAACCATCTCAACCTCATACATGTAATAATTGTGGTCACCAGCATTAGTCTAGGGTCCCCCTGAGTTCAAGGGAAAGAATTCCATGTAGTACATGGACGCCACTTAACAACCTGTGCACAAGTAGTAGGCCTATGCATGGTAATGAGTTGATCTGAAAAATAAAAATCTGATATTTTAACTGCTAAAAATGTTAAAATTACTTTTTAGGACATCTTGTTGCTTTCAGTTGGTTCATACTCAATAGGTCACTGCAGGGAAAGATTAGGGGCGTCCACATGGAATTAATTACATCATGTAGGCCTAAGCCTGAATCTGAATAATAGGCCTGGTCGGCAAAGCCTCCATCAGGAAACATCACACCAACATGAGCGTGAGGTTTAGTTTGGGGCGTGGACGGGCCTCACTGTAGCCCAAGTTGCTTCTCCTTGTCTCCTCTCTACAGGTTTCTTCAGGCTTACGAGCTACAGTGTCTAGGGCGCTTTTGAGAAATCCTCGGTGTCATTTCCAGACATGATTAATTATATGTGCCAATAAATTAGCAATGTCGGAAAAAGATGGCTTACCTATGATTCTCTGAAATCGCTCCGGTTTGTACTTTTTTCTTTCTTTCATTCACTTTCCGACTGATTGCTAGAAGGTCAATTTTTCTCCTCTTTCTCCTTCTCCCCTTTCCGTGTTTACGGCGCTTACTTCCCCGCATTTCTGTTCACTTTACAGCATACTGTGCTAAAGGTTAGTCTAAGAAAATGATGTTTTTATGAAGAACATGTAGGGCCTACCAAGAATTGCACGTGTTGACTGGCGATAGCTCAGTACTACCGATGCATATATCGCATGGAGTTCTAAATTCTACACGCTTTGTACACTATTGATGTTTTGAACAGGATACAAGACTAGGTACCAGTCTAGCAACATTTGCTACGCGTACACGTACCGTACATGTAAAGGGTGCAGACCACTAATTCAAGTGAGAATTTTTGACCAGCTCATTAGCATTAAAAGTGCCCCCCCCACAGTATCTTTTGAAAAAGGAGATTGTTTGGCCCCCAAAATGGTGAGATTGTGTAAATCGTTGCCAGGATCAACTCCCTGGGTCTTTGAGCTTTCATATGAGAGCAGAATGGCTAACAACTAGGGTTGAAAAATGGTCCTAAGTGCCCCCGAAAGTTGAGGGTTGCCACTTGAAAAACGGCTCCAATCAGACTTCGGAAAAATCACTTTTTGGGGGTGATTTTGTTTTGTGGGAATAATTAAAAATGTAATTGGTTAACCCACAAAAAATTTAAAAGAAATTGAAAGATAAGTGACCAGACAAGAATTTCATTTGTGTTTCAGAAATCTCAGGGATGTTGGCGCACGCATATGCACATGCTATTGGGACATTCTCTTAACCTGAAAAATCTTTCACGGAGGTGTGAAGCTTAATTTTTGGGATTTTGCATGCTTTGGTTTGGTTTGGTTTGGTTTGTTAAGGAAGGGAAGGGAAGGGAAGGAAAAGGGAAGGGAAGGGAAGGAAAAGGGAAGGAAAAGGAAAGGAAAAGGGAAGGGAAGGAAAAGGGAAGGAAAAGGAAGGGAAGGGAAGGGAAGGGAAGGAAAAGGGAAGGAAAAGGACAGGACAAGAAAAAAAATGTATCGACCTTTTCTTACCTCTTGTTGCTGAACTTGTGTTTTAAAAAGAATGTAATTACAGAAATTAGGGGTCCGAAAGTGTGACATTTTTGTGTCCCTGTTACATCTGACCTTTGTTGTGTGACATGGAATATCACCGGAATTAATTTCAAACTATTCCTATTTGTTTGGCAGATAATTTGCATTCAGTCATCATTTTTGGAAATATGAAATGTGTTCTGAACTTACAAAATCATATGTCAGATGTGAAAGGGACACAAAAAAGTCCCCTAATTACTGGAATTACCCAATACCAAATTCGAAAAGCTGAAAGTTTGCTGATTATACAACGGGCTTTTGCATCATTTGTCAAGTTAAAACTAAATAACAAAGAAAACAAAGAATTCAAAGAGGGGAACTTAGAAATACATTATAAAAGAAGAGATCATGGGGGGGGGGAATGGAAAGTGCACATATATATCTAATGTCGACTTGGTCCTCTTCCCTTCGATAGCATCAGGTAAAAGCTTCAGAGGTAAGCATTTTGGCTTCGGTATCAGTGCACAAAAGTCTAACCGGCAATCGTGTAACGTGGGCGTCAAGGGAGACAATGTATGACAAACATAGGTATTAATGTCTACGTTCCCAGCCTAGCCTTTGTTTGCTTTTCTTCAGAGTTGCATCGAGATCATCTTTTGTATTGGACCCCGAACAATTAACGATTTTGTAGAACCTAAAAGGTTACGTTCGCTCTTTCAAAGATAACGTGAGGAGGACGTCGGCATATCTGCATGCAAAAGTACGAACACGGCCGGCTGCTGATGAACACGACACTGCACGGTAATTCGAAGTCAGGGTGTGTGGAGTAACGACGCCTTTCACCACACATTAGTCGGGATGAATTTTCTTTCCTTCTCCTTCATAACACCATTTCCTATTCCCGTTTTTTAAATTTATGGTCAATGTTTTATATGTTCTTTCGGATCCGCATAGGCTCTTTATACGATACTTCAGTTCTCACAAATGTCACCTTGGTCAAGCACTCCCTTTTTCCGGGCCGGCTTTAACCCTTTAAAAGGTGAACTCTCCCATTTTTACACGCTAGAGGCGAATATATTTTTCATGAACTGGGGTGTGGGTGAAAGAGGGTGAGAGAAGGCCTGCCCCTAGCTATATAGACGTCTGGTGCACAGGCGGAGATTTCTTGTCACGTGTTTAGGGAGGTGATCTCAGAAAGCTCATCAGCACGCCTCCATCTCAGGTGAGATCGTGACGCTGGCAATCCCCGTGCAAAGTCGGTGGTGCAGGCTACGGGTGCGTACACAGTCAGTAACTTGGGGGGGGGGGTTCCCCACCCTCAACAAGTGTATGTGGGTGTGTGTGGGGGGGGGGAGTAAATCCCCACCCCAGGATCTCCATCCCCATGGTCTGGTGGCATGCATGCACTCACTCTAGTGGGAAACATGTGATACTACTCCATTCAGTAACTTTGATTTTCGGCTATTCAACTAGTCATTTTCCAAAATCACTTTAAAAATAACATAACACAGCAAAACAAAAACACACCAAACAAACATAAACTTTGCACTAATATCACCTTTCCAAGAATTTATTGCCGTTGCGTACTGCGCTCGAATTACATGAATAAAGTAAGCAACATTGAAATTTACTTTACGTTATATGTTCTGGTCCGATTCTTGACATTACTCTGTAAAGGTAATAGGTTAGGTTTTGTGAACAGGAAAAGGCTGGGGCTATATCTGTCCTTGGCAATAAAAATCTTATATAACTTCTCATAGAAAATACCTAACGATTGCGTTTTTTTTACCAACTATGCGTTCAGATGTTTAAATTCAAGTCAGAAGTGCTTTTTAAGTACACTACCAAAGTTGCTTTAAAAACAGAAAATTATACCACCCTATCGCAACTACACCGAATCTAGGCTGTAAACTGTTTTGACTCGCAAAAGTGCACTTGGAAATTACTTATTATTTCTAGTCGGAGAATAAACGTCGGATCAAAAATGGGAAAAGATACCACATGTGAAAGACGTGAAGTTCCCGGTGCTGTCTACAATTAAATTGTGTTTATTCAAATATTTGAGACAGTTCATTATATCGATGAAAAAAGTCGAACTGTTATATGGTGGAAAAAGAACAGTACAACGAGAACACAACTGAATTTGACAATCCACTTAAATCAGAGTTATTAACATCGTACAAGGTCATCATTTCAATGCATGTTACTGATGAGATAAAACACAACAGACATAGTCAATCACTTTGAATTGAGTAATGCAGATCAACAGTTTAAAATGATTATTTCCCACTCTTTTTTTAAATGTTTGTTATATTTAGAGTACATGTATATACTATCCGAAAAGATGAGAGGAGCATAACACCCTTTGAAAACCAATATCGCAAAGAAAAAGTTTACTTCGGGAAGCTTTCGAAGGTGGTGTTCATGATGCATCTGAGTGTTCCGGTAATGCTATCACAATCGTGTACAAGTATCACTGTATAGTTACGCGAACCGAGACATCCAACTGAAGGTGAGATGTGGAAGCAGTTGTCTTCTTGTCTTGTTGCATGGGATTCTTCCCATTCTGGCATCGTGACGATCATTATACTTCATAACCAAAGTACAGTTTACCTGGGATCAACTGTTGTAACACTAGCGAGGAGAAGGATTATCATGTCCAAACGTGGTAAAATGAATTGATGAGAGTGAGGCACGTGCAGGGTAGGTGAATTATTTAGTCCCTTCTCATCTCGCAGATGAAGGGGCGCCTTACGGCCGTGCAGCTATAATCATACCAGCGACGGTTGGACCGGTACACCTGGACGCAGTCCAAATCAGAGTAGTTGTTTGGCTCGCCCGGGTTCCAAAAGCTGTAGCTACTCTCTGTGAAGGGGGTCCCGTCGTCCCATTCAAACCTCCTCTGGTTCTTGTGGAAGTCTCGGAGGCCGATCCAATAGTAACTGTGCTTGTGAGCTCCGTTCTCCTCGAAGATCTTATGGACATGGACGGCCTCCTCCTCCTTGTTGATGGTCACAAGGAAGGACTTGCCTGGTCTGAGGTTGTAGCAGTACTCGTGGGCTTGAAACCAAGTCATCGAGAGTCCAACGTAGCGGTAGCATCTCGTGCCCTGGAACTGGGACCAGTATGGCGGGCAACAGGCCTGGCTAAGCCCGCTGAAGAACAAGACAGCCACAATAAGGAGTAAACCCTTCATCTTTATGAGGTATTTGTAGCTCTTTCCTCCGAAATCTGTCGTTGGTTTGAGGTCCAGCAAAAGTTGAACGAGCTGTCGACTACACTTCGGTGTCGCAACGAGTGGTTGGAGCAGCACCGTGTGTCAGCACTGAAGCACTTAAAGGTAACTAACTATCCAGCCCAACCCAATCAGAGTTGAATTCACTGTTTATTTAATACTTGAAAAGTCTGGATGAACTGTGAGCTCAGCCTGTTTATTCGCTCGATGATAGCGATCTTGACATAGATTCTACCCCGACCCCAGACATTGCTCTGAAACGACATTACGGGTAGATGGAAGAATTGGGGGTAAATAAGGGCACACCTTTCCATCAGTAAACAATACTGACATTTGAAAGACCGAACACTCGATTAAAAAAAAGGAATATGCAATGTGATATTAAATAAACAAGGGGAGTGGTGAGAGGTCTGTCTAGGTTTGTGGACAGTCCGCGAAGTTTCCTCTTGTATTTGATTGTTCATTTCTTTGGAGTTTATTTCATCATTCTCCTGCTGTATTTTTCGGGCAGACCTGTCTGGCCAGTGATGGATCAACCATTCACAAGAAAGTGCAGCAGTTGCAACGCATTTGTTGCAATGTTGGAGTGATCCAAAGAAGATATGGGACATATCTTTTATTCGAATTTCTCTTTGACCCGCAAGCCTTAAGACCAATTAAGGCCAAGGCTAAATCCTCAACATCTAGGCCCTGCAGTGTAAAGATAAAAGTTGTCACATTGTAACGAGTCATATCGTCGAATCGTCAGATTTTTCTAATGCCAGCCTAATCGTTCTTTTACTAGAGTGATATGAAATCTGTGATATGTGATAAGTACAATGGGTACTGCATGACGTGTGTTCAATTCGATCACTGTGTGGAAAGTGAGGTCCCGAGCGCAGTATTCTCATAGACTTGATCACTAGTCCACACCATAGATCAGAGTGATGATGGTCTACAATCCTGGCCAAAATCGTTGGGACACTTATGAACAGACATACGTGTGTGGTTTCCGGCCTCAGGTCCCCAGTCCCCAATCCCAATGTCATTTGGAGCTGGAGCGCAGGCCGCGCATCGACACCCAACACTGAGAGGGGGCCGGTGCCCAACGAGATTCAGCCAGGATTGTAGCTCAGTCTGCATGCATTTTGTTAATGAGAGCATTGAGGTAGAAACGGAGACAACACAGTGGGGTCTCATAGGGTGCACCCCTAAAAATAAATTCCCGTAGACAGCAGTGATAAATCCCCATATTTCACAAATATTTAAAAAATACTCACAACTCTCACAGGTGTTCATGTTGCACAGAAAAATGGTGTTCCACATGTCCTCTTTCATTTTCCTTTCAATTTTTAGTGGGTTGACCAATGAATTTTTGAGAAATTCTCAGCCAAAGCAGACCACCCCTAAAATGAAGGAAATTACACTGCCAGGGAAAGTAGCCATTCTTAAAATGCATCCCTCTGCAAAAAGGCTCAAATAGTGACACTTTTGGACCCGATTGCATCCAAATTGCTCAGAATTGGAAGCCCTGAGTCCAGCCAAAGGTTCAGTCTCATATTTCTCCAATTCCCCAGTTCCATGGCTCTCAGGACCCTCTAATATAGAATATTTGGGTCTTTCAGCTTTCGTATGAGAGCAGAATGGCTAAAAACTATGGTTGAAAAATGGTCCTAAGTGCCCGAGAAAGTTGATGGTTGCCACTTGAAAAATGGCTCCAATCAGACTTCGGAAAAATCACTTTTTGGGGGTGGTTTTGTTTTGTCGGAATAATTAAAAATGTAATTGGTTAACCCACAAGAAATTGAAAGATTAGTGACCGGACAAGAATTTCATTTGTGTTTCAGAAACCTCAGGGATGTTGGCGTGCATGTTATTGGGCCCTGAACAGTGCTGATTTTACACTGTTTCCAATGGGGCTTGAATTAGTGGACTATACCCCGAAGCAAGTGACGACGCGCGGCTTCGATATGTATCCAAAGCACAAACGAAGACATCACAGAGATTCCGACTTGAGTCAAGTCTACAAGAAAGCTAGACACGTCATCGTACGATGTCGCACATAGACCCCGTTGTTTGGACTAGGTGTGAAGCCAGTGTCCGAAAGTCATGGCTGCGGCTGGAAATTACACGTGCACCCATAGAGGCCACTGGCTAGCCATTTCCCATAGACACGTATACATGTACATGTACTTCCGTCGCGTTTCACTGAGTTCCCTGCTTTTGAGCTGCGTTCGAGTGTGTTAGTCGTACCACCGACTTGCACTTTGAGACCTAATCCGCATGACGATGGATGGCGGATGGTTGGACGGATGAATGACGGGCATGACAAGAGTATCCGCCCCGAGCTTAAGTGCACTCCCAATTGGCGGGAAAAAGACAGGTGGTTACTAGTAGGTTCTTGCACGCGTTCTGCGTGTACGCAAAGATATGGAATTCCATATCTGCCATCGCCCATCTCCCGTCGTCCGTCGCCTTTTGCTTTTTGTTGTGTCCCAATTCTGCCATTTACCTGTTTCAAACATGCCATTTTCCGTCGCCCGTCGTGCGTCGCCGTCGTGTGTCGTGCGTCGCCCGTCATGCGTCGCCCATCGTCCGTGTTTGTTTGTTGTCACGCTTGCGCAGTGGTATTTTTAACTTTGATCCTTGATCGTTTCACATGTACATGTCCTTGTTCGATCGATCCACCATGCCTGACTCTCATTTTAGCAGTAGAACTAGAAGATGTATTCGTTTTTTTGCAGTTGCGCCGAACTCCACTTGAAAGAAGAAATAATATCCTTTCATTTTTAAAGACTGACATAGGTAAAGTGACGCGTATATGAAATAATACCATTTTTGTTACATAAATAAATTAACAAAATAAACTTTTGTTTGGGTAGCTTGTTTTTCTTGATAACTTAGTTACTCTAGACGTAACTTTACTCGTTAACAGCCTGACTTTAGGTCTATAGCCTTTGTGATATTTCTGTCTGTCCCTGCACGATACCCCACAGAACGGAATGTAAATAATAAATTATTTACAATGTTTGATTCCTTAATAGTTTTCATAAGAGACGAACTGATTCAACATTATTTTGAGGGCGGGTATACCTATGATGAAATCTGCTGTTTACTCCAAATTAGACATGACTTGAGTTGCAGGTAGGCTCACAGAAGTCTTTTAAACAGTAACGTTACTTGTTAGCCGCATAAATAATGCTGATATGCTGGAAAACCTGTTCTCATTGGTCTATCCACCATGGCATACACACCCACAAAAACCAAGACGTCATATTTTCTGAAACTTAAACCAAGTGGTAATTGTTCCCTAACAAATACATTTAATAAACAGTTTGCTATCCACAGCACTGTCTCGTATTTCTGGATTTCAAGGTGAAATTGAGAGGACAAAGTGGAATATCTGCATCGGTTGGCAGATTTCTTTCTAGAATTTGATGAAAACAAGTCGGCACATTTTTACAGTATGCAAATTAGAATTAGACTGTGGATAAGTTGGCCAAAACATTTTTGCTGAAAATGTTTTTTCCCCAAAACACTTGGTTGAATTCTCAGAAAAGGCGATATTTTCTTGTCAAGGGGCAGGGTAATCTAGCATTATTGGCATTAATTATGGGACTAGTATATGCTTTGCAGGAGGGATTTGTACTTGCCTTATTGGGAAAAGATCCTTAGAAGTGAATGGAATCATCACATTGTCATTCGTTAAACCCCGGCTTTTGCAGGTCCTATGCAACCCATTTGACGGGCGACGCGCGACGGGCGACGAGCGACGGCAGATATGGAATTCCATACAAAGAGCATTCTGCCGGAATCTGGTTCGTAAATGTGACGTCACTTCAGTTTAAAACCACGCCCACTGCACATGCACTGCACATAGAGTTACATGCATTTATCACCATTACATGGAACCATGGAACCGGAAGTTAACGCGCAGCTTCAGCGATCGTCCAATGGGAGCCTGCAAATCGTGGCGCGTCCGCCTTTGTGGTGACGGGTACTCAGCATGCTCCGCGTCAAACCGTATAAACTTGCGCGCCTCAGGCATGGTGCGCCTATGGGATGGGCACAAAAAAGCCCTCTTTTGTTCCGCTCGGAGTGGATAATCCACGGCGCGGGGATGACCGTACCGAAAACACGCACGGGAAATAAAATAAGAATGCTATCGTAAGAGCTGCAGCATTAACGGTCTCATTTATCCAGCATGCTCGGATTACACGTATGTTCACGCCCATGCCCGGCCCCCGTGCAATTGTGCACGCATGCGCACAAATGGCCTAGGCGGCAACAAAAACGCTGAGCGGGCCATTGAAAATGTACAGGGGTGCGACTTCGATGATCATTTTCTCTCAGGTTTCTGACTTTGTTCATTTTTTGTCTTCAGAAAATCCCATTAAGTTGTTTTTGCTACTATTATCTAATTTAAGTGGAAGTTTTAGTGCTCTTTTAAAAGACTCTTAAATCGCAATCTTTCCTGTGCGCACGGATACCGTGCACGATACGGGGCCGATGGGTCACCCTCCCACATGTCCAATCCCTACACACTAGACTATTGTTACCTAAAACACACCCCTAAAAGTCTGTAAAGAATTCCCTAGACTCCGATCAAACAATGAGCAACAAAAAGGCGGGGGGGGGGTCTCTCTGCCCCATATCTTGCATGAAGATCGTCGTTTCTTATAGTATGGCCCCCTTCCATGCTAAGTAGTATAAATTACGTCGTCAATGTTCTTGGAGCCAACCTGTGCATTTGTAAAAACCCGCACTCGGATCTTTACGGTACCTCCATGGTTCAGTTTACATGTACCAGTACTGTACCCATTATGATTCGCTGCTCTCAGCACTGGGAAATCCGAAGAACCAAATTTCTTTCTCTTTAGAATCTGCATTTTGTCTTGTACAACCCCAAACACAACAACTGGATACCATTTCTTTCGGTAGTACTCCCAGCTATGACAAGTTCAATGACAAGCTATGTAGGCTTACATGTACGTACAGTATACAGGTACGTGTACACTGAACATTGGTAGGCCTACTTTTTTTTTTTTTTACAAAATACACAGGTTGGTTCCAAGAACACTACTTATGATGGAAGGGGGCTACACAAAGAAACGGCGATCTCGAACGTGCACACAGGAAAATTACGATTTTAAAATCTTTTAACTGAGCACCAAAAATTCCTCTTAAATTAGAAACTAAAAGCAAAAACGATTTAATGGGATTTTCTGAAGAAAAAAAATGAACAAAGTCAGAAAACCTGAGAGGAAATGATCATCGTACCAGCGTACATTTTCAATGTCCCACTATCACACTTCTTGCCGCCAAGGCCATTTGTGCGCCTGCGTATACAATTGCGAAGAATACGCAGCCACGTACATTGACTGCATGGGGTTACTTAGAGGTGGAATCTTCTATTAGAAATCAGTGCATATCATAATGATTGGTATACATGACCTTTTTTGACATCTGTAAAGCTTATTTTACTTTAAAAGGACTTTAAGGCTGTAAACTGTGAAGTTTAACGAAGATCGTCCCATTTCACTCTCATAAGAAATTTTCCTGAAAACTGAGCTCACCCAGGTTTAAATGGGATATCCCAAGTCAAAATGGCAGTAATTTTCGGTTCGCTTGAAAAACCATTGTTATTGTCTTAAATAAAGTTTTTACTGTAATTTGAAGAAGTATATCGGATAACCTATTCAGCTGTGAGTGATGATGACAATTCTTACTACATGGGAATTATTGACTGGAAGTTTTTGTTAATGTTTATGGTTCAAGGTAGGTTTTCGGGAGTTGGCGGTGGTTGATCTTTGTTCTGCTTATTGTGCTAGCTGGTAATACAGCATGTCCCATCCTGCTCGCACATGTCATGATGGTTGACCATGCATTGTGTGCGCAATGCTGATGAATTTATGTAGGCTAACGTTAGGCCTAATTTATTATTTGTAATGCTTTGTAATGTATTTTCATATAAATATTAAATGATGAGACCTTGTTCGCACTACGAGTTCATGTTATCTCCTGGTTATTGGTCATTTTAGTGAAAATCATTCCAGTTCTACACCGTACACGGGTATGGTGGACTCCCTGACCGTACTAGTACGTTACAGAGTCGTAATGAAATGAAGACAACGTCCAGCCTGGGCTAGCCTACTAGTTACTGTTAAACTTAGTAAGAAGTAGTATAGGCCTATAGTACAGTATATAAAAGTATAGCCTATTCCGAAAATCTGCATAACCTAAATTATCAGATTAGAAAATACCTGAACTCAGTATTTGGCTGCCACGTGCACAGCCATTATCGTGGTAGTGGATTTGTAAATTATAATTCTGATTAACAAGATAGTTGGCCCTGGTTGGACATCGTCTACATTGCATTGCAACTAACATCCAGGATGTAATGTTCTGCCGTAGCGAAATTTTTTGAACCTTTTTTTTCTCACATTTTTATCTGGCACATAGCTCAAATGTCGTTCACAAGTGCCTTGTATCCTGAATTCCATAAATGCTGTGTTGGATTTACTAAATATGCCCGCGGACAACATATTTTGCAGGAAATTTTGCTATACTCCACGCTTTCCGTCGCGATTTGTGAACAATCTACGTTCATCTATCTAGTGGTACGCATTTGCGCATGCGCAAAATGGTGTCCAAGCTCTGCCCACATTCTATAAGTTATGTTGTCCAGAGCTTCATGTCCATGTAGGTCTAGGTCTTTGCTCCATTGGCAATGTGTGGAGACGCGCAGACAACAGACCTAGCCATACCTTTGGAAACCCGTTTGGGACACGGCCTTATCTGTGACTCCTTCACGCCCACAGCTCTTCCGCGCATGCGTTCGGGGCAGTCAGTGTCTATGTATTTCGTGCATGTACAAGTACGCGTACTAGACAAACGTAGATCATTCACGACGGTAAGCAAGTAGTCTCATATTGTAATCACTTAGCGACATTTAAAATTTTTACAGGAACTTGACGAGGACTCTGTGTATAGTACATGTAGTCAGCATGGCAGAAAGCAGTCACGAAATGGAAACACAGCAAGCGTGTGAACTTCCACCTCGGGAACTACCACTGACACCTGCCGTAGAGCTTGGAGATGAGATAGAGACAAATGCAGTTAGTACAAGTAGTCCTGCAAGGGTCCCATCTCCTGTATGTACTGACGTTGACCAGTTGAAAGATGCTGCTGAAGATGGGGCAGGTTCAGAGGGTACCAAGGAACACGTGGTTGAACATGCACCAGATGTACTAGAGCCGTTTCAGGTTACCAGTGTAGATGTCGCAGAGCAGGCCAGTGCATGTATGTCTGAACCACACAATTTACAGGAGGAATCTAGTTTGAATATTTCAGAGATGGTCGATAGCCCTGATCAGATTCAGGAAGACTTGCCTGAAGAAAGTTGTGATTCTTATGACCAAGTAGAAAATGAATCCTTCTTTCTGTGTCCATCTGAGGAAAATGTGCATACACTTCCAGAGACAACCTTTACTACCTGTTTAGACAAAGTTCCTACAGGGATGGAATCTATGACTGACACAGGAGTACTTGTAAGAGATACCGATTCCATCAAGCCAATTGGCAGGGAGGATTTAGAAATGCTAGAACCAGAGGAAACACCAAGTCCTCCGGAAATAGTACCTATTGAAGTAGGACAGTCCCCAGAAAAGCCAGCAGAAATAGAAGATTGTACATATACCAATGTGACGGAGCAAGACTTCAGTTCTTCTCAAGCTTTTACTGAACCTGAGGTGGAGCCAAATGAAGTGGAAGACCGACCCTCCAGAAATGATGTTACTTTGGAGCAAACCACGACCACTGAGGAATTTCCTGTAGACGAACCAAAGCAAATTTCAGAAAATCAAATAGCAGCAGAAGAGGATGTCGAGGTGAGCGTACCTGCTAACCAAATCTCAAGTGTACAAACTACTGTAATGCCTGAAAGTGTTGCCGCAGCTTTGGTCAGCGAGGATACCAACTCCAGCCAGGACCTCATCAAGGATGACACCCTGAGAGTAAAGCCACTGGCCACTCTGGATGCGGCCACGGATGCCAGTGGGAGGAGCACCCCCAACGTTGACTTCCTGAAGGATTTGACAGGGAGGGACAGTCCGAGCATCAGGTCGCTAAAGGAGGATTCCGGGCGGGACAGTCCCAGTCAAAGATCCAGACGGAGGATAGGGCGAGACAGTGTTGTCACGGAGGCAAATGAAGCAAAGTGAGCAGAGAATGGCCCATTGTGTTATTGGAAGAATTGCTCCCGGTTCAAAGAGCAGCCTTTTCAGATTCCTTGATTAATATCATTGTGGTGTTGAGTTTTTGAGGTTACCCTGGTGACTCCACTTAGACGCTCAGCACCAGAGTATTTATTCTAAGGCCAAAATTCCCTTTTGGGTAATTCTATTTTCCAAAATTTTCCCACGCATTTTTTCGAATCATTTGTAAGTTGAACCCTTGTGTGTAATTTTGAAAAGCCTTTGAAGAACTGGAGTTTAATTTTCTGAGTCCAGAGTTGTGCCGTTGAATCAGAAGAATTCCCCAAAATTATTGCGATGTTGAAGAAGCAAGAGTAAAAGTACTGTATTCTGTGCAGGCACAATAATGCTGAATCCGAAGTCACTTATGAAGGAATGAATTACCAAAAGTCTGGTAACAAAAGTAATGCCTTTGCACTACACTGTGCTAACCATGCATTTTTTACGTCATACACATGACTCCTGACTAATGCCATGGCCGTATCATATCCCTCCTTGAAAATTCTAGCACCGATCAGTGTTGTATTTGGGTCCTTTCAAAAGTCCGTCACAAAGGCCACCGGTAACAGGGTGAAAAATGACAAAATAATGCCTTTGTGACAGCTCATTTGAATAGCTTGTGAATTGGCCTATAAAGACAGAATGAGTTGTGATGGACTTACAGGGACTTGTGATGGACTTGAATATAACACTGGCACAGACCCTGGGGGTAAAAAGTTGTTATTATTCCATGTTGCTCCCCCCCCACTTAACAAAAACAAACTCCAAACAAATCACAGTTCAGTCAAGAGTCCACCCCCCAGTTTTAATACAGGGAATCACTGTTTTAATTGACACCGTTTATTCATTTTTTCCCCTTGGTGACAGTATGGGAATATTCCCTGCAGAGAATTTGTTTGAGTATCAGTGGCCACAAGATAAAGGAGCTGAGTGGTATTTTGTCCAGGAACAAGTCAGCGAGTTTCTGCAAGTCAAGTCATTCAAGCGGAAGTATCCAGGTGACAGAACATTTGGAATGCGTTACAGATTGTATACAATGACTAACACATACAGTTGGCACTACTGGCAAGCAGTAAGAGAATGCTGGGGAGCAAGTCATAGTTGCATTTTCCAGTCAGCTTTGCTAATTCTTAGCCAACTCAATCTAGAATTAAGATTACTGAGTTAGCGCTTCCTTGGCCGAGTATAGACACCGTACAGGATTGCACTGTGTGGGCTTCTTGCAAGAGTGGAGGAAGAGCGAATGGCATTATATTTCACTGGCTTGAGCGTGCTGCCTTTCAGGATTTGAACCTTCTTGTCATGCTGTTCACATGAATTCAAAATAATTCCCCAGAAAGCATCTTGCAGGTATAAGCGGCTTTAGGCCACTACCGAATACCACATGTGAGACTTGTATACATGTATGTAAGGCCTATGTTGTTTTAATGTCCAGATTTAGAAAGACGAGTGATGGACATTCATGAGAAAGAGTTCCTTCGGGAGAGAGGGGTCGTCACTGAAGAGCAGGTCACGTTAGGTGAGTGACCCCATAGCCCTAGCAGTCCCAAATCCTCTGATTTCAATATGATTTTGTGTACATCCTAAGGGGTTAGGGTTAATGAAATTACATTCATGTTTGTTCTTGTAAACTATTTAAATAATGATTTACTTAATTGATTTTAATTAAGATGATTTACTTTTTCGCCTTAATTCAGTGGTTAAACAGAATTTTGCATTTTCTTAATATCATTGCTAGTTATACCTAGGTCAACATTATAGATACAGAAGACAAAATTCAGTGTCTTTCAAAGTACTACTCTTGTGTGTGAAACCATTCATTTATTGAGATCTTTTGAGAATCGCACTGATCGTTAAAAAAAGTTAGCGATCAAATAATGTCCAATACCAAATGAATGGGGCATTTGAGGCCGTGGCAGATGTGGTTGAGAGATTTGTTGTAATGTCCGGTGTTAGGACTAACGGCATTGCGTGCGGACGAGGTGTACGACTTGATGCTAAAAGATGCTCCAGAGAAGTCGGCAGAGTATGCGCGGGTCCTGCATGAAAAGGAGAAACAGAATATCAGCAATAAACACAAACAGTATGAAGCGGTAAGTAGCTACCGGGATGATGAAATAAAAGGGATTCGTTGTCCTGGATTTTAAAGTTGTATTTGTTCCTTGTTACATTCTACCAATCAGTTGCATTTCAGTGTTCTTTACCTGGAATGCACAGGTGGATGCAGTTGCATTGTTTGTCCCGGTGGTTAGGGTTTGTAACCCCTGATTGTAGGGTCTTGGTTCGAAACCTGCGATGAATCTTACTTTGGGACCTTGGGCAAGTCACTTACCCTAACTTGCCTCTCTCTACCCAGGAATATGAATAGGTACCCGTTAGGGTAGGGAAGGTTATTGTATACTCCCCAGGGAGGTGAATTCAGGAATCCTTTTCTTGACCCAGTTAGCAGGGACATTAGTATGGTGTAAAGTGCATGGAGAGTCTATCAGAATTGAAATGTGCTATATAAATATGTCATATTGTTATAAAATCCTACCATCAAAGTACACTTTATTCACTACTACTCTAGCTAAAACTATTTGGATGTGTTTAGTATTAAAATATTCAAGAATACAAGTGTGTAAACAATTAGATTTTGGCTAGTATATAAATTAATTGTATTTCCTGTAACTTCAGCCATCTGTTGACTCCAACAAAGTTCAAGAATATGTCAAGAAGGCAGTCAGGCAGGCGGCAGACTACAACTCGGCCTTAATGGCTGAAAGAAGGGAGGAGAGATTGTACTATTTTGACATGCAAACCTTGGTAAGCTTTATGCCTGCAGTAATAATTAATTGCACCAATGGTAGACATTTACACTCTTCATACTCAAGTTCTAAATCCTACTGCCTGGGACATTATGGGCTCAAGTTCCAAAGTGTATAGTACTGTCAAAGACCACTTTTTTTTGTCTGGCGGTCGGTTCTTGATGAACTTGATAATTTTCCTGAGTTTGAATTATTAGGCTGATTAATATTCATTGTCATCACAAATTTGTGTACAGTGGTTGCTGGTGCTGGTTATGATTCATTCGGTCATTCACCATTGTATAGCGATATTATTTTTATTGTTGTTAAGTATTTCTGGTAATGAAACTAAAGATACCGCAAATGTACCCAGAGTACCATAGCTTGCAACCCTGGAGAAACAGATACAGTTTAGAGGTTGGCAGAAAACTCCTTGAAGTACGTGCCAAGTGAAACCCACAGGGTCAGGTAGGGTCTGAAAGTCCAATCCACAGTCAGCCTCAGCAGGATTTGAACCCTGCCCACAGAGGCAAAAGGCAGGGAAAATACTACTATGCTAGATGGCCCCTGAACTTAACCAACCAACCCACACCTCTGAAGCTGTAGACTGGTCCAAAATAGTCAATTGAAACCTACCCACAGCTATTTGGTTTCGTGTGGAGAAAACCCAGATAACTCATTCATTGTGGAAACTTCTTGTATTTGGGACACAGTCAGAGCCTCAAGATGGTTTGCCTTTTCTCCTGTTCTCTTCAGACAGTGCAGATGCCAGCAAGTAGAATGAAGAGACAAGACAAAGAGGCTACCAAGATGGGTCCATACCCCGTCAGTGTCATACCAGGCCAATATCAGAATTACTATCGCAGGTCAGTTGGTAACTTGCAAACTTGAATTGGAGCAGTGGGCTAGAAATGTCTGGAAAACAAAAGTTTAGACATGACAGGAATGAGTAGTTATAAAAATGGGAAAGTTGAGGAAAACTTAAACTTGTTCATTAGCTTTGTTTAGAGTAATTAGCTAACAATGGGTTGGCTCTCAGAAGTCATAGAGTGATCTTGAAGTGGGGGTCGAACCCCAAAGGCAAATGTTGACACATTCTAGGAACCGGCTTGGAAAGGATACATGTGGGATGAATTCAGTATTTGGCATCAAAATGTTTTTCTTCATGCATCTTAACCCTGCTCTCTCAGATCCTTCAAGTTGTCTTTGTTTTCTAAAAGGAAATCGCATGTAGGAGGGTAAAGACCAGCTTTTGGTACTTAGATTTTGAAGGGTTTCAGAAGATTAGGATCAACCTGAAGCAGAAGAGTCTGTCTTGATTCCTTTTACAGCTACTCAGCTGAGGAGTTGAAGTATTTTCCTCTGAACACTGCTCTCTACGGACCAATGGCACCGCGCCGTCAGACGGACCTGGCACCACCCCCAAACAAGGATGAACCTGACCAGCTGTCTGACAATGAGACCGTTCTGGTATGTTTGTGACAGAAATGAACTGAGTGTGGGGATATTGAGAATACTTTTAAAAAGATGTATTTTTGAATTTGTCTTAATAGCTATTAAATTCAGTATTCAGACTCACTGGATATCTGTTGCTGACTCAGTAGACCTGCTTTGGCATACCTACTGTGTGCAGTGATGCCCTCTGAATACCTTTTATCAACAGAGATACCGTTCTTTTCATTGTTTTTTCAACAAAGAATAATGTCGGTGGCACTGTTCTTGCTCATTAAAACAACTATGATACATCTGCAGACAACAATGTGACTGTACGATTATGACCAATCAGTGATTGTTTACAAACTTGCAGTAGATGGATAAAAGCTTAGACAGCCGTCACCAGTGGTCTCACTTTTAGGCAGCAGATCCCATCAGTTGGTACCTAAAGTCTCAGAAGTTGCATTTATGTTTGCGTCAGTTACTCCTTTTAGGAGCATGGGACGAGGTGGGGTGGGGGGTTTCTACGTAAAACCAGTCCTGCCTAAGCAGTCATGGTAAGGAACCAGCATCCCACATGGATGTAGATGTAACTGACGGTGCTCCCTCTGTCATTGTCACAGTCGACAGAGAATTTTGACTCGTCTAGCGATGTCAGTGACCGTGACCAGCCCATGCCGATGGACTTGGATGCGACTGACAGTGCAGACATTGGTAGTGATGACAGAAATGGACACATCATGCTGCCTGTAGAACCATCTTCCTCTGTGTATAAAGTGAGTTATACCATTCAGTAATGTTCGTTCCATTCAGTTATTTTCTTTGTCCGAGGTGCAACTTTCAGGGAAAGTTTTGAGAAATGGACAAGTTATCTGATCCCGCAAAATGAGTCTTAACCACTTCCTGCTGGGGATTCCAGTACCGGACACTATGCTTTATAAGCGTGGCCGGGGTCTCGGAACTGGGACAAAGGGAGCTGGGCCTTGTAACAAAAGACCATACTCAGAACAA
The DNA here is from genome assembly GCF_054643075.1 of Acanthaster planci. NCBI lineage: Eukaryota > Metazoa > Echinodermata > Asteroidea > Valvatida > Acanthasteridae > Acanthaster > Acanthaster planci. The sequence continues at coordinate 29,522,291 of NC_141777.1, forward strand.
AAGACCAGGCTGCTGGGCATTACCGACATTTTTTCACTCTCAAAAGTGGAGATAATCTAGCCTTGTTTTGAAACAGTATACCACAGTTAGGGGCATGTAGAGTGAGTGGATTACCACCGTGGACAAAAGTGCTCCACCACAGCAGTGATGAGTCACACGGCACTGCTGCATGCTAATCTGGCTTCTATTTATATGACAGGTTTTGCCCTTACCCAACGTATATAAATAAGCACTGTATGCTCAGTGCTTGTCCGAGAGCTTGCAAAAAAACCTCACAAGCTTACTCGGGTGAGACACATCTTGAAAATAGTTCGCGGTACCCGCTGCTTCACTTGAATCAGACCGGCCAGCCGACCCCGGCAAGCTCGGTGGTTGCGTGGTTAAGACATCTGCTTCGAGTCCCACCCGAGTAAGCTTGTGGGGTGTTTTCGCAAGCTCTCTTACAAGCACTGAGCATACAGTGCTTATCAATATACGTTGGGTAAGGGCAAAACCCGTTATATAAATTAACATCTCCCCAATGCAAAAACACATCCTGGCTTCTATTGAAAAGAGGTCAGCAGCACACTGTGCCAGGCTCGTGAACAAAAGAAAGTGATATAACACCGCACAATCTGGGCTCTTTTTACAAGGCTGCAGGCTTGGCTGCAATACTCGAGCATCAGTAGATTTTGTCTGTCAGGTTAGAGAGGCCACCAGACAGTTCTTCGTGTGGGTGTTAGTGTCCGGTAAATGAAGATAGGAATTTTTAAAGAATTTTGAAAACAGAAAAAAATGATAAATATCCCGCCCCAGCATCATCAACATCGATAACTGCCAACGGCAGCAAGTGGTTAAGTGATATGATTTGCTGTTTCATAACCACTAGAAGGAACATACTGAGATATCCATTTTGATTTGTCACACATTTTGGCATCCTCATGAAGACTGACATGTGCTTGATTCCCGTTGATTTGTGGATGTTCAAATCTGCCCCAACTCAAAAGTAGGTTTGACAACTTGCGTTAAGGGTCACATTGCTCTACAAGGCTAATTCAGCTGTCGAAAATGCAGTTTCTGGGAGAGGAAGTTTCAAATCAAGCAGAAGAATTGGTGGGAAGATGGATTTATTTCATGAGGTCAGGGAAGTCGGTGACAGTTTAAAGTTGTTGACTGCCACTGTAATGAGGAATAGTCCTGAGTAAATCTACAAAGGGGGAATCGTACAGAGGTTCTTGTGAACCCTCATATCAGATTGAAGCCTGTTCCACTATCAACGTCCCCTTGTTAAGTGACTTGACATATCACATACATTATACACTCCAGTACTCGTTCTGTACTCATGATTCATGTGTATATATATATTCATGCAGCCAGTGGCTGTACGAGAATTGGAGCCTTGCGCTGTGGTTGGTCTAGAACGAGTGAGTACTGAAAATCTGCCCCAAATTGCACCAAGTTGGTTGAATGCTTCACCCATGGACAAGAAGGTTGTCCTTCTAAATGACGATCTGCATCCACGTGATGGAGAATGCGACCGAGACCCCAACTTTGCATCCACCCGACATCCAGTTTAATGGGGAATATTTTGTGTATGCATTGCAAATTGTCTTGTGGTTGGATGAACATCTTTGCAGGTCTTAGCAATCCAGCAAAACCTGCCGGAATTGGTTTATTGCATGGCTCGCATCCTTGGAATGTAAAAAACACCAGCTGGGCCAAAGGAAATCTTGCTGCCTATGATCAAAGGGTTCACGAATGTTACAAGGCCAGATAGCTGACTTTTGGCAGCCGAGCGCATCGGCAGGCAAAACTCAGAATTGAAACTTTAAGGAGACAAACACTTGTCGCATTTTCAACCACCATTAATTTCAGATGTCATTTCATTGAAAAAGTCTGTAAAAGGACAAAGTTGCAAAAATTACACTCTTGTCCTTAAGGGAGACATGCACTTGGACCTAAATTAGGATTTGTGGGCCTGAACTCACCCCTTCAATTTGCAGCAGAAATATTGGAAAAAAATTAAAGATCGACCCTCCAAGGACCCCCCCAATCTAAAACAAAACTTTGAGCTGCTATACACGGTCACCATCTCCATATGTACATGTATTCCTGTAACTGCTTGCATTTATGCATGGCACAAGTACAGTGTTACGTGCTGCATAATGTTGCCTAAAGTGCATTGCTTTACCAGTGTCACATCCAACATGCATCATGTTTGATATTCCACCATTTTTTTTTCCATTTGCCCTATGTGCTTATGTTCTGTTTCCGTACATGAACATGCAACCTGTACAACTCAAAGAACACCACTTAGATTTTGTTCTGTGAAACCAAAAGCATAATGACATGTTCTTTGTTGCTCTGGTTTGAGAAAGTTTTGGCTTATGTTGTTTATGTTTTCATGTTCAGTTGCATGGTATGTGACGAGGAGCATATTTTGGTTCAGAATATACACTTATACTGGAAACATTCATACATGTATCATACTTTATTCACAGTGTTCCTAATAGCATCTTGTATTGGTGGAAAGTTAAGTTATAGAATCAGCTCCTTCAACATCCGTGATTGTATTGTTGCCTTTCATTTTCTCCGTGTTCCTTAAATAGTTGTGCTTGGGAAAAAATACAAAAGAGCCCCAAATGTCTTTCCGAGTACGAGTGCAGTTGGAAGTGCAGCCCTTCGGATGAAACCAAAGTGATTTAAGTAGATACTGTATTCTAAAAATATTCCCCATAGATTGTTGTTAATTATGCTCCTCTATTTCTAAACCATACTGGACTTATTAGCTGTTAGCTGGAAAATGATACCAATATGAACGATGCAAATTGCACAACTTTTGCTCTCCGTAACTACCAAAGCTGTCTGCAGACATTTTTACTGTGATCAATTTGGAGTGTAAAAATTAACAGTAGGGGACAAATGTGGTCAAACATCAAGATTACCTTACTCAACCTGGTTGTGGGGTATATCTTCATCGTTGCTGATAATGCTTGATGAATGGATAACCTAGTTTGTCAAATGTTGCTGTCAACCCGTTTGTCTGCAGCCCAAGGATATCCCTGATGCCATTTGTGGCCTTTGCCTCAAAAACAGCTCTCAGAATAAGATGGGTGTTCCAGAGAAGATGATCCACTGCTCACAGTGTGACAACAGCGGTATGTTTTCACCAAGCAAACCACCGTGCAGTTAGATTTATGTAAATTTTGTGCAAATTTTAGAGCCCAGCAGATTTGTCAAGGTTGTGCTAAACATGACAATGGAAGTATAGTTTTTGTTGACACCATGAAATTCACTAGCGCTGTTGTGTGAAGTGTAAACATTGATTTATCTAGATAGGTGTTGTAGGACCATATTTGTGTTAAGCATGAGGTGAGAATGTCTTATGATGTGTTAACTGAAATCTTGAACAGTTTAGAGTAAGTCACATGATTGCAGTCATCTAGCAGTCGAAGAATACAACTTGGGTGCACGTAATTTCCAAGTCCCGTGCTTAAGATTGATGCATTTTTGGGGAAAGTGATGCCAGATGTCACGTTAAGCATTGTAATTTACTGCGTTGATGAATACTTCCATTTGGTCACAAGGTGACATCATAGGATATTAGCCGGCTAATTGTGATACAAATGAAAGAAGATTCCGCATTGTTCGTTCGCACAGGTCACCCAACATGTCTGGACATGACTCAATCAATGGTGGAGGTGATACAGACGTATCCTTGGCAGTGTATGGAGTGCAAGACATGTTTCCACTGTGGAGACCCTACACATGAGGTATGGCAGCACGAGTGATGTGGCGATACCCTTTGGAAGAGCTCATAGGGTGCAGAAGCGTGGATCTTCCAACTTATAGAATGTTTTGTTCGGATTAGTGCCTCAAGGATCTATGTACATCACCCTAGATTATTTAGTGTATATGTAGACTGGACATGGTTTTGGTTATCAATATCACGGTTTCTCATTTGCAGGACAAAATGATGTTTTGTGATATGTGTGACCGAGGCTACCATACCTTCTGTGTTGGCTTACAAGACATTCCTACAGGTGAAGGACAGTTTATATTCAGATGCTTACGTGTATACCTCTTCACATGCGACTAGACAAAGTGTAGCAATTTTTGTTTCGTCAGCTCTTATGGGAGAACTGGTAGTGGACCACTGGTCGTTCCCTGGGTCTGTTCGTCTCACACGGATCTGGCTTGCAATCAGTGATCCCATGGATAGTTTCGCGCTATCCATTTAGTGGGTTTTGGTGTCAGTGAACCAACGACAGATCACTGATCACAATCGGGATCCCTGTGAGGCAAGCAGGCCCCCTGCCTGCGCGCTTGGCTGTTGGGGACACTATATGTCCATGTAGTTCAGATGCATGTAGGAGTTTGCGTTTCACTCTTAGACCTGAATTTGCCTGTGTCATCTTTTAGGGCTCACACTCGGACACTATGGTGTATGCTACTTTGCACCAAAGGCCTATTTTCGTTCTCCCTTATCCTTTCCAGTATTTTGCCTTGAGCCCCCCTGTAATACAATGCAACAGTTAGACAGCCTGCTCAGTAAAAAAGACCTACTAAGTCAGCTATCCCCAAAGGCCAAACAGCCTGACAGTCTCAGCATGCAAGGGGACTAGCTCCCCTGGTCTCATTGATGCCATTGATTGCCAAGTGCAACAAGGTCCCATAGATATTCAGCCCGGTTAAACTTCGTTACAATCAGCATGGTGGTGTGCCCAAGAGTGAATTCAAGATGTTGTGCCCACGCTAAATACTGATTTGAAGTGTTCACTACAAGAGGGCCAGATGTGGTTACATGAGGCACATTCTTAACGCCATCAAACTTTTTCCTACCCCAAAACCTCCAGGTCTGTGGGCTTGCGAGAGCTGCCAGATGAGGGACGTGCCAGCTGCGCTCGCCCCCCATGTGCCCACCCCACCACTGCCCCCTACCCCGCCCCTAGCAGACCCCAGCCTGGTAGAGGAACCCTCCTCCCCTCAGCTAGCAGAGTCCACCCCATCCAGCAAGAAGAAAGGGCGGAGATCGGCCACTCCTGTGTCCGTAGGCAAGCAGTCCACGCCGGGGATGAAAAGAATGAAATCATCTACACCAACGCCCAAGAGAGTCAAGAAGAAGTAGATTCAGAACAGGCGTGTGCTTCATCAAGCTAGCTTCACTGATGCCATTTTATTTCTAAATTACAGAAGCTTACTGGCTCTGAATAGAAGTATCCCCTGGCCTGGAAATGAGGAGACAGACCAAGTCATGCAAACACCCTGCATGTTTATGAACTTTTTGCTTTACACTTGCAAAAGTTTGTGCTGGCACTGAGTTGGCAGAATGGTAGCAGTTGCTAAGTAGCAGAGCTCTCCTATCCTGTTCATGCACAAATGTTGATAATGTCAGTGTTAGTTCAGGGAATAATTTGGGTTGAGTGGTTTAGGGGAGTCTTGTCTTGACATGAACTTCATGAAGCGACTCCAAAACGGCATAACTGGGGGAACTGAAAAGACTACTGGCTCAGGACAGTGGGTGTGCTGCTTACAGCTTTGAAGATTTTAGGGAGAGTTCTGTCTGCATTTAACTGATTATTAAGAACTTGCTGCAGGGGAACCCCGTTTCAGACACCATGGGTTTATACGCAGAGCCAGGGTGCCTGAAATGGGACAAAAGAGCTGGTCCGTGTAACAAAAGATCGTACTCGGAACAAAAGACCTGCTATTGGGAATTATCATTTTTTCGGCTTGCATTTTTCGAAGGTAATCCGTCACTGTTTTTAAACAGTATATTAGCACTGTGGACAAAAGTGCTCCAGGGCCCCATTGATAAGCGACACAACACCACTGCATGCTAATCCAGCCGCGTTTGAAAAGACGCCACTCGCATTCACTGGGGACAAAGAAAATTACGCAACACCTCACAATTCTGGGCTCTCTTTACAGGGCGGCAGGCCTGCCTGAAATACTCGGGATTCAAGGAAGGTTGCCTGTCAGCTTAGAGTAGCCACCAAAGAATCATTCGTGTGGATGTAAATGTCCATTAAATGAAATGCTGAATTTTTGAAGAATTTTGAAAACTGAAAATCTTGAAAATCTCCCGTATGTGTGCACTGCATTTTTAAAAGCACCCAGCAGCAAGTGGTTAATGTGTTAGCTCAGTGTTTACTGTGCTAAATACTGTATTCTGGAAGCTACAGTTTCTCTGACCATCCTGGTAAATTCTTTGAAATCACTGCAAATAAGAATACTGATGTTCAGTCGGAGGAACAGGTCAATGCGTGGTCATGTTTTAGATTTAGTAATTCAGGTAGTGAATGATGTAGGGTGTATTGGGCTTATTTATATTGGTTGCATTGTTTCTAATGGACTTTCTGTTACGGGGCGGCATGATACTTTGGCCGTTTTCCAATACTCAACTTCGTCTTTGTCTCAGGCTTCATTCCCAAAACCAACCCCTGATTGTGGGCCTGAAGCATTTGAATTATATTGGATTACTATAATTTTTGGCTTTCTTGCATCTTATTTGATGTTCTGTGGTACTATTAGACTGAGTACTGCGCTTTCAGCTTCAAAGTCGGCAAGTAAAAAAACAGTTGAAGCCTGAGACGGAGCCGAAGTTGAGTATTGGAAAACGGCCCTGGGCATGAAAAAGAGTGTTAATATGTGCATGTACCTTGTACAAGGATGAGCAGTTTCTTTTACATATAGGGCATTTTTGAAACGCGTGGCTTTGGCTTAGACTTCAGTTTTACTGGTTCCAGCCAGAGCGTGAACATGTGGTTTCCAACGCTGCTTCAAAATGGCTGGAACCACCAAACTGTAGTCTAAGCTGAATCTACGCATTTCGAAAACGCCCATTGACTGGTTTTCACGATTCCAAGATTTTTGAGACAACAAGCTATTTAACGAGGTTATTTTCTTCGTGAACTTAAAAAACTGTGGCATGGAGCAGGGGATTGTGGACTTTTCTGTTAGGATTTCAGGTGGTTCTTCCTGAAGTTGTGTCTGTGAGGGCATTAGGTGCATAATTGGGTATAGTCAGTGTGAACGGACATCCTGTGAGATATTTGACTTGCTTAAATCCACTCTCCTAGCCATATTTGTTCTTGCGTTGCAGTGAATGACTCAGTGTAATAGGTTGTAATCACTGGCTTCAAGGCATCATAGCAGCAATTTTAACTCTAGACCATAGGCTTGGGGCTATCAATCTTGTATCACAAGGTTATGTTTTCCAGTCACATTATGGTCACCACAAACAGATGAACATTTGGAATTTTCAGTGTTAATTCTTGGAACCGTTTCAGTTCACCATCATGTATGCCCTCTGCGGGACAGAGGAATAGTTTTCTCAAAACTGTGCATGCAACATTATTTGCACGATAGTTTTTCTTGCATCTGTTATTTGGTTTTCAACTCTGCATTTCATCTTCTCTCAGCATTCAAATTGGCTTAATAATTACTTTCTGCTTTAGTAATGCTAAATATGTGACCTGCTCTATCAAAGTGAGAATTGAGTCCCTTCAGTGGCTGAAATTGTTGACTTACTGCCAAGAAGCAGAATTACAGTTATGTGCAAGAGTTTAAGACCACCTTGAATTTTATTGGTATTTCTGTCCCTGGGCCTTCATTACACTGTCTCCCGGAATGATTACTTAACATGATTTTACAGAGGTGCATAACATCAGTGTAGTGCTATATGCCCATTTGAATGAAATTTTGTGCAAAGGCAGGTCTTGTATGACATTTTGTCTGCAAGGCAGCATGGGTAAAAAAAAGCCAGTCTCAGCAATCAGAAATAAAGGAGGGAACACTGAACATTAGACTGTTAACATGTCAGGTCATGGAAATGTAGTCAAAAATGTTCAACCAAGGTACCAAGGTTACACATTGAAAATAAACATAAGTTGCCATGATTGATTGGTTTCAGTTTGGTTTTCCTTCAGGTTAATGCATTTTCTATGGGTGGTCCTAAACTTTTGCAGATGACTGTAGAAATTAAACTTGAGGATTAAAAAAAACGTTTTTAGAGGCTTTATATACTGACAGAATGACAAATTGTTGTCAAATGCATCCATTTTAATAAACAGCTCCATTTTCCAGTGATGCAGGGATCCCTAAAGTGTATTATTCAACACTACATGTTTGACAGAGCTGATCCGCTGTATGTATATTGACTGCATAAACCCATACGAGTCATACATATTTGAGACAAGTCACAAAAACCAAATAAGATTTTTTTTAAAGAAAAGATTCTCTGAACATACAGTGTACCTTATTCACATTTGTACATTGCGCTTAACTACACGTACAAGTTTAATGTATCCCATTAAATTACCCAATCAATTGTTTTTGTTCCAACCCTGTTGGTCATCTATATAATCTTTGCATCATCAATAGTGAAATGCTTCTTTTTCAGTTAGTAAACAGTTAGGAAACTGTTTACCAATGTTGGAAAAGGGTCTCACTGAACAGAAACTCTCATTTTATAAACAAATTTCTGTAGAAAGTGACGGTACTGTTCAAGCTGGTGCAAACTCAGGGTGGCAAAACACTCAAGAAGTACACAAACAACACTTGTTTTCTTTCTGTCTATGATAAACTGTTTACTATTTAACAACCTGCAAGTACAGCAGATCTTCCTTCCTCCAACAGGAAATTGGTTTTTGTTGCATAGATATATGTACTTTAGACAAGGTACCAAAATTATACAAAAAGAGGAATTCAAAACATATGTGTTCTGTTAGGAGAAATGGTGGAACACAGGCATGGGCTCATTGTTTACGGGTCGTGTGCTAATAGGAATCAGTTGTTATGATAAGGGAAAGACTTCATAAATGAAATGTGAATGAGAATCAATCACAAACCATGGTTCAGTCACTGCACACTTGCTCCTTGAGATAAATTCTAACATTTTAACTGGATAATTAGTTAAAGCACCTGACTGTGTTCAAACAAGTACTACTCACAGGCTTTTGTTCAAATACTATTAAACATTCAAAATGACTTCAAGCTTTTAAATGATTAAATACTAACAATTTAATTGAAAGCCCAATATTCCATTTGATTGAAGAAAGAGCACACAAATTCTCTGCTTAATTTAGAACTCAGGTAAAATAAATAGCACTCATGTATTGCTTTATTGATACCAAAATTGAAAGAAATAAGGCAGTATAAAAATAAGCATTATAGTTCTGTCTGGAATACCATATTTTCATTGGCCCAGAATGATCATGTGACCAGGTGATAAAAACACATATTACCTTCAACCTTATGCATATCACATTGTGATATCATAGAATAGTCCCCCAAACCTACTTTCACTCTATATACAGCTGATAATAGCAGACTGATGAAGGATATGATCAACTCTTGAAATGCTGAAAATTTCTGTTGAAGTTCATTTCTTCTTAAATGTTCATTAACATAGTGTCTGTTAAGTTTGATGACACAAGTAGATTCTCCTTAAAAATGGTTGAGAGATTTTAAAGATACCACTTTCAAGCAAGACAAGTGCAACCAATAGTTAAACCGATAGTGCGATGCACCGAGTCTGTGCACGTGGTACAACTTTCTGAGCAGCAATTAATTAAAAACACTTAAGGTGAGGAAATAAAATGCAAAGAATCCAAGACCTCTAGAGGTATAACAAAACAATTATTGACTGCTGTGATGTGGGATATGACCTGTTGGCCTGTATCAAACATCCCACATCACAGCCGTCCAGAATTGTTAAATACTCTATTCGTCATTGTCCTCACTGTGGTAAAAAAGATACCTTTTCTGAATCCAGGTGACCCAGCTTTGAACCCTACCAGGTACACCCTGTACCTAAACAAGTATTGAGTGTCAGTGCTTGCTTGATGGCCATGGACTGAAAGATCTTTTCTCCATCTTAAAAAACCAATGAAATGGGGAGCAATGCCCAGGTACTGGCTAGGTGGTTGCAGGATAAAAATAGAAAACAGACAAAAAGTGTCCTCATGCAGTGATGAAACGTATTTGGTTTCCACAGTAATTTGCCAACGAAGGCAAAAATAGAATTTGGACGGATCAGAACAAACTATTTTGATTGGACGGATTACAGGCATCAACTCAAACTGATTATAAACACAAAGATGTAGAAAACTTTCTTCTGTCCGTGAAAGCGTATCACACAAATATGCCTTCAATCTCGAGTGTATTACACAAGTTTTTAAAATGCTATTTACAATTCCCTTTCACCTCCTGACCCAATTTTCTTATTGCTGATAATGTTGCACCTGCCAATGGAGGGTGGATAGAAAATCAAACAATGGACATCCTTACTTTTATTGCTTCAAAACTACCTTGAACGATTCCCTTGTTACATCTTGATTTTATTGCATAAAATATGAGCCAAAGTTAAATACTCACATGATATCCACTCAGTCAAGGTTCTGCAAAAAAGGTGTTACCAAAATGTACACAATACACACAGCGATTGACTGGCGACCATTTTTTTTTAAACTCCAGTAAATTCATCTCGGAAATTTATACAAAAATATTCACTGTACAAAACATCCACTGTACATTTGCATGGCTATACTGGCAGAAGAGGAATTCTTGAGGTACTTTAGTTTATTACCCATTTGTTTGAGTTAAAAACGAAAAATATTAAGGGGACAGAATCGATTACCTGATACTGAAGCTGAAACGATTACAAATTCACCCATTGGCTCAAAACAAAATGACTGGGTCAAAATACCATGCTTATACATCTACATGCATCACTCACGTCTCCAGTTCTACTCGTACACATTTTGTACATTTTAATTTGATGCTAACCTATTCTTTGTTCTTGCTCTGGACAATTCAAATTCTTGGAGTTAATGCCACTGGTTGTATTTTGCTATAATTCACTTTCTCCATCCGTTGGAACCTTCCCTGGTAGACTTTGCCTGAAAATAATCACCCAAAAAGGCCAAAGATGTGTTAAAAGTTGTGCCCAAACTGAATTAACCTGCACCCATAGCAAAACGTCGGAATATATTCAATTTTTGCAATCAAGCAGGACAACTTTCTGCCACATTGTCATGAATTCTTGTGTTCAAGCATCACTTGAGTCCTACTATTACATCACAGACTGCATACAACGTCAGATCACTGACTAAAATATGTCAAACATTGGGGCAATAGGGGCTAGGAAGGGGTTACAAGTGGGGGGCAAAGAATGGGCAGAGTGTATACTGGAAAGAAATCGGACTTACAGTTCATCATCCGATGATGACGAGGGTGGCCGGGCTTCCATGTTGGATTCGTCGAACTTGACGTCATTCAAGACGTTGAGCTTGTTATCCTGGGCAAATTTTAACATCCAGGAGGGCATTTCACCATTCTTGGCCTTCTCACGATTCTGCTTCTTTTTGACGCTTGCCGGAACCTCTGGTTTCTCAACCGTCAAAGTGTCTGTTGGAACAGGAAACAAACAATGGTAAGAGATAAATTGTTGCCATGAACCAACCTGAATCCGTCTGAAGACTGCGTTCACTGATTCTGATTGGACGTTGCAAGAGTTGAACTGGTGAACTTTGACCTACTCCTGATGATCATTACTGACTGGTTCCACGCTTGAAGTGAGGACCCACACACAGAATCGTTTCAAGGAAGCTCTAAGTTAATTCACTGAACTTGTGGGGCGTATTTCATTGTAAGATACATGAATGAGAAAAGAACTTGCTCTTCAAACCATACATCACACATTAAACCAAGAAAATATTCGGTGTGATCTGAGTCAAAGACAGGAGAAGGTAAATTTTTCAGTAACATCTGTTATAGAGTTTCACTGAACAATTTACAAAAAAGGAGTTCAGAACAACAACTTGGGATTGGAATTTGATGAGGCTGAGCCAAACACTGTCCATACTGAATCTGGGAAGGTTGGATCCCTAAGTTTCTACAATGCAGGAACCTAATATTCATTTTATTTGAACTTTCAAAGAGCAGCACGGAATGATGACTTTGTCCTGGTGGCTTCAGATGATTCCAGGAGGGTAGGGATGGGCAGTATATCATATGATTATTGGTACTTTTTAATAATACTGAAAAGCCTCCGGGATAAACTGATAGCCTCATGGAAAAGCAATTGCCTGGTTGATGGGTGGAATGGACGTGGCTTAGCATGACTTGATTATATATTCCAACAACCAGTGGCTGTGTTGACCGGCAATGAAACCATGCACTGATCCTCTCAAAGATGGCCAATGAAGGTGTTAGCACCAGATATACATGTATGTTGCTTGAATGGCCATAGTATGTCTTCATGCTTGATTAAAAAGACATCTGCTTTGAAGATGTACACCAGACATGTCTCACAGTTAAATAAGACATGACGGATACTTGTCAAACCTTCAGCAATTGTACAATCACTGCAGTGTTAAGCAGTTTAAAAACAGTTCTGACTTTACAGTAACATCATTTGACAATCTTGGACAGACATACAGTTAATAAGACTAGGGAAACCCAGTCCGGTCCATACAACTGGAAATTGTAATTCGATTTGATATTTTACAGGAACTTCCAAAACAAAAGCTAAAAATGCTTCAAACCAAACTTAAATAACTAAGTACATTCAGAAGTTCTAACACAGCAGCACTAAAAATTCAAATCCCCCTAGGGTTTTGTGTTAATAACATTAGTTATTCATTACTGATTCAATCTGTGCATTATCAAAGTCAGAGTGTGGTGGGAACTGGAGAACAATTGAGATGTAGAATTCATGCAGGTTGGGGGATAGAACTGCAGAGGAAATCTGTATTACAATCCAGCATATGAAAAAGACTATCAGGACACACATTCAACACGACAAAATGAGGAATGGAAATACTGAAAGACTGGAATGATTGGACACAACGACAAACACTATTCGAATCATTGAAAAAAGTAGTAGTCAATCGCATGCGAGCTTGAGATCATGTCTGATCTGGATGTTCATTGGGAAACGATTAGTACAAGGAAAAAGGTCTGTCAAGAGCCAGGCGTTTCTTACCGGTCTTTGAAGGATATATGTCCTCCTCTTTAGGTGGCAAAATAAAAGAAGAATAAAGGCAAAAACTTGCTCAAAATTCAGAACTTAATGTGTATCATTCAAGTTATATGCTGAACAAAAAAAAATATTGCAATGAGTGAATCCCGATTTCAGTCAAGTATGATGCTCCAGATAAAAGGAAAACAAACAAAGAGCATGCTTAATGGCCTCCCTGCTCTTAAAAATGATATCAAAACAAACTATTCATGTGAATAAGTCCTGCAATTTGAGATCCTGAGACTAAGACACTAATCCTTTTTCAAAGTAGTAGTCGATTGCATGTAAGCTTGTGTTCTCTCTTCTCTACAGGTTTCTTCAGGCTACAAGTTACAATACCCTGGAACTCTTTTGAGAAAGCCTTGGTTTCATTACCAGAAATACGTAAGAATAGTAACAATCGGAAACTGATTAGTACAAGGAAAAAGGTCCGTCGACAGCCAGGCGTTTCTTACCGGTCTTTGAAGCATATTTGTCCTCCTCTTTAGGTGGCAAAATAAAAGAAGAATAAAGGCAAAAAATGCCACAAATTCAGAAATTAATCCATTCTACATATTTAAACAAGTCTTGCGATCTGACATCCTAAGACCAAAACACTGATCTTTTTTTCAAGGTGTTGTAAAGGCAAGTGTCATGACAAAGTGGTAAATTTGGCTCAAATAAATGTTCTCTCGACTGTTAAAACTTTTCGTCCACCCAGGATGGTGATCCCGACACAGAATGATCAGTTTCCTAACCTTTTTGGACAGACAATTCACAAGAGGATTCTTCTTCAACTGGCAAATATGAAAATTCAAACAAGAATTGCACTGGCACAGAAATTAAATACACAGAGAATCACTAACACTGAATTAGGTTACCCACAAAAATATTACTACTCATAGCCCTAGTCCAAATCTAGGATTGACCAAAAAGTTACACTACCGGTCAGTCGCAGACAAGAATTTGAAGGTTGCAAACTTGGCGAAGTGGGGCACAATTTGAACGTCTTGTTTTGAGATTCATGCTTACTGTTCCGGTCCGATACAGAATGTGAAGATCACACTGTGGTGTGAATGTTTAGGCAGGTCTATCCTGGGACCCTAAAACCAAGACGTATTGCCTCGTGGTTTCTTAGTGATGCCTACTCACTTTTACTCGCACTCCCTGGCTTGGATGTTGGTCCCTCCTCCTCTTCTTCTTCAATCTCTGCTAGGTCTGGCAGGGGTAGGGTATCCGCTCTCTCCAAACTGATCTGAAGGTTCACACAAGAACAAATGTTCAAGATCCCACAGAAGGACACTTTTTTTCCAGTGTCTTTGTTTTTATTTCCATTAGTGTCAATGTATTTCTCAATTTGGCATTTTCATTAATTTAAATTCAGCAAGATTCTTTTACAAGCTTTTTAGCAACTCAGAAGAGACTCTGGTAACTTACAACTCATTTTTGTTGGGTTGGGTCACACATCATTCTACGAAATGGGCACTACTGATTGCAAGTTAGCATTTTTGCCTTCATATCACAGGGATAGCACTTAATTGGTGTCTATCCTTTTGAAAGAGAGCTTAAATGGACTGAGTTGACTTGTTAAAGGTGCTGAGTGGTGCTATCATGTTACTGGTCTTTGTCACCATTATGCCTCCTGAACACCATCCCAATGTTGACCACAGTAATATGAGTGCAGTGGCCATGATCAACAAACTGTACTGACCCAGAGGGAAAACATACAACAGTGACAAGAATACCTGAACGAACATTCCAAGTCACCAAAGCCTTTGCCATTGGAAGAAGGTTGCAACTACAACAAAAAGTTGTCAGTTTTGCAATGCAAATCCCTTGAATCGGGACTGGAAGAGTTGAGATTCATCAATGTTATCATAGATGATTTTCAACCTTTGAATAATATTCAATCTATCCCTATTAATGTTCAGGACTGTTAAACAAATGAGGTCTGATATGCAGGCAATTTACTCAATGGTAAAAAAAAATATGCAGACTGCCAACTGCATTCGAATTTTCAAAAAGTCCCAAATTTAACAATTCTAAGACTAACACCCCTGAAGATGGTCACGTATTCAGGAGGAAATCTGCTTTACTCTTTCAATCAGCAGTCAATCAAGTTCTGGTCAGACTTTCCCATGTAACCACATATATGTGATCTCTTGATTACTAGAATTTCAATAGATTGACTTCCCTGAATACTGGGAACAAGACTCTTTCAGCTCAAGCAGGCTCTTCAAAGAAAGCAGTGAGGACAGGGAGAGTGAACACTGTGTCTGCATCCGTACCATGGGAGGTGGAGCCCGGGGTGGGGGTGGAGCCCGCAGTGGGGTTGGCTTAGGTAGAGGCACTGTCTTGGATAATGCTACGTCATTGTCAGGTTCCTCCTCAATGACGCTGTCATTTCTGCAATCATCAAAACGATTCAATGCCTAGTAATTTTCACTTAAAAACATGTAACTTTTCCACTGAAAACTGTAAAATGTCAAAGGAATGTTTTAACACAAGGATTCTTGCATGTATAGGGAATGACTAACAAATACGTAAGTCTTGATTATAACTGACTTCACACATATTTACTCACGTTAGAGACGGTGGCTTCCTTAAGTTTCCTCCAAGCTGCAATGAGTAGCAAAAGATGACAAAAAAAAACAGTTGATGAATGACTAAATCAAACAGCCATTAGAAGTCAGACAAAAGTGAGCTGAAAATCGACATCTTTAAAACAGTGCTCTTAAGCGGTCCATTCATTATCTCTAACCTTGCATTATAATTCAAAATGCTCAGAGATGACAAATGTTTTTGGATTTGTTCAATTTATTAATCACTCCATTCAAATTGACTCTGGCTTGTGGCACAGAGAGGAGGCAGATTCTGATGTTATCTGGTGCGTTGGCATGGCTACAAGTCGTCTCAGTTGATTTCTAGTCTTGGCCATCTTACCGTGAGTGAACCTGTCAAGGAGCCTCTTCCTGATTGGCCCTTCAGAATCTTGTTGAGTGCTTTCAGCTGGTGGCAAAAGAAACAGCCAATCAAGCGTCACTACTCACACGAAGCATCAATAATGTTCTGTGTGTCCAGTACTCTATGACTAAGGGGAAGCATAAAGCAATGTACTGCACCATACTGTCACAAACAAAACACCTGTGGTATCAACTATGGTTTCTGAGTTACTAAAACCTACATCTGCACAACATGTTCAACACAAGTATGCAAAAGAGATGGCTTTTAAAAGCAGCCAAAGAAATCAAACAGAACAGTAGTTATATTTCAAGAGCCTCCACATTTGGTGTGAATTCCAGTTGTCATAGCGATCCTCCTACTTCTGGCCTCCAAACCTTTCTATCCTTTCACTGTCTTAGAGTTGCAATACAGCACTGTATCAAAACATCCTGCCGAAGGTTCTGAGCTCCCCCCTCGGAATACTACAAGAACACATCAAAACCATGAGGAAGGTTGACTTGAACTAACAACTGCCTGCAAAGGGTTACCACAATATTCCTCCCCCTGGTCTTACCAAAATCTAGCTTTGAAAATGCAGACCTAACCCGCACTCCAGATTGCACCCATGGATACGTATACAATACACACCAGCCAGTGATGTTCACAAGGCAACAGGAGGAACTTGTTCAACTCGCATGGCTCACCTCTTCAGGATTCATGACGGTGATATCACCCAGGATCTCCTTCCGCCAGCTGCCTGTGTTGCGGACCTTCAGTCGTGGCTTATGCTTTGCTGCAGTGGCCAGGGATGCAATCTGGCTCAAGCCCACTGGATGTAGGTGATCCCTCTGTGAGTCCTACGCATGACATTGGACAGCCGTCAAGAATTTGTACCCCTGACCTCACACATGTATCTAAAAGCTGACTATGTTTAAACAGGGCTTAGTTAGAGGGAAGTGTGTCCAGCATATTTCCACTGACTGCTATCCACAGATGGTATCATGGGTGTCAGATGAAGGGCAAGTGCGTAACCCTGGAAACACTGAATCACACCATATCTGGGACTTGACATCTGGGCCATAAACTTCACATCATACAGGTGTACACTGTGCACTTGCATTTATCAACATGCACAACGTAACTAAGCCCTCAAAATGTTGTGCCTCTCCCCCCTTTCCGAAAGTCTTTGATCCACCTCTGATTTAACAACCTCCATTGTTTCTTTGATGACATTTCTGACCATTACATCAACCCTGCTCTGATATTCCTCCACACTTGTGATATTTTGATTAGGGGAGAGAGCAGAATTAACAGTGTTGTAGTTAAGTACTTTTTTCCGAGTACCAAGTACTGCCGAGTACTTTGACTGCCGAGTACAAAGACAGGGCGAGTACTTTGCCAGCCGAGTACAAGTACTGGTTTCCGAGTACAAGTACAAGTACTTCTAATTCCGAGTACGAGTACGAGTACTTCTAATTAAATATGCGGTAAACGGAGGTCTACCTCGGCCTTTGCAAGGTTTAAAAAGGTGTTTTGGGATACCTCAAGGTAAAACCTTGATACTACCTGTTTAATTTTGCATTCTCCCATTACTTGTAACCCATTAGAGTATGGAGTAAGTTTAAATTTGAGTTGAACTGAACAACCCTTGCTTACATTAGCACCAGGCAGGGTACTGTTGGCACTATCCAGTGATCCCATAGTGTCTTGATTCCAAGCTGGCTTAGGATTATCAGCAGCTTGGTCAGCCTTTTCCTGGTCTTGGAAGTGAACCACGTTGTTTCGTTTGACCTCCTTGACATGCGAGGCTGGGAACCAACCCTTCTTGTCTTTGATCTGGCCCTCCCACCAGTCATCTTGCTGCAAGGCAATCAGTCAATCAAATTGACGGTGCGTCAGTGTCTGTATTGCTCATGCTTTTGAAAAATATCAGAAGTCCTTTGCAGGCAAAGGGAAAGACAAGAAAGTACTTCAGCTCCAGCCTTTCACCACAATGCTCATTGTCAATGACAGATAATCACAGTGGTCCACACTACTCTAGTCTACAGCAGACAATGTACAGAGCCATTCAGGTGCCTAAGTAGGTGTTTGTTACCACCAATATTTTGTTCAAACAGCCTCCTTCATGCACTATGAGACTGGAGAGGGGTTCAATATCTCTACCGTACCTTTTTCAATATGGTGACCTCGTCTCCAACATTCAGATCCAGCTCTTGATCCTTGCTGCCCTTGTAAGCTGTCACCACGACGATCTTTGTCCTAGATACCTTCTTCTTCTTCTTGTCCATCATCTTCTTCTTCAGCTGCCTCCGTTTGCGCTCTTGGGGAGTCAGACCAGAGTAATCTTCCACCTCCTTCCCAAATAATCAAAACAAAAGAACAAACACCCCGTTGGTACTCTGAGTCTTCTTTCTGAATGTTAGTTAATCAAGTATGGGGTCGAAGGTCAATACTAGGGATCGGAGCTCAACTAAGAGTGGTTTCTCATGTCAGAGAACAAGTATGCTTCTCTTTAGCACTTCAATGAAACATTATTACATATTTGAAAGACTGAATGGGCAATCTCCCCAATGCACATTCTCACCTCCTCCAGTTCCTCATCCTCTTGTGGTTCTGGTGTCTTGAGGCTGGACTGACTAGAAGTCTGGTAGGGCATAGGACTGAAAGATCCACTCATGCCAACCACGCTCTAAGGCCACATGAAAGAAGAACCTCATTTGTACGATATATGTATGAAGTGTAATCAAAATTAATATTTCATTACCTGGTCATGAATATGGTAGAATGTGGCAAAATAAGGCTGATGGTATCATCTAGACTTCAGGGTACCATTATACAGTTTTTGAGTGACTTTGTCATACATACACATGCACCATTGATTACAAGCTCCCATTGTCTGAAACTTCAAATCGGGCGTTAACTTCTGGTTCTGTGGTTCCATGTAACTCGGTGTACAATGGATGTGGTTTAAACTGAAGTGACATCACACTTACAATCAGAATAGCTTGACAAGGTCACTAGGACAAGAATACATTTACAAATTACACATATTCACGTGTAATTAAATACAACTTAAGTTGCAAAAAATGCAGACTTTTGATGAACGAACAAAAATTTGCATGAGGATACTGCATGGACTTCAGGGTGCTAGATCAAGATGGCTGCTGCTTATAAAGGTCAGTGATTAGCATCAAAAGTGACTCACCACTCTGCTTGGTCTCCTCAACCTCGGACTGCCATTCTGATTGGTTCGTTCAGTTTTGTCCTTGCCTTGCTCTGCCTAAATTGAGAATTAAACAAAGAAAATGCTGTCAGAAGCAACTGACGAACATCCGCATTCGGGATATTTCAATCAATATTTATTTGCACTGAGCATATATCTCTACACAAATGCCAGTAAACTCTTGGTTTGTTAACCTTGAATGTTGCGTGCTCATCCAGTAATCAATCTGTCACTTCACTGTCAAAAGCCTTTCATGTGTAGGGTTTGACACCAGGGATATTGAAGCGGTCCAATTTTTGCACATCAAGCTGCTCTTCCTTGAATCTTACAATTCATACTGCTTGACATTCAGTCCAAAACGTCAACTTAAAAAGAATTTGACCATACCAACTCTGCACTAATTGTTTAAACTCTGAGACAATTATATTCAACATAAAACAACATTTCATGTAGCACTAACCCTTGAACTCTCAAAGAGATTATTCAGGAATGTCTTGGCTGACGTCGCAAAGTTGGCATCCTGTACAGAGAACAATGAAATAGATGGGATTTCAAGCTATTCATGGTGACAGACAACTAAGGTGGAAAGCTTGCGGTAGCACCATGCAAGAATACGATCTCTTTGTGAGTCTGTATCGTTCTGAAAAGAACCGTGAGGAAACTCAACGTTTTGGACAATATGCTCTGTCCGTTGTCACTTACATCAGTGAAGCAGGGTAAATATTATATATAATATCCCCAACGCAAAAAATACATCTTGAAAACAGGGTAAATATGGGATTCCTCACAGGTTAGGATGTAGTAAGGAAATGTGGGCTCACAGTTAAAGTACCGGACTCACGATCAGGGTTTGAATCAAGCTGCTAGGCAGAGGTTGAGGCCTTGGATTGGGCCCTACTTGTCCCCCTCTGGCCAGGGGCATAAATGGGTTCTGGCTTTAGCTTGGGGGCAAGCTGTGATAGACAGGCACCCCATCCAGGAGGGAATACAAATAGTCTCAGTAATGTTTATGCCAAGGAAACTAAAGATGAACATTGACCTAATGAACAGTAGTGCCTGGGGAAAGGCTTGCTGTTACAGGTCACCATGAACAGATGTGTGAAACTGTTTTCAAGACACTACATCATGGGTGTTAACATGTTTCAAATAGGGTCATCCAGCGACTGCAGTGTACTAAAGTGCAACCTCGTTCACTTGGGTATTATCTTGCTGTGTCATGTAGGTTCTGGCACCATGCCCTTCACAAACTTTGAAGGAACGTGCACGCATCCCATGGAGTGGAGGTTGACTAAAGTGACCTTATGAGGTCAGTGCCTACAAATGCATTACGAAGCAAACCAGTACAATGAGAGTGCATTTTTAAGGGAATTGTGACTTCTTTTTAAGCATGAATGATAGGCATATTACTCTGAATAAGAAAGACAAGGGATTTTGTAATATCTAGTAAAAGGCAAGCTTGAGATCTGAGGGCCTCTCTACACATTGTGCACCCCTACCTCTGGTTCAGCTGGCTTGTCAGTGTCTTGGGCAGCAGCTAGCTCTTTCTCTGTGCCCAGTTTGTTGAAGGCTTCAATCGCAATGGCCACAAACAGGCTAAGAAGTGGACCAATGCAACATTCATCAACAGTGTCCTTTTGACTGTAGAAACGTAAACTTAGGTCTGACTTTTTTCAAACAATGCTTCAGCATCACAAATCCTGACAAACATTCGTGACTCCAAAATGCTAACACATGCACGTGCATATTAATTGATGAAGTCTACTTTGAGGTATTCAAGCAGCGGTTTCTTTGCTTATGCATCTTGTAGCACACGTGGACCAAGAAAAAAGTGACCACCATGCAATTAAATGCAGTTCACACAATATAACCTAGGTAACGACCCAAATCTACATCTCTGTGCACAAGAGCACATAAGGGTGATCCAAGTGTGATAATACGTCCAAGACAACTTACTTCATGACAATCAGATTGATAAAGATGAAGCCAAGAATGAAATACAAGCAGGCCCAGTCAGTGGTGGAGACCATAGCCTGTCAAAATAATGTCCGAAATGTCAAAACAATGGCTTGAATGCCAAAACAATGCCCCAAATGTCAAAACTATGTCCAAAAGGTCAAAACAATGGCCCAAATACCAAAAATATGCAAAAAATGTCAAAACAAAGTCTAAACAGATTATTGTAAAGGTAGGAATAATTAACACATCAAAGGTAAGTACAATGAAGCAAAAATCCATTTGCAATACTCAGTAGGAACATCATTAAAACCAAGTCTGGTTTCCACAACTACTCTTAAATATAGTGCCAACTGTTTTTTAGCAGGAGTCATTGCAAATCTAGCGAAAACAATACTCATTTTATTCAATCTGTAAACACTTATTAAAGCTGGATTTTTGTTGACAATTTCCTGAACTGTTCATCATCCTTTTGCAATGGAAAACCCTGACCCAAAATCCCTCTAAACCTGTTTTTCAGAGAGGGGGAAACCTTCTGAGGACCTTGCTTCGTCCACACAAGGTTCACACAATCCACACTGTGTGGACCTGTTTTGTTTTCAGGCCAAGACAAGGATGGCACGGTTGGCACTCAAAGCAATTATTCTAAGACAAATTGTGGGTGAACTAAAAAATCCATTCTAAAGATGAACAACTGGAACAGAAGACAATGCACTCCACACACTCACCGAGTTCATAATCTCATGCCAGTTACTGGTAGTGATAATCTGGAATACCATCAATAGGGAGCAACTGTTGTAAGAAAGATAAAAATCCAATCAATTAGAGCAGGTTAGCTTTAATGAGACATGTTGAATAAGATCTTTTCTATGTCACAAACTTGTGGCCTCTGTACATCCCTACTATCAGGGTCATTCCAGAAATTAGGAGTCCAAAAGTGTGACATTTTTGTGTCCCAGTTACATCTGACCTTTGTTATTTGACATGGAAATATCAACAAAATTGATTTCAAACAATTACTATTTGTTTGGCAGGTAATTTGCATTTCATCACTCTTGGAAATGAGAAAATGAATTACGAACTTACAAACTCGGAGAAAAATGGACCCCTAATTTCTGGAATTATCCATCATTAACGACTTGCTGCCGGGGAACCCCGATTCGAGCACCATGGGTTTACACAGAGAGCTGGGGTGATCGAAATAGGACAAAAGAGCTGGTCCATGTAACAAAAGACCGTACTCAGAACAAAAGACCTGCTGTTGGGAATTATCATTTTTTGGCTTGCATTTTTCGAAGGTAATCTGTCACTGTTTTTAAACAGTATACCACTGTTTTGGGCAGATTAGCACCGTGGACAAAAGTGCTTCAGGGCCCCATTGATGAGCAACACAGCACTGCTGCATGCTAATCCAGCCGCGTTTGAAAAGACACCACTCGCATTCACTGGGGACAAAGGAAATTACTCAACCCTTCACAATTCTAAGCTCTCTTTACAGGGCGGCAGACCTGGCTGGAATATTCAGGAGTCAATGAAGGTTGCCTATCAGCTTAGAGTAGCCACCAAACAGTCATTTGTGTGGGTGTAAACATCCATTAAATGAAATGCTGAATTTTTGAAGAATTTTTAAAACTGAAAATCTTGAAAATCTTGCATTTTTAAAAGCACCCGGCAGCATGTGGTTAAAGCCTCGCTTGTGTACAGGGACTTGTGTATGGGTCAAAATACATGATCCACCTATGCACATATGATGCATCAACAATGGCTATTTGAGAAAACTTAATGACTGGAACGAGCAGTACATGAGCATTCCTCTAGTAATTTAGGGACCTCTTAAGGATTTTATTTTACATTCATGCATGCTTTATTCCATTCATTTTTTCCTTTCTCCCTCGAGTAAACAAATTTTAAAATTACAAAAATGTCACCAATCCAACAATTTATTCCCCACATTTCACTCCCTCCACTGTTTTTCTGGCAGTAGTACTGTATTTCAACTGCAATAATTAGCCAAAATCTAACAAAATATCCAAGTCTTCATTTCAATTAATTTTCCACCCTGATCCATTCTGAACAGCAAAGGACTTGAATTTCAAAATGTCCGACACAATCTTATTTTTAAAGAGTGGCTACATATTTTCCTTCTGTGTCTTGCAGAAACTGCCAACGACTCATATCTCTCAGTCAATTGTTTATGCTTGATTCTTACCCGAGGGACTCAAAGCCTAGCAGACACTTGTAATCGTAATGCCCAGAATTGTAGTCATAATTGGGAGTCTGACTGTAGAACAGTTCATATCCAACAACGGAATACAAGAATCTGCAGGCAAATGCACAAAGAAACATCATCAGTCATGGCCCTACTTACAAGATAATTGATGGTAAATGATGCCAGTGAAAACATCACCAAGTTTATATGAACACAAACCCTGAAAATTGACTTACACACAATACTAAATACATGTACAAATTAATGTTTCATTGGACTGAATTTCAAACTTAATCGTACTTTGGAGAAACACGTACTACTTGGAACTGTTCAAACTTTAATACATTTTTTTCCTGACAACAAGCAAAGCTTTTGCTGTGAAATTCCTTTATGTGTGTATTTTACAGTTTTAGGATTATCTGCGCAGATAATAAATCAAAAAGCAGGTCTTGAAAAGTTTGTCACTTTTAAGGCTCTTTGCATTGTGATTTGTGCACAAGATGCCAACAATTCAAGACAAACATGCATCGGTCACTTACAAGATAACAAACACCAGGATGATCAGGTCAAACATGACTGGGAATATTTTGGTGAAGAACACCACCACGGCTCTCTTTGTCTGCAAGGGGACAACACAAACATTTGTTAATGGAACTGACACCATCAGTTCATGCTACACGTTTTATGAGCAAAGGTATTACATGACAAGTACAAGTAAGTGAAGCAATGGATGGGGAACTGTACGTCTTCAAGCAAGTGTTCTACGAAAAATCCAACATCAGTGTCGAGCTAAGGACAAAACATCAAAGATGTTTGCAAGTTTAATTCAGGCACTGTGAAGTTCACCTGAAAAGCTGTATGCTCTTACAAATGTCAATTGGTACACATCGATGCAAGAAACTTTATGAATAAGTGTAATGGGTCTAAAAACATTCTTGGAATGCTGTGTTTGAAATTGGCTTCAAGGGCTACAATTACGTCTCTTGGTGGCGTGTTGCTATATTTTTCAATGAGTGAAGAGCTAGACCTAGTCAACAGATTCGGATGCAGTCTTAGCCGATGTAAGAAATGCTGCCTTCACGTACCTGGGCTGAGTTCAAACCCACTCTGCAGGCCACCGCCAAACCCCCAATCACATCTAAGACCTGCTTGTGCTCGGTTGAGAAGTACCACAGGATGTTGTTGATGAGCGCAATGAGAATGAGGACAATGTCCAGCACCTCAATCACTTCCTTGAGTATCCTCCAATTGCTGAAGACACGCAGACATGCCTCAACCTAGTCCAAGCAAAGATACTTAAAGTGTTGGTTTTACTTGTCAAATTTAGTGCTGCCGGAGGCCAAACTGGAGCACTGTGCTCCCTTACAAAGGAAACATTGGACAGAACTGTGAAAGATGCATGGCACACTGCTGAAATCTGCAAATTACAACTGCAGCAAGTTTTGCCATAAAAAGAATAGAGATCAGATGTACTTTCATTTTTTGAGGTGGTCCATTATTGTCATCTTTTTCTCACAAGGTTATGAGACTCTCTCTCCTCTGATCCCTTTCAAAAAGTATTGAAAGATAATGATGATGGCCAACTGTCATGTTTTAGTTTTAATGACGCTTTCAGCAACTCAGGCTATTTGCGCCAATAACTGTACGTCTATTCATACACTTCATTAATCAGCAACACATTACGGAGTTAGGAAGAAGGTCCAGTTTTAGAGGCAGGAGGAAACCGGAGTACCCGGAGAAAACCTGCGAGAGCGAGTATGGACTGGAAACCAAGTGCACTTAAAGCCTGGGCCAAGCCGGGACTCGAACCCGGGCCTCATTGGTGCAAAGCGAGGAATCTTCTTGTGGTACACACTTGCATTGCAAATGTATTATATTTTCACACCACAACTTCAAATGTGTGCCGTATGTATGAGAGACAGATTATTTCAACAGAGGGTAAAGGGACATGGGAAAGGGGATGGTGGACACAACTTTTGTCCAATAACGAGAACAGGATTTTTAACCTTTTAGGTGGGAACCTCCTTAAAATCTTTCTGTGATCCAATAACAGGGGCTCTGTCCTTGCAAAAATCACTGTGAAAACCATATTACGTTGACTGACTGCAAATGATAACTCACCACAAACAGACCAATGATGACTGATTTTCCGATGTTGATGCCCAATCTGGCAGTTTCTGACATTCCTCGCCATTCCAGACAGAACAGAATGCTGTAATCAGAACAATCAACTTCAAATTCTATCAAAATGTTTTTCCTGAGGAACTTTTGTTTTGGATGCAAAGGGAGGGAATACAGCATGTGGGTTAAGCTAGGTTTCTCCCTGTCTTTTGCCTTCTTTTCAACACATTATCGGTAGAAACAAGGGGGATTGAGAATGCCAAATCTGCTAGGAAGAATGCACAAGGGGGTAACACTGGAACAAACTGGTCCATAAACTTAACTGCTTCTGTTTCTGTCTTCCCCTCATCATCTTTGGAAAGATTTGTAACCTGCAATAAACACCAATGTTCCATTGATGTTTTTGACGCAGGTGTAAGGTGTAATTATACTCAGGTATAAATGCTTTCTTACCAATGTGCCACGATGAAAACCATGACGGCTCGAGCAAACCAATCTGAGAAGATGAGTTTCTTGACAACTCGTTTCAGGTTGTTGAACCACTTTGGGTTTGTGCTCTATAAGGGTAAGTACAAAGTCTCAAACAGACCTGAGCTACATACATACAACCATTAAAAGCAAGGTTGACGTAGAATTAAATTAATACACACTTTGCCCAAACTATCGAGAGACACTTGCACCATCTGGTGGCTCAGAATAATGAAGTCACAAACATCTAGCCTACAGCGTCTAAGGATAAATGAGCAAATCAAAGTGGTAAACATTTCTGTGAAACCAGAGATAGACAAACAGTTATCCGCCAGACCTTTCCAAACATCCTTTCCACCCCAAATCAAATAAATGAATGCTATCTGCTCTTTTCAAATGAACATGCATGTGCACAGGGTATGTTCACCCACAAAGACTGGTGCTAGGCAACAATACTCTCAGTCTCACTGAGCCCATAACTGATCACCTACCATGTCCTGTATCTCGTCCATCTCAAACTCAAAGCAGAGTGCCTCATTGAGTCGGATGGTCCACTCCAAGGAATCGACTACTTCATCTTGGTTGCTGTCTAGATAGGAGATCAGCTGCATGTTCATCTCATCCGTGTTCTAATAAAAATAAAAGGTAACAAAACACACAAAATTGCTTTCATCTTGTGAACAGAAATACTAAATCAAAGCCCAATGTTTGGAATTGTGATAAGTGCTAGCCAGGTGATACTTTACCAAAATTCTCCCCAATATGTCAATGTGACTTTGTTAAGGCTTTGTTTCCAATACACTGTTGTTTCAAAGAGTGCTTTGCAAAAAGCCCAGTCTGTTTTTTCCTTCTGTTTTCAAAATCGAGGAACAAAATTGACATATAGTGTAATTCAAAATCTGATGCACAATATTTGATAAAAGACATTGGAATGCCACGTGGAAGTTAAAAACCGCACTTCAAATGTTGTCATAAGGGTCAATTGCTACTACATCTGCCTTCGCTATAGCTGCTTCTCTTTGATGATGGTTAAGGAACAAATTCTCAAAGAAGCAAGTGTTGCTACAGAATCGCATTCAGTGATACATACCTGAGGCTTGAGAATCTTGAAGAGCTTGATGAACTTCTCATCATAAACGGGCAAACTTCCCTTGCCTAATGGGTCCAGCAGGTTCCAAGCCTTGGCCAGCTCAGCACGTTCCCTAGCTCGCTCCATTTTCACGTGTTTCTTGGCAAACTCCCTGGTATGAGAGAGAGCATTCCACAGAAAGAGACACATCTAGTATTTCCGGATGCAGTAATCTAATCTTTGATGCATACATTTCTACTCTATATGGCATTTACAAATGAATGTTGCAAAACAATTTGAACACAGGCTGCTACCAATTATTTAATGATCACTAACTTGGTTGTCATTAAGATCGGGGTAAACCTACTGTAGAGTTCACGTACGCAGGAATTTTGCACAAAGTAAGCACAGAATCCTTGGATAACAGATTTATCAATGACCACAAGCCAAATTACAGTAAAATAGACTAATGGTTGGTGTAGAGTCTCCTGCTGAAGTTAGCCAAGCAGTACAGTAAGCAGAGCCTTAGTACAGTAAGCAGAGCCTTAGTACAGTAAGCAGAGCCTTAGTACAGTAAGCAGAGCCTTAGTACAGTAAGCAGAGCCTTAGTACAGTAAGCAGAGCCTTAGTACAGTAAGCAGAGCCTTAGTACAGTAAGCAGAGCCTTAGTACAGTAAGCAGAGCCTTAGTACAGTAAGCAGAGCCTTAGTACAGTAAGCAGAGCCTTAGTACAGTAAGCAGAGCCTTAGTACAGTAAGCAGAGCCTTAGTACAGTAAGCAGAGCCTTAGTACAGTAAGCAGAGCCTTAGTACAGTAAGCAGAGCCTTAGTACAGTAAGCAGAGCCTTAGTACAGTAAGCAGAGCCTTGACATGGGGCCCAGGTCCATACATTTTCATTACCAGTTTTTATTCCTACTTCTTCGGGTAAAACATAAGTTTGCAAGGTTTTCTGTGTTCACAGACCACCTCTGAAGCCCAGGACTTACCAGTAGCTGTCCACAATGATGGCCAGCAGAATAGCTGTCAGGAAAAATACACCCACAAAGACGAAGATGCCAAAGTACAAGAAACTCCAACTGTTCTTGTTAAAAGCTGGAATCATGAACTCCTAAAGATGCAAAGAAAGCAAATCCAAAACCTTCCATAGTATGACCTACAAATGAGTTTATAACATACATCCATGTGTAATTCAATTTATGTCCCACTTGTATGCAAAGCAAACTGCAAACTAAACGTTATTACACAGTTTCTGAACAAATGACTCAGAGAGAACTCAGAGAGCACTCAGGTGACCGTATGACTTTTTCCTGACATCATCTGCTATTATACACTTACAAAAAGTCCAGACAAACATTTATATATTTTGCAGCATGTTTTACAATACAAATAACCCACTGGCTTCAAAGAAAGGACCAATCTACTCACTGGATAATTTTCTGTGGATAGCAGAACAAAGAGTCTCAAAGCTGTGATGCCAATGTTATCAAATGCACTGAAAATGGAACCACAGAAAGCATCAATTGTTATAGAAACTGGTTATGAAAGTGCACCTTATGGTTATCTTCTGTGAAACACCTACATTTAAACCTGCAGATTGGAAATGAAGGACTTGAGACCTTGAAAATCCTCCGTAACTTTAATGATGAGCTGGACCGAGAGAAAGTGAGTTTTTCTTGACTTAAACTGGGCTATGTAAGCCGGATTTAACTACTGTTTGTCAACCAATTTCAGTGCAATATCTTTGGCCTTTTGTCATGCTCGTGGTAGGTTGAAGGAAAGATCTCTTTTTCCATCTTTGCTAAAAGACTTACCCAGTGTAAATGTTGAAGGTGTCGTTATCACTGCAGTTGCTGGTATCTGTGACATTGCAGTTAATGCAGTGGTAAGACTCCGAGAAAAGATGCACCCCCATGGCAGAAAACATGATAATAAATATTAGGATGATGAAAAAAGTCTGCACGGGGAAAAGAGCAAACAAATAACACATGTTAAACCGTGGAAATCTGACAGATAAAAAATCTAATTGAAACTATATCTGCTACTCTGGCTACTGATAAAGACTTGTTACACAGTTTTGCGGAGGAGACTTTAATCTGAAGGTATGCTAATACCACTATCTGGGGTGGGTGAGGTTGAGGTAAAACTTACTTTGATAAGGTTGATCACAATGGAGAGGACGGTATCAAAGATGTGACCGACATTCTTCAATTTGCACATGATGATGACTGCCCGCAGACATCGGAAAGGTTGTAAAAGACGCTGTACAAAAATTAAATGAATAAAATTACGTACATGTACAATGCAACTCAGTTGAGATGTGTGTCCTGTTAGCAGGGACGTGAAGCATATTTAAAACCACTGCATTCAAATCAGCATAAATCTGCTGAGGAAGGCATTTTTTTTTTGGAAGAAAATCTTACAGTTGAAATATATTAGAAGGGCTAAAATGCTGCCTTAATTTTTACTCAGAATCATTATTATAAAGACAACAGTTTGTCACCTGCAAAGGCTATGGCAAAGGTGGAGGGAGGCACCGGTGAAATTCATTTTTATGATGTAACTCACAGCGTTAAGAATGAACGAATTTGCTAGACCCAACCAGATGCAACACATTTCTAGATTTTGGACAAGATGCTGACAAATTTGACATCTGATAATGCACAGATTCATTCACTGAATGATCTGCTGAGATCTTGTCTTGCAAATAAAGTTGCACACTACATAACTAACAATGGCCATACTTACAACTTGCACTATTTCTTGAATGACCAGCATTACAAAATCTACGCTGAACATGCATAAAAACACAAACTCCGTTCTGGAAGTAAAACAAAGGAAAGGAATAAGAGTAACGTGAAAGCTGCGTAAGAAATTTGACCACAAAAGAAAACAATGGTCGTAAATTTCTAAAAAGTGTTTTTAAAAACCAAAATCACTTGATAGTTTTTCTTTCAGTAAGGAAACGGTTGAGTACAAAGAAGTCTTATTTACACTATGATGTGTCACTGTGTCGGCATTGCCTCTTAGAGAACTTGTGATAATACGGCATCACTTACCTCATCCACTTGTTCTCGTCCAACGACCAAAACACTCGCCATGAGAGAAAGCCTATGTTCACCCAGACATCAATGGTATACACCAGCAAGGAGACCATTGTTAACACGAAGACTGCAGGAGATGTCCTGAAGGCAGACAGTGTTCTAGACAATCAGCTCTGCTTACTTGTTACTTGCACATACCAAATCTTTGGTGTTACAATTTTACAACTGTAATCTTTTCCCATGTAAACTGTTCCATTTACGGTTTACTACTTTCAAAAGTTGTTTGGAATGTCATTGTTCTTCGCTCTGGGGCCTAAAGTAACTCATACACACGTACATCTGTGTCAACTTACTTTAATTTTTGTAAATAGATGCATTACAGTACCATGCAACAGCAGAGTGTCTACGCACTACTGCAACAAACAAACCAAACTTTTTCAATGACGCTCTAGAATCAGAAGTGTCTGGGGGAATGTGGTCACTCACTGTTGTACTGCTGGCGGCTCAAGGAAAGCCATGATCATGTGCAGCACTGCTGCTAACAGCACGACGACAGTGAAAGACTTATTGTTGATCACCTTGAAGCATCTGAAGATGACATGAAAGAAAACAACCTTCCAATCAAACAGATTATTCCAACGAGTTTCATAATTTCAACTGAGCTACATTATGCTAAAATGAATTCAAAAACCTGGTTTAAATATTGTACATGTAGCTACAAGCCCCCAAACCTTTTTCTAAGTTCAGCTGATGTCCAGTTTATGTTTTCAATAAACATGTACTTTGGTAATGACAAAGGTAATTCAAATGAGAAGCAATCAATCCTTGCTATGTTTGAGGCCTAACCCTCGTTCACACCTGTTAAACTTCAATCATGACAATATGGAGGTCCATGTACAACAGCTGTTTACACACACTGCAACATGATCATACATGTACATGTAGGGTTAACCCTGGTCCGCATCAAGCTGTCTCTTTGCATCCCAGTGGATTCAACAAAAAGAAAAACTAAATTAATAATACTGGTTTTGTTCCATAGAGCAGAGTACAGGTAGAACATTAGCTATGTCACATTACACTGCCGCCTGTGTTGACTTGTAAATCCAACAATATGCAACAACTTCTGTCCACTATTGAATATGTTTAATCCTCACCAATGAGTGACAAGTCATCATAGCCACTTCTGAGTTACACGTAAATGCCTTTCAGAGAATCTTACACAACGCAAATCAATAGGAACCTTCCACAGTTTTCAAACATCAATGTAACGGCCATTTTCAACAGGATGCTACATGTATGTGAATTCTGAACCAAAATGAAGAACTCAGTTTGCTCTTTCCAATACAAACTAAACCAAAATGGCCTCAGAGATCATTTTGTGGGATCCCGGTGGAAGGAACAGGATCAAGTCATGTTTTATTGTACACATCAGGGTTAAAGGAAAGAGGAGGGAAGAAAGCATTTTGGACTTACAACTGTCCCTGTCTGGAAGTGAAGAAGGCTCTTGCTTTGCCCCATTTGCCCCGGCCATTGATGGCATCGTCAATGTGAGCTGCGGCCAACTTCAGCTCCCGGTGCTCGCCACAGAGATCGGAGAAAGTCCGGGTCAAGGCATCGTGCTGTCAACCACAAGAGTAAGGTGGTGGTTTAAAAAGCAGTAAACGATAGATTATGGCCCGGATTCGGTACTACTACTTGCGTCACACACACCGCATTTGAGTATTAGCAGAGGGATGCCAGAGTTACACAAAAAAGGATGCCAAAAACCCAAAGCAGGTTCAACCTACACATAAGACTCTCAAGACAATATTTTTATTCCAATTTCTGAAGAAGCAACAAAAAAGGAAAAAAGGTAAATTAGCTAGATCTATCCATCCACATGTACTCCATGGCTATATATATTTTTGGGGGGAGGGGAGGGGAGAACCAGCTCCCTTCAAGCCAGTAGTACAAACAACACTTAGACTGAGGCTTTCCAATAAGTGTTCCAAGTGCTTCTCTGCTCAAGAAAATGACGTGCAAAGCACACGTCTACTGTACTCACAAATTCTATTAAATTACCAGTATAACATGTCTAATACCTTAAAGTTCTAAATCCACCCTAAGCGATGATCAATCATCATGGGTACAGTCTGCCTGCACAGACTCTCAAAACAAACACTCAAACTCCCACCTTGTCAAACTTAATTAACTATCCATTAATCATTTGGAATACAAGGCTTGTGCTCATGTGCGGAGCAAGTTACTTTAAAAAATGCCTGTTATCAGTTGAAAAGAAAGTGGATTGGGCACTGCATACATACATGTACACTGTATACTTGTGTACAAGTACAGTACATGTATGTATTGTTTATGTACCACTGCATAAAAACAGTGACAATCTAAGCATAATACACTGAAAATCTGAACAAGCAGATTTCTTTCTGTGCCATCTATAATACATGTACACGTACTGTAGGTTCCTTTCCCTGGGCCTGAATCCTAATAATAGTCCCAAATCCTCCGATAATTTTCACAGGCCCTGGCAGTTCACCCTTAATTTTTCCAATGGAGCCGATTTTACTTGTTTTTAAAACATGTAACCCACATGAAATATTACCACCATTTCTTCAATTCAGCAGCTGCTAATGGCTTCATTTCTTAAAGCACTGCCATGAGTTACTAGGGTGCGTATCGTAAGTCCGACGCCTCATAGGTCTGACCCCTCAAAAGTCTGAATAATCAGACTTATGAGGCGTTGGAATAATTAGGAGTCGGATTTACGGGCAATATTTTTTTCAGCCTAATACATGTAGTTCCAATGCCTCATAGGTCTGACGCCTCATAAATCCGACGTCGGACCAACGAGGTGTCGGACTTAATGAGGCATCAGTGCAATTGACTGTGAAACATGGAGGAGTGCGGGCCCGCGCGACATGTCGCCTACGAGCAAGATTCAACTTTGTGCCCTACTCGTGCCCATGGTACTGACCCTGTTAGAAAAACTAAATCAAGTGGACTACCGGCACAGTTCGTACACTGGTCCAGTATTTTTTTTAATCCAAAATACATTGTACCACTACGTGTAAGAATGATGTACATGTACATGTATGATACTTCCTAAATATAAAAGGCATTTTTTTGACTGTAATACTTTTGAAATCTTAAAAATGTTTGTATGTGTCATAAATAGTACACCATACTTGCAGCACCGGGAACCAATCTTGTTCCTAGCGCCGTTTTCATACGCTCATAACGAGCGTCAAATCAAACGTCAGACTTTCGAGGTGTCAGATTTTTTTGAGGTGTTGGATCTATGCCATCGGCTGAAAAACTTGGAACTTTTAAATGCATTTGTCAGACTTATGAGACGTAGGACCTATGAGGCGTCGGACCTATGAGGCGTTGGTCTTATGAGGCGTCGGACCTATGAGGCGTTGGACTTATGGACATTCTCAAACGCTTTTTTTGGGACTTATGAGGCATCGGAATTATGAGCTGACCCCAGTTATTGGTTGCAAAACCTACATGTACATGTATCTGATTCCTTCTTCCTCACCAATCACCTGAAAATTATACATTGTACAAGTCTAGAACCGGTGATATCATGTGTACACGTAAACTGTACACATGCATACATGTACCATAGCTCCATGGGCAACACTGAAGCACCCTTCCACAATTAAAAAAGATGTCCTGGTTGGCATGTGTGGGTACTGATAAGAGTGCACTGTACATAGGAACCGGGCAAGCAAATATTGACCAAATGGTGTCTCCATGGTGCCAAGTTTATAAGTCTTTGCCTTATGTCACCAGTGAGGAACAGGTTAACAGTTGACAAGGACCTTAAGTTAAATTGACATGTTGGCTGCAATTACACATAGCTGGAATTTTATGCCGTTGTTGATTTAATAGTCTGTGATTCCCAGCAGTGCGTGCAAGACTCCAATAAATGCACGTCTCAGTATGGCCTACATGTACATCCATGGTCCAAGTCAGCAGTTTATAGCTTGTGAGGATTTATCCAAATGGCATTTTGGTTAAGGACTTCCCTCAACTTAATACAATCTTCCAAAGACACGAGGGTACACGTACCGGGGTCATTCCAGAAATTAGGGGTCCATTTTTTGTGTCCCTCTCACATCTGACATATGATTTCCAAAAGTGATGAATTTATGCAATTACCTGCCAAACAATAGTGATACCAGTAGTTTGAAATCAATGCCGGTGATATTTCCATGTCAAATAACAAAGGTCAGATGTAACAGGGACACAAAAATGTCACACTTTTGGACCCCTAATTTCTGGAATTACCCATGAATGATTTGCAGGAAATAAAGTACATTTTTTATGGTAACCAAACTTTACAAAAGGGCATTGAGTCCCAATAAAGTACATGTACCTGTAATTCTGACTAAGGTTTACTACATGTACATGTACCTCAATTGTGCCAAGCTCATTGAAATCACAAGGTTCATTTTGAATGATTGCTAGAGGTTACATGTACGGTGAACTTTTCAAAGCAGACAGCATGCGCTACTTTAGATCAGAATTCTGCTAGACTGATTGTGACTTTAGCAGGCTTTCAAACACTTTGGTGTGTAAAACAGAGTAGTCTGACCTACCAGTATGTTTGTATAGTCAAGACAAGCATTGAAAATATTTTATACTCATCATAAAAAAGTTTCTGAATCAAATTGGTTTGGTTTTGCCTCACTGCATATAAAAATGGAAAAGTTGAATAAAGGACTGTATTACTGTTTATCTTCTTGTGTACCCAGCGATACACATACAGGTAATGTACATGTACCACGTATGTACATCATCTTTGATCATGGAGAGGGGTGGAGAATGAAGGTATTACATTTATAACTGCTCCCTCACCAAACAAACCAACTGATGTAAACATGCATGTACATGCTCAATAAATTTAAAATCTTATGATTACTGATACGTTAAATATTTGGCTACAAGTTTTCAGGTATCTTGTATCTTTATGATCAATTGCTTCCTTTTCCTTCATGATTTGATTCTAATCAAACAACAGCTTTTTGCCTACTAGTCTTCATCAGCAATAATAAAGAAGCAAGAAGTTGGTCTGGAAAATTATGCTCATCTTCCAAGCCATGTGATCTACTTTTAGCTTTCAACTACACCCTTTGTGTTCATCCCAAATATTTTGCTTTAAAAAACAGGATGTCTATTAAGATTTTTGATTTCAGAAGAATTGGGCAACTTCTCATGAATCAAACAGGACAAATGTAACTGAAAATCAATATATTGATTGATTACTCAAGTAACCAAACGATACTTACGTGCCAACGCAATATCAAATATTATGAACTGACTGACTTACCCCATCAACAGCAGGCACAAGACAAAGAGCAGGTGTAAGAAGACCATACAGGCCAAAGTTCTCCTGAGCTGAGCGTTGTTTGAAAGTTCTCACTGTGGACTTTGGAGGCTCTGGTTTCTCTCCAAGTGCTGCCTTTTGCCTCTCAATGGAGTCAATATCGTCTATCAACCGTGTCTTGCCGTTTCTGGGGGGATTTTCAGCAGCAGCCTTCACTTGAATCACGGGGTCGGAGACCACAGGAGTCTTGCGATTCCTCCTCGGCTTCTTCTCACACAGCGGGGAGGTGCTGCGATTCAGCACAGGTGAGGGAGTGTGAATCAGAATCGGGGAGCTACTCCGTGGTGAAGTCGGTGTCAACCTCTCCTCCGGATCCCCAGGGGGTGTGTGAGCACTCCTGACAGGGGAACCCCTGCCTGCAAGACCGTAATCAGGGGAATCACATGCGGGTCTGACCAATCCACTTGCATTGGCAGAGCCCTGTCCGCCCTTGTGTGAATTTGCAAGGATCCCATTAAGAGGGCGCGGTGGGGTGCCTAGACAAGGCATGTCAAAGTGTGACGTTTTGAGCAGGCCCTTGTTTTCATACTCTGTGGACGAGTCCGGTGACTGCTCTTCAATCTCCCTCTCCATCTCCACAATGAGGTTCCTGTAAGCGGCAACATCCGAATCCTCCCCTTCCTCTTGCTCTTCCTCCAACCTGCCATGGGCTGCCTCCTCAGCCATACGGTCCTTGGGGAAAAGAACAGTGTATGCACCAGTCCCACTGCAGAAGGAATGGCTGAATATGAACGTCCCTGCAAATATTCACCAGCATGCAGGGTGCGAAGGTACACAAAGCTGCAATCCGGGGGAAACAGGCAACTTCATGACGTCTCGGTTTCTTTCACATGGTGTCAGGACTGTAGCTTGACATATCACTCCTGAAGCACATAGGTGATAGCCACTGCCATTCTTGCTTTACTTCCAATGTCAATAGTCCTTCGCACAGGTTCACAGATGAAATGTACAGATGTCGGGTTCAATCTGCAGAAAATGCAAATGAAGGCTATCAGACAAAATTCCTTAACTGCTGCTTTTAAACAACTTACATGTACACACAAGTGTGTAAAAGCCTTCAATCGTGGACTCCCTATTGTCCCTCTTTTGTTCATACTTTAACTTTTTCGGAAGACCTCCCATATGTTTTGTACACGTTTTCCAACCGTGGACTCTTCGGCAACCATGGACCCTATTGTCCCCTATTGTTATAGGTCCACCATTGAAGGCGTTTACACACTCAAGTACTTTCTGCAGCAGTTGGTATTTATCATATTAGCATCTCAGTAACAGAGTTCATTGCATGAAAGCACAAACAAGGCTAGAATGCCCATAAATACATGCAGGGGGAGCAGGTGTAGCATACATGTACATGTATTTAGTGTCTGTGTTTGTACCTGAAACTAGATTTAACCTGCCAATCTTTCATTTAGGGAGCGTCTCGTACTTTGTGACAGTTGAAACGTTCCCATTAGGAACAGTCACGTTCCACGTGGGAACACTGTGAGAACGGTCCGACGGGATCCATCAGAATATCCTTATACGGGTAGCTTCAATCACCTATGTACAAGTACAGTGTACTAATCTTAGCCCAATGTCCAAAAACAGTGTCTGCCATGACAAACAAGGGTAGGGCAATCAGTACTTATGATATGATGGAATACTAATGTGTGGAAACATTGCAATGATAAGCCCCTCTACCACACAAGCCTGACAATGAAGAATAAACTCGCAAGTACAGACGTTAACATTAATTAAAACAATAAAATTAGCGGTGTCCAGAAATACTCTGAATTGCATGGTAAGTTACGCATACATGTATACGTCATGGTGAGTATGGCAAACAAGAAAAACGGGACAAAAGTTAACCTTCTGGAGGAGTAAATCACAAA
Source organism: Acanthaster planci (assembly GCF_054643075.1). Taxonomy (NCBI): domain Eukaryota; kingdom Metazoa; phylum Echinodermata; class Asteroidea; order Valvatida; family Acanthasteridae; genus Acanthaster; species Acanthaster planci. Next base: position 29,559,566 of record NC_141777.1, read on the forward strand.
ATGCTGCGCTCCAGCTGCCATGCCTCAGATGCATGGTCTAGAAAACGAATGCCAGAAATCGTTCTTCCCGACTGTGAATGTAACAGCGGGACCGTTCCACTGGGAACACATGTTCCCAAAAGAACGCTGCCAGGAACGAACGGTCTATGCACAAAGCGTTCCAGTGGAAACAGTCCAACGGAACAGAAACATGCCCGATCTTTGAGACACTCCCTCAGCTGTCTGTACACAGGACAACTGTACTTAAATCCCTAGAATCTTGAAGACAGGAAATTGCTACTCAGATTATTCCTGGATCTGTCAACTGCCTCCATCCAATCAATTTTTAAAAATGCACAAAAATGCAGTTCTTTGTGGCCTGCTGATAAAAGTTTGTCTGTCTTGAACTGTAGACCTACTCCAAACAAAAAATGAAAGGTTAATCATTCTTAAAACAAAACAAAAACAAACGAACAAACAAACAAAACCCTTAAAAAAATCAGCTAAATCTAAAATCCATTTCACTAGCACTGACTAGAAAGTGTTTACATTAAACACTTAATAGTGAAAAAATTGACAAGGTTTTCCCGTCCTTCATTACATATCTGACAGCCGTTCAAACATGCCGCATGTACATGTACATGCACCGTTATGTATCCTTTGCTGGTGGATAGCTGGTGTTTGCCATAATGGGGTACATGTATACTGTAAATGTAGTTCTCTGATGGCATAGATAGGGGCCACGGAGCCAATTTCTAATTAAAGTACATCAGGCAAGTGCTAGAGACGATACTGCAAACATCAACCCAATCAATATCATTTTCTGGCCATTCCGCCTTGTGCAAAGAGGGGTTGAATAAATATTGACTGAAATGGGAGAGTGACTGGTATTGATTGGCTTTGAGATTCTCTTGCATTCCTCAGAATGGAAACTGGATTCTTTCAGGGTGTTCAATGCTTTGGTCCGTCAGTGGCCTGCTGCTTTTGTGCACAACCACCAGGATCAGACTTAAGGAGAGTGCCACACAATAGACTGGTTTAGATAAAAACATCAACCACGTACATGTACCATCAGCAGTCAGATCTGTGCACTTCTGTAGAGGAAAGAAACTAAATGTTTTAACTTTTCAAGAGAGCAAAAGATGGCTTTTGTTACCTTTTCCAAGATTAAGAGATGAATTTTTGTTACTCTAGATATTTTTTAAAAGATATTTTAGAATATGTATGTTTAACCTAAAAAAATGAGTTACATCCCAACACGGCAACACCCTTACAAATTATCACATGTACATGTAGGTATTCACAGGTAATACTAAAAAAAAAAAAGGTTCTGACCAAATCATTTTATGCTCATGCTGGCACTGACACATACATGTGTGTGCAGCTGTACTTTGTAGGGCTTACATTTATTTCTATGATGAAAGGGCACAATTCTGCACTCCCGTAATACCAGTTATCTACATGTACAATGTATGCGTAAACAGGTAACCAATGAACACAAGGAAAATATCCCATCTCTTTGTATTTTTCTTTTACACATGTTTGGAAATATTAGTGGTGAAGTTGACTCTCTCATGATCCCATGTGTATTGTCGGCAGCAGGTTACAGTGTCATGAACATTATGAAACCTTTAAGGTCACAATAACTACCCAGTACAAAAGTTCTCCCGTGTTTAGTACAGCTTAGTGCATTTTGGGGATACCACCTGTATATGCAATGTACATGTACATACATGTACAAGGCTCAATGAGCTTCACGAAATAGGGTGGCTGGACATTAAACATCAAGTAGAATTTCTCAAGGCAAGTCGTGTTTTAACATTTTTAACCAAATCTCTCCAAACTACCTCCAACACAACTTCACTTATATTAGAGATGTCCATCATTACCCCACGAGATCTAATCAGTTCAATTTTTATGCTCCCCACATCAAAGGAACGGACATTAACTTGTTTTTTTAGACCGGGATTAAATCATGGAATTCACTGCTATTCACCCTAAAACAGTGTGAAAGGAAATACTTATTCAAAAAGAAGCTGGAAGAGTTCTTTTTATAAAATTCATGCTGCCGAATACAACTAAATAAAGTTGAATACTGTATATACCCGATATACATGTACAATGCACCTGCAGGATGGCACATATATTTTTAGTGCAATAAGCTTGTAAATGATGCTTTAAGGCCTTCAATTTTTATGCTTGAATTTTGATATTTTAATGTAAATAATCACCGACATAAACAAATTACATTTCTTTTTGGATATCTATCAATTACTGTCTTAATTATAATTTTAATTGACGCACTAAGTATTAAGTTTTATGGTTGTTTTTTGTTTTGTGTAAATAGTTGTGTTTTTTTTTTGTAACAACATGTATTTGTAAAGAACGGGGTTAAACACAACTTTTTGATTATTTGTACAAGTTATGGATATATGCAACAGTGTAATTGTCAGAGTTTGCAGAGCAATGTTCTGATAGTGTGTGTTGATTGTGGTATTTTTTATGGTTTTTTAAATTTTGTGAATGATTTTACTCTGTCGGTATTTTATTGTACTTATTTTGCTTAATCTCTCATCACTTGGGAGCCCAATGGAAATAAGTTAATTTAACCTTTTTGCGTTATCCCTACTATTTCCACTTTTGGGAATCTTTAACTTTGCTTTTACAATTTTTTTATGGTAATAATATTTGGTGGAAATGGTGAATAAATCGAATCAAATCAGCAATGTACCAGCATTCAAAAGAAAACCCCCCACATGTTCAATATGTATACACGCACATCATGCAGCTGTCCTTAAAGAGAGTTACAATAATGCCTCATGGTAAGTACTTCTCCAAGAATCCCCCTATTCACTCTCTGTGTGTAAACTACTCCATTCAGCACCATGGAAACCCAACCCAGCCAACCACCACACAGACTCTATTCAACTGAAGTAGCCCAAGCATGGAGGAAGCATGGCAAGATACTGTACATGAAGCTTTGAAAGTGTTGCACCAGGATGTGTATTAAGAAGACAATATGCAGAGATTGAATAGAGAATTAATGGCCTGTGTATTCTGATGACTGTACATATGTACATGTACATCATGTACAGAGTATATGTTTTTGTTTGTGTACTTTCCTTTGAAGTCAGTGGGGGCCTATGGTCCACTGATCACTGTAGGAAAGAACACACGTAAACAAGGTACGTTGTCATCAGTATGGGTTATCTATGGTTAGAGCATTGTACAGTTGAATGGCATTTGCACGCAAAGCTGAAATTAGCTTCCAATGTACTGTACTAAATTTAAATCCGACCAACCTACAAACTCAAACCCAATACTGGAAACTTAAGTGTTCAATGTCCATCATGTAAATCCATTTATGTGCACGTAACACAATGTGGTTTTTACGTGTACATGAACTCTGAATGCACACACAAAGATATTATTGCATTAAATCTAAAGAAACAGAAAGCTTTTCACTGATGAAATTACACCTTGCACCACAAAGTAACAAATTGTGAGCAAGTAAATAGGAATTTCTTTCTCTCAAGAAAAGGGAATATGATGCCTTTTTTCCCCATAAGAAACACAGAGTACATGTACATTAAACTGTACAGTAAACATGTGCATTCCTTTCCAAGGATAAATGTTTATGTTTATAAGCAGGAAAACAATTGTATGCATCCAAGATTCGTATCCATTTCATGAATGCCAATGTAAGTGAGTTTACCATCGAACAATCAAACTCACAACTTGTAAAGGTGTTGTTCCATATCATATTGCAATTTGTATCAATTTATGCAATAAGAAATTTTTTGACATTCATAAGCTGTACGTACAGTAGGCCCACCCCACCTTAACAGCCAATGGTTTATTCTTCACAAAATGATAACATCTAGGGTCATACAAACAACAAAGTAACAAACAACCTCTTAATTTAAACGAGCTAAATGTATTGCCCATGGGAGACTAAATAAATATTGATCTGCTGTGGATCACAAGTGGTTGCCCTGCCAAAGCAAACTGTGCCCAATCATCTTCTCACTGTGGCAAAACACGAACTGGTTTCTGCAATTGAATTGGACACCGGTCTACTGCTTTGCACATCACATTCAAAATTCAGGGTTTTTTTTATGTAGGCTAACATGTACATACATACTTGTGCCCTTTCTTTCAAGTCAGTTATGGCATATTATTGCTTAAAACAATAGTAACAATGTTACGTGTAACACTCAGTTCTTTTAGTTCACTGCTATCAAGCACTTGTACAAGTATGTACATGTACATGTACCTTTTCTTGTCACCTTGTTATGATTCATTTTTGTTTTTGAGAATACATGCACTTTTAAGTGCTTTTAAGTACTTTTAAGTCATACTTTTTCTCCTGTAAACTTCCACACCACAAAGCAAAATGGTGGATGATATCCATGTACATGCATGTACCATATGACTAGCAGATGAGCTCATGGTTAACAGAATTCAAAATGACAGTTTCTTCAGATAAATCATGTCTTACTTGTCTACTTCATGTACATGTACCAGGTACATTGTACATGTATCTTACAATGTTTATAACATTGGTCAGGTCTTTCTTTTGTTACAAAAATCATACATGCGTGTACCAGTAAAAAGTCAAGGAACTTCAAGAAAGTTCAAGACATTTTGAAAATTAAATGAATATTCGGCTTGAATAACAAATAACAAGCTATGACATGTTGTGCATCACAACTCAAGTACGTAATGATATGTACTGAGGGACATGCCCTATTGTAGTCTGTCTCTAGTCACCACGGTCACTGCGGTGCGCCAAGCAATTCAATTGCTCCTGTTCAACCTCACTGGGATGACTTCAGAAAGGCTAAATCCTGTATACATGTATAATACATGTACATGTAGGTCATGGCATTTGGTAAAAGTACTGGTATCAGTGGCTGCAGGTGTCAAACCTTCCAGCCGGCTTAATAACCAGAAGATAAATGTGCAAGTAAAACGCTGGCAGAAATAATTTGCAACAGTTGACAAGTTACAATGTAGTCTGTACATTGTACATGCATCATTTTTTCTTGCCACAACAGATATGTATGTGCATTTAACCCATGAGCTAAAACAATTACCGACTATCAACTGGAGAGCTTTCAAATTCTCATTTCTACAAGAGCACACTACAGGCACAGGGGAAAACCACTGGAATAAAGTGGCCTTCATTGTGGCAACATCAAATTTAAAAGTGTGATGCGTCCAAACATACTGCAAGATTAGTTTCTTGAACTTACCCAGTATGTACGCATAAATTGGCATACATCTTGTTTGCAGCTTTTTCACCAAAATGTTTTCATCTTCAACTTTACAAAATGTGAAATGAAGCATGGTTTTTCATTTTGAAACTTTACTCAACGAAGTTTCCTAGAAAAAAAAATTTCACAAATGTATTCCATTATCTGAGAAGTTATTGAGAACATGAACATGTAATTTGTAAAGTTTGTCATACATGTAAGTACCTTTTTGTCCTACCCATAATTTCCATAATTTGAAATAAGTTAACAGGAGGCAAAATATGAAAATTCAGATGAAAAACAGGCTTTTTGTTACATTATTAACTCTTTGCAATGCCCACATACCGGTCCATGTACATACATGTACATAAACATGAATGCCATATCCATATTGATAAATTTCAAACTAAAGAAGAGCCGGAAAGTAAGATCTTTTTTACTGAAGATTTTTTTTTTGGCAAAAGGGTGGGTATCTTGAGCCAAACGACCTGTGATTTCATTGTAATAATGTAACTGGTGCATTGTCAAGTTTTCAGCTTTTTTTAAAATTAATGTACAAAGTTGTTGAGAAACTGTATTTCTCGCAGTTTTAAAATAAGAGCAACTTGTGAATATCTAAAAAACATGTGGCTCATCAAAACTATGCCAATTCCTCGATGAAAATGATCAAGATACCATACATATTCCAGTATCTGATCATCCTTCAGGATGTGCAACAAGCAGCAGAAGTCTGTTCATTCTTTCTCAATTCACAATACTCATGGCCCTTACTTTTTCTTTAGATACAATTAGTTCCAAACTTTTTATTTCTAAACAGGAAATCTTTTGCAACATGTGCCTGGGCCTTAGGCCACTGCCAACAAAGCCCTAGGTCATATTATGACCTCCTGTGTACAGGTAGCCGGCAACGACAAAACAATAGAGTTGACCTTTCCTCAATTTGTCTCCAATTTTCAGCTCCGCATTTGTCAGGTATGTACATGTAAATGTACACCAAGGTGTTCCTTTTTTGAACAGAATTCTTTCATTAATGCATTTTTAAAATTATTTACCCTTGTCTCGTCATCCTTCAACAGTGACAGTTTTTACTTGAAAGCAGCCATCTTAAAAATATTTACCATGGAAACACGGTCAAAATCACTTCTTCCACACATGTACTGTACATGCAGCTCTCAAGAACATCAATTTCAAGTCTAAATGCAAAAACTGGCTTGTAAATGTTGGTTGTGCTGAAAGATTACAGAGAAAGACCTTAACTTTAACTGAAGTCTGAGATACAGTGTTTACCAATGTAAAAAAAAAGCCTGATGGCCTATCAAGTTTTGCTTGTCTGCCAACATGTTTTAAAAAATAGCCATCAAGTTATGAAGACTCGCCAACAAGTTTGAGTTTTTGGGTGCTACATTTATCATTATAATATTACATTATCATCACATTATCTCAATGAACATCATGAATACCAAAACTGTTAAAAAACATAAAGGTTTAAATTCATTTAAAAAATGCTTTGAGAATGTTGTCAACTCTTCACACAATTACAACAAAGGGAAGTGGCATCAAAATCTATATTCTTTCTGATGCGATGGATTTTAAATGGGTTGAACAAATAACATCGACAAAATGTCAGACCATCATATCACCGAACATAATCATAATTTTTGACAGACCATTGTTTCACAGCCCCACATAAATTTATAATAAACAGACAAGTTTCGAAACAACCAGATCTACTGTATGTGTGCCGATAAGCCCACTTTATCACACCTGTCCTAAACGTACATGTATCTATGGCACAATTCCTCAGTTCAATATTTTTGACTAAGATTCTGGGAAAACTGATTCAGAAAAAGCAAGTGCGGCAGGGTTCAGTGTCTAGTAACCACGTACTCGCCACCCACCTCACCTTTTATTTTCATTTAAAGAGATGTCCATTCAACTTGGGCTAAAAACTCAAATTGTCAGAGGAAAAGCTGCTTATTTTTACATTGGGGTGGTATTTTAAAAAACTTGAAAAAACATGTTCACAAAACTTGTAAATCATGGGTGTAAAGTTTCTTCTGCAAGTGCACTGGTGTCCCATCGCACTAGCATGAAAAATTGACTGCACATACATGTACATGACATGCATGATGTAGCATACGATAAAGTTATCTGCAGATTCCACAAATGGCCTCAAACTAACTGAATTAGTCTATGGGAGTTGGGACCATAACTGGGTCTCGGCCCTTTCCCTGAACATGAAATCAAACTTCACCTGATCCAAACAATACTATTATGTCATTGGTTATAGAGACTAAACACTACGTTATTCTTTCCAGTCCATGATGTAAAGTAAGGCATGTTACAGCCACGAATCTACTTACCTATTACAAAAACGGCCCAGTCGGCCTAGGCGCCGAGGCTACTGTCAACAGAAACTTCCGGAGGTGTAAGTTTCTACTCTTTCTTCAAAGTTATATCCACAAGTCTGGGGTGTGTAAGTTGAAAGCAGACACTTTTTCGTGAAGTTGCCGGTGATACAAGCACCTGTATTCCACTTATTGATCGCTGATTATCTGGATTTTCGGATTGATCTTCAGCCCATTGTCAGTGATCACCGTCGCAACAAGTTGCATTAACGTCACTCGCAGCATGCAGTTACTACGTATAGATACATTATACATGTGCATATCCACATACCACTTACACACATACACGTATCACAGCGCGCACGTAGTGTACATGTACGTACCTGCAGTACAGATCTGATACAGCGCAGCATCGTAAAGTGGACTGCCGCCCTCTTTCTTCCTTTCTTCAATGTTTACGACAACTGAAGTTGGGCACGTTCACGTTCCCAACTACAGTTTGACATATCCCAATTGTGCGAATACAGCACGGGAAGCTACATGAACCTAATTGCAGATGGACAGAAACCAAATGGAGCTGGTGCCTTGGCCATTTCCCAATACTCGACTTCGGTTTGAGGGAGACTTCAACTTTTTTTTTTACTTCCTGACTTTGGGGTTATAAGCGCAATAGTAAGCTGATAGTGCCACAAAACATCAGATAAGTTGCAAAAGAGCCTAACATTACAGCATTTCAATTTAAAAGTTAAACGCTTTAGGCTCACAATCGAGGGTTGGTTTCCTACACGAACCTAAACGGAGACGAATTGAGCATAGGAAAACGGCCCTTGTCTTGTCTTTGATGAAACAGCAGGTTGGGTCTCTTTCAGTGGCTCTGTTTTCCTTTCTCACTTCACTTTATTTCACACACAAAGGTGGAGGGACCACTAAGAAGCACAGGTTGTCGAGTAAGGGCTCCTATACAGACATAACTGGACATGTAGGACAAAAACATTACATATAAATCATCTACATCTAACAATTAACAAAGAAAAAATGTATTATAAATACGAGTAAATGAATCCCTAGACCAATAAAACAATAAAATCTGTAATCTGTAGCCTGTAAGGCTCAGTCATTTCCCTTGTAATTATTCAGTAAACACTTCTTATATTTCTATTTGAATAGCGATAAGGGGGCTAAATCTTTTAACAAACCTAATGAGTTCCACAGCTTGAAGACAGGTCATACAAATACATCAAAAAGCAAACTAGTTCGAACAGAAGTAATTTTTCAAAGGGGGGGGGTAGTTGTGAGACTACCGATACGAGCCATAAGTATGGAGGAAATGTGTTCCTTCCTCCATGCCATAAGTACCACTCTAAGGGTCCACCCATAATAGGATCCTGGTCTACATTAATCCTGCATTTGAAATGGAGGGGGGGCACTTTCCCAACCCTCTTAGTACGGCCGCTTCGTCCCTGCATGGAGGTACCTCCGTGGAATTGGAGGAAAAAGTCAGCACAATTACTGCTGACATACCTCCATGGTCCCTGTAAGGCCAGTATGGAATGAGCAAAAGCGTTTCAGCAAACCATTTTCAGACTTGTGAATGTATCATCAATCGATAGCTTGGGTATCCTGGGGATTCACACTCCCCTCCCATGGAAAGTGTTTCCACCCGCCTAGGTTCAACCCAACTGCAGTTGAGTGTACCCAAGTAAAGTTGGGGCTACGGACACAGTTGGGAGCAACATTTCCACAAGACTGGTGTACATATGTACATGTAAGTAGACTGTGGATCCGCGCGAGCTCTGCCACCATGAACTGTCATCAAATACCCGTAAGTTTGGACTTCGGATGATACGCTTTCAGTTTAAAGAAATAAGATGCTTTTCTTTAATTCCTACACGGGGGATTGAGATTGATTTTTGACAGGCCACAACAACCTTCAAGACTATCAGGACCATTGAACTTAAAGTGTGTCATTCGTGCTTCGACCATGTTTTTGGACGAATTGTCACTGTACATGCTGTAAGCCGCCTTTCAAACAGTCAAATTCGCCCCAGTGTGTATCAACTTAAATGGGGCGAAGAGGTTAAGGTTTTCTATTGCTAAACTCTAGTTTGATACAGTGACAGGGTAGTAGGACATTAAATGATGGGGGCGGAGTAGGAGATGGAAGTGTTCCATATATAGACATCCCTTGACACCCTGTGCACAAACCCTGTGCTAATGATTCAATATTTTCCCTGCTAGTAAATTTGACTTTTTCAGTTTTGGGACATGTTAGGCCATGGTTTTTAGGCCTATCACTTTCTGATGGCATGTAAACCGCTGCATGGGAAAATAGTAGATGTCTGTATATGGAACTCTTACCCGGGAGATAGCTGTGATCAGGTGATATACAGTAGGCCATGGAGCTTAATAGCTCCACAAGCCTTATCGCAAATACAACATGGGTGATTTTGCACAATGTAGAAAGGCATTGTGGGAAGGAAAAAGGGGCAGTGTTTGCACCTTTTTCCTTCCCACAGTGCCGTTCTACCATTATGTAAAATCACCCATGCAGTATATGCGATAAGGCTTATGGTAGGGTCTAGGAGCAGGAGATGGATGGGATGACTGGATGGAGGTGGAACATTTAAAATACCATTTATTTTAAATCCACAATGAAGCCATATAGCCATTTTTTTTAATTGGTTAGTATGATTTCCTTGCTTAATTTAGCAGCGCCAGTTCATAATTTACATGGATGTCTCTTAACATGAGCTTTTTTTGAAGTAAAGAAGTCAAGATTCATGTGAAGTAGTGAGCCATGCTGGCTTTGGCATTCTAGTCTAATGTGTATATTCCAGCATTTGTAGTTTCAACATACATTTACCCGTATTTGCATCGTCACAATAGATGCCTTTATTTTGAAAAATGCTATTGGTATTAGTAATACCTTATATTAAATCTACATGCATTGCTGTTGAGCCAACTTGTTGTAAACCTTTTTGTGACTTGTTTTTCCCAATCAGTAACAACTGATGTGTCGCTGGAGTGATGATAATACAGGTTGACATAAGTCATGGAATGGTCGTCTTGATAATGACTGGAGCCAATTGATACTTAGCAACAAAGCAGTCATGGACCGTTAGCTCTGAAAATCAAATGATTTGTTGCCAATAGAAAAATCTGACTAATGGCTGGTAGGCCCAATGGACCACCCATGGGTCCACCCAGGGTGCCATCAGAGGAGGAATTGTCGAGGCTCTCCAGAGAAGAACTCATCCGCAGGTTGCGTTGGACAGAGGGGGACCGTCTGCGCAGGATAGCAGAGCACAGCAACATCATGAAAGACGTGAACCGGAAGATGCAGGCGTTGAGGAATGATGCTCGTGGCGGGCCCGTGGCCAGTGACAGCACCACTAAGCTTCAGAGTGACAACCAGGAGCTGCGCGACCTCTGCTGCTTCCTGGATGACGACCGACAGAAGGGGCGCAACCTTGCCCAGGAGTGGCAGCGGTTTGGCAGGTACTCCGCCAACGTGTTAAGGACTGAAGTGGTCGGGTACCAGGAAAAACTCAAGGAACTGGAAATGCGCCAGGAGCGGTTGTTGCAGGAAAACCTGGAACTAAAGGAGCTGTGTTTTTTGCTTGATCAAGAGCGCCAGGCAGAGAGGAGGAATTCACTCTGTAGCCAGTGTAACACCTCCCTGAATTTGGCTCCCAGAGCCCAAGGGGACGGCAGCTATGATAACGGCATGTCTAGTCTTCCAGAGATGAGGCAGGAGATACCCTACTCCTCACGTGGACACCAAGGTAACATTACATAGCATCAGAGATATTTATAATGTACTATTAGCTCTGATCATGTACATTTTGTCAGTACATTTGTCATTGATGACAGTACTTCACTTTGAGTACATCCAGCTTTAGATAGTTGTAATTCTCTTTGCTTGAATTGTTTACCATATCATAAGATATTAATGACTCGTTGATTAACTACGTACATTTATTAGACACTGTGGCTTGTGTGTTAGGAAACTTTCTGTAACTTCCCAAATCCAGTACCACATGTATAGAAAACTCAGCTGTGCACTGTCAATGCACTGTCAAGTGGCGAAGACGCGACGCGAGTTTGTTACAGAAAATGTCTTTCCTTTTCATATAAGAATTGACTGAATTGGTGCACAATTTGTTCGAAAATTCCCTTTACAGTATTCTATAGACACAGCCACGCCTGTCTCTCAGCAGTTCCTGCGTACATGTACCAATGTATATAAGAAGCTTAATAACATTTATATACATGTAAAAGATATTGTTTGGTGTTCGCTGAGTCAATTCCCTTCTTTAACCCTAGCAGTCCTTAATCATCTAATTTCAATATGATACATACAGTACACCGTAGGGGGTTAGGATTAAGCTCATGCTGGTCAGGATAATTTGCCCTGTATTTATTTTCCTTTCCATTTTTTCCTTTGCCTTAGGTGACCAGAGTGCATATATTCGTCAGTTAGAAGACAAGGTGCATGTACTTGAGAAAGAGAAGCGACAAATGATGCAGGTAATCAAAATTGACCCTGTCAGCTCAGTTTCTTCTAGAAACATGTACTAGAACAGAGCCCTTGCACATGGTACTTGGTGAACATCCCTCTCACATGGTATGGAAGCTTTGAAAAAAATTGTGAAGTCCCTGTTATGTATATAAACTAAGGACACATTTTTATCGGTATTGGAGTCCATCTTTCTTTGTAATTATTACTACATTGTCCCTGCCATCTCAGCAGTCTGGAGAGTACCCACATAAACGCTGGTCGATGCTGTCATTTTGGCAAGGATGACTTGTCCAACTCGACCATTTCTGCTCCTTGGGCCCTCATTTAGTTTGCCAAAAAAAACCACAGGCCTTACTTGTCTTTGATATGTTTGGTGGAGTAATGCACTTTTAAATCTGTGTGCATATTTTATTTTGAAGCACTTACAGTCACTGTACATTTTGTGTCCATATTCGATTAGAAGACTTGGAAATTTGCCACATGGGGTCAGTAAGTCACTAAATTTCTAGGAGCACCATTTATGTGTCAGAGTATCTCTTGTACAACTTGTGTGATTCTGAGAAGTAGTGTAGCATGTAAAAGTCCGTAGCTTGTAGTTTCAAACAGTGTCCTCTGCTCTACAGACTGTTAAACATGTTGAGCTAACCACTCATTAGAAGAACCACACAACTCAAATGGAAAAGACGTACATGTCAATTGAGAAACCACAAGCTTGCATATTCCTTTGTATTGTGCTTTTTATGGTAAATATGCACATGTGGAACTTCAGATTTTCTGGTCGTTGTATCTTTTTGCTCTCTAGGCCACGCATGGAGTGCAGCAGTATCCACCCGTGCTGGAAAATGGAGAGCCACAACCAGGCAAACCCAAGGTCCCTCATAAACCAGACTCAATGGCTCATGCATTGAAGGTATGGCTTACTCCCTGATAAACCTGTGCAGGTTACTTGCCCCTAAGGATCTTTGTTATTACAAGATTAGTTTTGGTAACCTGTCATCACACAATGAATGTGGGTCCTGTCAAGGTTGTTGTCCAGACTAATGAGTTTCAATTGCCAGGTTCTCTAAAGCTCAAAAGACTCGTGAAGAGAGGGCACTTTTACTGTTGTTCATGGTTGTCACTCAACACCCAGTATTTTATTCGTTGCTTTCCTCAAATACAAGAGAAACAAATCGTTTGACTGAGACCTTCTCTGTAGAAAGGTCATTATAATGAATCCCCACTCCCCCAAAAGAACATGTGATACTTGCCATTAAAACTGATAGGTCATTCTGTAAATTCAGGTCCAAAAAGTATGACCTTTGAGTTTTATGTCCCTCTTGCGCAAACCTTTGTAATTTGACAAGGAGATATTTAAATTGGCTTCACATTATTATTTCTTTGTCAGGTAATTTGCATTACTTAATCACTCATAGAAATTTTAAAAATCCATTCTGAACTTACAAAATCATATGTCAGAGGTGGCAAGGACATGTAAAAACATTTGACCCCAAATTTATAGAATGACCCTAATTCCTATGGTTTTAAAGAACCTTCCTGAATCTTCCCATACCCCTGCACTGTACAGGAAACAAGTGACACATTCTTTGCACTTAATCTGTCATGGGGATCATCAAGCCCACGATCAATACTTTATCCCCCCCTCAAAACCTCCCCGTGAATCTTGGAGGATATGAAAGAGGTAGTGTTAATGGAAGGCTGACTAGTATATTGCAGTTAAAACATGATAATTGAAACAGGGGCTGACGTTTGACAGGTTGGCACTCTATTGTGGCTTTGCATTCACTGTTCTTTATGTACATTTGTTTTGCATAGATTTGCAGGTACATGTACCTGCAAACAGTGCAGTAGCTTCATTGTCTTCAGGTTGTAAAGTTCGCTTCTCGAATGTAAACTTTTCATTTGCTTCTTGTTGTGCAAACATCTCAGTAGATACCTTAGCGTTCCTCTGCAGTAGTTTCTCTGCTGATTCAATTGTCCAAATTTGTTATTTATCAAGTGTTGCCAAATGGTTGACAGCCATTTAAGCACCTTTGCTCAGTTCACTAAAAAGGCAACGGGTCTTGTGAAATATTTCCTGTGCACCGTAGTTGCCCCAAACATATCTAGTTCAGTTCAAGGTTCTTTCCAAGTACAGAGGATGAAAGGGAGTAGATAGACATGGCATTTGGGGTTTATCTGATGAATTTCACTCCCTGTTGACATTTTTTTTTGCTTTCTTTTTTCAGGTACTGGAAGTGCATGATAAACTGGATCACGGTACCCCAAGTGGCAGTGATACAGAGCACATGAATGACAACCACAAAGCTATTGTCAGAGAAATGTGCAATGTAAGTATTCATAGAAACATGTGAATAACATTGTTCGGATGGTCTCCTCTGCTCTCTAGGCTATTTTATCACGTTCCTACTTTCCTCAAGTCTCTCTCCTCTGTTCAGATTGAAACTGAAGACTGGTTTGTACTCAATGGCAATTGGAATAGAAAGTGTTATGTACATGTATATACACACTGTCTATTTACGTGTGGCAGATTATGTAATGGTACCGCACACGATTCTTCTTTTGACCTGCGATTGACTCCAGGCCACAGTGAATAGCCCCACTAGCTGTGGTCCAGAATGTGCATTATGGAGGTTTCCACGTTCTGCAAGTTTTCCGTAGATTATGAAATGCCAAAGAAAAAGTGTATTTTAAGAAACTTATGTAATGAAAGGAAAAGTCCTTTTAAAGATTTTTTTTTCTATCAGGTCCTGCTCACAAAAAGCCATAACTTTTCTGACATTTCAAAGACTCATGAATAACAAACACTTCAGTACAAACCTGTTTTGCTCTCAGCCTAAATTTGTGGACTCTCTTCTGATTTATGGAAACGGATTACATATGTTTACCCAAGTATAATACCATGATTGGTAACCTGTACTGGAGCTACGGTGTTCCTTAGTCTGATTTTTGGCAGCATACTGGCTTTTCAATACTCCCAGTGCAAAACGTAACAAATGGCCCCTGGGTAGTCCTTACAATAGCATGCAATCTACATGTGTGCATGCTTTTCAGAAACCCTGTTTTTTTCTCTCTCTTTTTGTAAAGTCACTGAATTGAATTGAATTGAATTTTCTGGTATTTTCAGTGAATGCTGTCTGGATATTTCATCAGTGTTAGTCAAAGCAGCTGCATTCTTCTTCCTTACAAAGTCCTATGTGATATGTAACACTAGGATTGTGTTCCTTCATGATTAATTTCATATTCATAAATACCTGGGACAGTTTTTCTACTTCTGTTGGTCAAAATGCATCACGTAACTGTAGTAACATTTGATAAAGCCCGGTGTGATAATGCCCACTGCACAAAGCACATGCTGGTACATGTACCTGCATAAGAGACAGTTTAATCGATTCCCATTGGTCAAGAGTCACATGGCACGTGGAACCTGCCACGCACGTGCCAAGTCCATATAAGGAGATTCTTTTGGACTACTTGGCAAGTACATTGTACTTGCTCAAGGAATATACCATCGGGGAAATGAGAGTAAAATTCTCGAGCCTAGTCCTTTGAAATTTATCGTATATTGATTTCGTGTGACTCTTTGCCTAAAATGGTATCATGAATGGGAATGATATGTGCTTGGTCAGTCTTGAACTATTACAGTTATAATGCACTGATAATGCCCTCGCCTGCAACTGGAGCATTAGTCTTGTCCATTCTCCCAAGCTGCCAAGCATACATTCTTTCCCTTATTAAATGAGCAAGCATTCATGCAACAAATTAAACAGTGTCAATGGTGTACACTGTGGGGTGGAAGAGTGGCATTGGTTGAGTACCCAGGGCCTGTTTATTTCAAATAGATCCGAATCTTGATCGTTGATCGTTTGTTGATTCACCAACACCAGAACCTGCCTAATGGATCAAGTGAAGCTATGTTGGGATCACTGATCGAGATCCAGATCTGAGTGAAACAAACATGTACCAAGATTGAACTTTAATCTGAATGAGGAGGTAGAGGGCTGCGTCAGTATTGCATTTCTCTTCTGTGTTAGATGTTCACCTGGACTTGCATTTCCGAAGAGTCAGCTTCTAGTCAACAATACATTGACATTGACTTATATTTTACAACTCGAAACACAAGTTACATGAACAAACATTCTCCGAATCCCTGTGTTGTTTTCGTGATGAGAAAATTGTGACCATTTGATTCGCAGTGTTACTGTCTGTCTGGAAATCATTGCCAAAACCAGTTACAGATATTGATGTACCAGTATGAAATTAATAGAAACAATGTTTTCTATTTCTGTCCTGCAAGCAACTAAAAAAGAATCCTACATTTGCTTATTCTGCATTCTTGCATCAGTGTTCTCAAGTACTGCTAGAGTTTGTGTGCTTGTAATGCCTCTGCATCGTTAGTATTAGTAGTATTATCGTTATTTATATATTAAATAAATGTAGCTCTTGTTGAAAATGTCAAATTGTATGTTTATTTTCCGTCCCGATGTTGCAGGTGGTGTGGCGTAAACTAGGAGACGATCCAACTCGGCAAGGCAATCAGCCAGCCCCTGCAGTATCTGCACCCCCAAGGTACCCAGGGGGGTCATTTGGACCCCCTGGAACACCTCCCAAATACTCGGGCAGCACTGGGAGCTTGGATCGAAAGGGACTCTAAACATTGTCTGTTGGTAAAGTTATCACTGACATTAATCTGTTGTCACTCGTATAAATGTAGGAATAGATTGCAGAGGTTTAGGTTTTGATTTGTTTTGTACATGTATGTATGGTCATTTTGGTTTTGGAGGCAAAATTGTGTTAAAATAATCATAAATGAAAATTATCATTGAAGAAATATTTACTCTATTCATGTACTAACCTTGAACTGAGAACATTTTACTGGTGTAGATTTGTGCCTTTTAAATTCAGAACATCCAGAAAATTCCAGCACTTTGTTTCAACTTTTAGCTGCTGGTATTTGTACATAGTTGTTTGTGAAATCATGACTGATACTTTATTGGAAGAATGTTCCCAGACATCTCAGTTTTTAAAGGGGATTTTTAAGACTTATGTCAATACTGTGTCACCTGTGCAGGGTTTATAGAAATCAAAATAGAAATGTTGCTAGTGGAATAGGAACTTTACCCTGAACTTTGCACATGTATGTGTACATTTTTTGTCCACTGTATCTTCAGGCAAGCTGTGTGTTGATTTGCAATGACATCACATGTAGATACATGTATGGGTATATTTTTGTAAGCAGAGGCAAGGGCAATGATTTTTCTGTCTTAAGGATTTGCTAAAACATGGGAATTCTTCAAATCTTACACCTCTCATGTGTTCATTTCAAAACCATATGTAGCCTTTTATTTTTGTATTTGAGTGTCTTTTTGGTGAATTTAAAAATGGACGCTGCTTTGACTTGCTGAAAGTGCTGAAATTCCTAGTGTGTCGAGTGGGCTAAACTTCATAAATGAATGGGCCCTTAATTGGCTTATTGGCCCCTGCATAACTCCTGATCTAGGATGGGCAGACCAATATGTATACGTATAACGATTACCTTCTAGTTTAGGGTTAATATTCTTACTAGAGTTGTTGAATTAAGCTTGCCTTTTCAGGATAAAAAGTTTCTCCACAGATTTCAGCCCTAGAAATAATTAGAATTGTAAATTTTTTTTGAAGGACACTTTTTGCATTTGTAAGTTGTGCTCATCTGTAAATTTATTCATGCCCCCTTCCTCATTTGCTTTCATTGCACGTACTCCAGAATTGTTTGGACATGCCGGAGAAATAGTGCACAAAATGAGATGAAGGCTGCAGTTTTTGTTGAAACCATGTCTCAACTCACATTTGCTCGATTGTGAATTAAAATGGAGGACACAATATATCTGGGAATTCACTGCAAAAGTAAGAACTTGTAGTTGATAACTCTGCTAGTGTACATGAACTGAATGCTAGAATCACGGTTTGCTTTTTTTCTTCGCGAGTTGAATAAGTAATTCTTGATGCAAAAAGTATTCTTTTTTCTGCAGTGATTATAATATTGCTCAGTGTCGAGGCCGCATTATTACGTCTGCTGAAATGGTACTATTACATGTTTCATGAAAGGGGAAGGGGGGGGGACACTATTTGTGTCAAAACTACACCCCTGCGTTCCTTGGTTGGAACTTCATTTGTCTTTACCTGAACTTAATTTCATTTCAATAGTCATTTCCAATCACAATGTCAAAAGTGTTAAAGTTGTGTTTTAATTATAGGTAATTTTTTATGTTGGTTGATTGACATCTTTTCTTAAATATATTTGCTACAAAGAAGCAACATATTTATAGTTCTCATTTTGGTAGTCTTGGGGAACTTTGTTCTTTTTATATGACATGTATAGATCATTTTGTAAATATAGGATTTTGATGGACAAAGTGTCTGTTGAGTGTTTACATTTAGAATGGAATGACTTTGTTGATACAGGCATGAATGCATGTAGTAGGACATCCGCATCAACCACATAGTTGGCCATTATGTTACTGCTGTCAGGTTCCTAGAAGACGAAGCAGTATCAGCACACATATGAAATGTACACGTACTAAACTGTTCAGTGAGAAAGTGTTCAGGAAATTTAACTCATGACAAAATGGGTACAATTCATCTGGGTACATGTACAGGATATGTAAAAAGAGCAGATTGGTGGTAAGACGCTATCAAAGCCAAAGAATGATATGTACCTGTATTCTGACAACATGTTATCTAAATATCTAGGTTTGAGTAATACATACTAAATTGGTGTTCCAGAAGCTTATAGGGACCACCAACATTTTTTTTCATTTCAAAGTGTTATCTCCCCATGGTGAGATTTTATTTTGAAATTAAAAAAACTAAATTGTTGGTGGCCCGCAAATGCTTCGATATTAATATGACCTAGAGAGGGTGTGTTTACAAATGTGTAAAAATTAGTTTAATTTATGTTATTAATATTCTCAAGTGTCTCTGCATGTAAATGAATGATTGGTAGTATTAACAGATAAACAAAAATTGGGTGATGCTGTCAGATGTTCTGTATTCAAATTATACTTCAAATAAGTAAGTAGTTATTCTTATGCTGTGTACAGCGGTTGGTAGCTCTCTACAGCTTGCTTTGAATATGGTTAGTGGAAATAACAAAAGAACTTACCATTGTAGGTACATTTATTCTCACTGACCCATGTGACTGAACTTACGTTTAATTTGAAAAACGTTTAGAAAACTTTCCTATACCATTTAAACATGCAAATGTCCCACCCTAACCACAGTGTCATTGAAAACTTTAAGCACAACAATTTGTATACAATGTGAAATAGTTGACACAAAGTTCCTGTGATGAATTTATGGTATTCCCTTGATATGACTGAGCAGTAAAGTCTTCTGAAAATCAGAATACATTTTACAGGTATCGTTAACAATAAAAATGAATGCCAGATTGCGTCAATTAACACGTCAAACCTCCAAAAGGGGTGGTTCCATTTAAACATTTGGGAACTTTTTTTGTTTAAACTTACACACGTCCCACCCTTAGTAGCCAAGCCTTCCAAACTTTTACAAATGATTAAAAGTATGAGAAAAACACAGAGCCAGCGTCCAGCGCAAGATTGGTATGACAGTGACAACCGTGCATGGCACAAGTTGCAGCCATCATTAAGAAGTCATGGTTATTTTACATTGAAATAACCCCCTGTCCAGTTTACAATGTATGCTGTGTAGTTGTAACTAAGGCTTACCTACTACATTGGAGGATGACATATTTTTTTCAGCTGACCCTATTGGTAATAGAAGTATATTTTTTGACCCAACTGAGTGGGGAGGATACTGTATTGGAGAATGGCTTTGTTACAGACTTACAGCGCCTATATGATTTCGGACTTATTTGTGAAGATGTATTTTTAAGGCATTGGAATTGTACATCAGCAAATTGGAAACTGTTTTGTTGCCTGCAATTGTGGTTGACTGATCTTGTAACTGTTGCTGGCAATGAGTAGAGAAAGTTGTGCATGTAAATACAGAAACTTGAGAAGACTGATGTTTTTCAAATGAGTAATGCTCCATTCGTCCATATCTGAATGGCTTTGTGATGGAGGGTTGTATTGCATGTCTGCATTCATTCATACCATTTTCACATTTGAAGCAAGATATGGGACTGAGAGAACCTTTGTGTTGGTCATTGTTTGATCGGAATCTCAGGAATTCTTTACAGACTTCTAGGGGGGATGTGTTAGGTAACAATAGTCTAGAGTGTGCATAAGGATTGGACAGGTAAGGGGGGTACCCCTCCGTCCCACATCTTGCCTGGTATACATTTTCATCATTTGCCTCATTCTCAGTGTCGCAAAGTGCAAGATTTGGAAATTCCTGTCTGTGCTATGAGTTGTTGATAGATGTACACCAAAATTGTTCACATCAGCATTTACATGTACACAATGGGACTGCACATCTGTAGTTGTGAGGACTACAGACATGTTGTGGGGACCAAAAACATTATGGGGTCCACGTTTTGCCCCTGCAACTCGATCGTCCCGTTGATCTGATTACAGCCTGGGCACACATACTTACCTGGCTTTGACTTGTCCTTTGGTTTTTGTACCCAGAAATCTTGCACTCTTTCAAACCTAAATTTTTTGGCTAATTTGCTGCAATCTTCTTCTTCATTTTGCAAAGAGTTCTTCAAAAAGTGGGAAATGTTCTGTGGATGTGGTCAAATCCCCACCTGTGTCTCTGTCACTTGTACTTGCATTCTTTTTTTTTTCTTTGCTCACAATGCAGTCCCAAACAGCTATTTAGATTGTGCAGCAGACAGCACCAATGCACAGTTGTTTTGAAAAAGCAAACGTGAGATGGACAACCACAAAGTATTCATGCATTCATGTGTGGATATAAATATCCTTACGGAGGAGGGACCCAAACAAAACTAAATATGGTGCAAAACCAGTTCATGGTCTTGTCTTCTAATGCATAGATATGTGAAATTTTCCTTTACGACATCTGCACTACATATAAAATATTGGAATGTTTTGACTAGTGCAAGAATGCCATATTGTTTTGTGGGAAACGATAAATAACTAGGTGTTCGTGACATCAATTTGCCATACATGGATTTTTGTTTCCTTCTTTTCGGGGAAGAGGAATATGAGTTTTTAATCTTGTCATATATCAGCAAGACTCTGTGTGACAGGCACATTTGAACAGATGGTGCAGCTTGGAGTTTTCACAAAAACTAAATTCTTCCATGCTCACACTCCAAACCCAAAGGAAAGTATGTTGACCAGTAATATGCCCGAATAAATAGCTCGCACCTACCAAATCATCTTGTTCAACCCTCAAATTTTATGCTACATGTATTTGAGGGTTTTATGGCTTTTGAACTTGAAAGATTTTAAAGGGTGTCAGAAGTTTTGAACAGGGACTTTGAGCTTGTATTTTGAAATGTATGCCTTATAAATGCTCTTTTTTACAATGGGACAGAGGTGTCATTTTTCAAGAATAGTGTTGGACTTCAGGACTTCCTTTTGGAGTTATGATACTTGGAGAAAAATTGCTCCCAAGAGTCGTTGGATTTCCCACAACAAAAAATAACAGAAACGTAAGAGAAGGTGAAAAAAGTTCTCAATATATAAGAGCGGTTCAAGCTGGGTACAGCGTGCGGCGATCGCGCGCCGCCACGGCCACCGGCACTGGCACTGCGGCTAAAGCATGGCAGCGCTACTACGCATGCGCCTTGCAACTCTGTAAATCAACATGTCGCCCTTCGGTGCTGTGTGTCGTGCGTTGGCGAAGCACGGTGTGGAGGTCTTTTGTCCAGAAAACCTGTTCTTTGGACTCGTCTTGAACACAGCTGCAGAAGAAGAAGAATTCACCCATTAACCATCACAAGGTCAAGGTATGGCACAAGGACTATTTTCAGACGTAGGCCTACTTAACTTATCGAGATACTTTACTTGGTCTTCACCGCGGTTGCGAGACCGGACCAGGCGCAGCATGCGTGCGTGCATTTCCATGGCATTCGTGGCCGCAGACGTGGTGGATGCACCAACAACTCGCACTTAAACAGGGCTGTTGGTGTTACGCATCAACTAACATGACCAAAGCGTCTGTCCTAACTGTATTCGGAATCAGGTCAACTGTAAGGGATAGCCACATCAGGTGTTTGCACAGCAAGCTACATACATGTAACTCTTACCCAGGACAACTCGTACCCAGGTCAACTCGTACCCCCAAACTCCCACCCAAGCATGCCAAGTCAACTCGGGTGTCAGGTCAACTCGACCGTTTGCCAACTTGACTCAAGTCAACGGGACTCTCGACCAACTCGACCGTTGTTCCTTCAACCATAAAGGTCAACTAAACTCTCGACCAAGTCGACTCTCGACCAACCCTTGACCAACAAACGGTGCAACAGGGATAGGGCATAGAAGGAATGCATTTTTCCTAGTTCTGGATCATGTGTGTAATTTGTTTCACTGTGCGGGATGTGATCTGTGCATGCACAAAGTGTGGTGACAGATTTCGGGGGTTCGTGTGTGTATGATTTTTCTCAAATTGGGAAAATTATTTTGGAATATCTCTTTAGCACAAGTTCAGTTATTGATTGCATTTCAGTTGATTTTGTGGGTTCATTGAGCCTAAATTAGCATCCATAATTTTTGCGATCCGGAACTGATCCGATCTTTAATTTTCCCCTTTTAATATCTATTTTTAAGGAAAGGGTTTGTCTACTAAACCCATGTATCAATCATGCGGTCGAGTTGGCAAATGGTCGAGTTGGTAAATGGTCGAGTTGACTCGACTTTGAAGTCGAGTTGGTCAACGAGGGAGTTGGTTCAACGGTCGAATTGGTCGACGGTCAAGTTGGTCAGGAGTCGAGTTGACTCGAGTCGAGTTGGCAAACGGTCTAGTTGACCTACAACCGTCAACTTGTACCCTACCCCCAGAACTGTGGGGTCCGACATCCGCTCCTCTCCCATGAACCCCACAGAAAAAGAGCCTTTTTCGCCATGGGCTATGCATGATGTTTAACAGGGCATGAACACCGATTCCATTCAAGTTGTGTACCCATAGACAAGTTGCTTCATTTCCCCCAAGAATTTTATTTAAGATAGCTTACATGTACATGTACATACCTTTGTTTTGAGTACCAAAAGAAAAAGGGCCAAAACCATGCCATTTTCCCCCAAAAGGTGCAAATATTTCCTGATCATGTGTACTTGCGGAGACGAGCCGCAACCGAATCGTTGACTTCTGCTGCAATCGCTACACAAGACATGGAAATTGGCTACAGCCACTTTCCGTACATGTGTATGCAATTCTTAGCCGCACTGGTTGAAGTGGCAGTTGGCTGCGGCGCGCTGGGGGTCACACTGACAAGTCACAGGGCTCCCATTATTTATGCCCAAATTGAAGGAAGACAAGCAATGGCCGTTAGGGACCAGGACAACTCGTACTCCGTACGATAGAATAGTGCTGCAGCCAAACTGCCAAACCGAACCAAAAATTGTCGAACATTGCACTTTCGAACGGAACCAAACTGGTCGGTTTGGATGTTCGGTTTTAATATTGGTAGCGCACAGAATGCATACAAGAAAACGTGGAAATGGACACAGACCCCACACTTACATCCACTGAAGATAAACATGGCCATAATGTGAACGTGCTTGGTCGAGTGTCTCTGATTGATAACTGAAAAAGCCCTTTTCACATGATGACAAAACGTCCCCTGCGATAACTTACATGTACACAGCGCGCATGCGTAGTGACCTGCAACCCCACACAGCGCGCGCGCCCTTTAACTTCGATACCTTTCTCTGTAACATCGTTTCAGGTATGTCCTGCGATCATGGCACTGCTCGCCGGTGCGATCGGGAATACCTCCTGCGACTTCACGCCACACGTTGCTATTGTGGACCATGCTGTCCATTTTTGCCTTTATTGCGGCGTTTTCATGGCAGTTATAAGGCTGAGAGTCTCATCATACTCCCAGCCCTTCTTGGAACTTTTCTGCTTCTTGGTACTCCCTGAAACATCGGTTTTGGGAGAACGTTTTTTTGTCTGCAAGTTTGACTCTGCTGATGTAGCATGAGCCATTTTTCATTGATGGTCTCCAACCTTTGACCTCACATTGCACTGGTACTAGCGGTATTTGCACTCAGTAAGTATGGAGTTCACTGGCAACCCGCGGAATAAGCATTCGCGTCTCAAGGAATGCTTGCGAAATGTTCCACGGTGCCGTGTGAAAGGACATTCGCAGTTTGTAAAGTAAACAATCACTGCTCAATTGTGTCTCAAGCCTTGCGAGTGTTTTTGTCGTGTGAAAAGGGCTAAAGTTTCATTCGAAAACTGATCTCTGATTGGTCAAGATGAGCCGATTAGAGATTAATAGTGTTGAATATAACAGCCAGACCATGCACTCCATGCACCCACATGGCAATATTGTCAATGTCAAACATGCTTGGTAGAGTGTGTTTAGTTTGGCCGGTGGAAAGTTTCATTAGAAAGCTGATCTCTGACTGGTCAAAGAAACAGATTAGAGATTAAGAGTATCCAGTTCGTAAGTGTTTTCGTCATACATGCAGACACACCACTGATTAACAGCTCACATCTCCCACATGTTGATGCACGAACTTGTCAATTTTTGACGCACCAACTCCAGTCAATGATGCACAAATATGACTCACATCATGACGGACAGAGAAACACCGGTAACAAACGAATATCACCGGTGGTATCTGTGTAGAGACATTTATTATACATGTTGGACACCAGGCCCTAGATTTGTCTACCTTCTGTGAAGTTTGGACAGCGCTAACTGATACTGTGGATCGTTGTGAGAATGACATTGAACTCATGCAACACGTGATGATGGGTATTGGGCCGTTGTACATACGGTTTCACTTTCCCGTTGTGCTGATCTTTTTGAGTGTATTGGACCAGCTGTAGCACCGGCTCCCAAGAAAACAGCACAGCTCAGAGTGATCAGGATAAGTGAGATTGCCCGCCCTGGCATGCAGAGCGGCCTGTTGGCTAAATTTTTTTAAGCTTCATTTGCTTTGACTTGTGCATGTTCCATGAGAAAACGATTCGCAGTGTGAATTTTTGCCAATTTGTACGAAAAACTCGGAGAGCGAGTGAGAAAACATTTCTGTTATAAATACATATTTTTGAAAACATATTTGTACACAAAGAAGCCAATAATACTTTCTGAAAGATATTATAGATGACCAATCCAAAAAAAAGGAAGGTTTTTATTGAAGTGATTCAGGACTAGAACAAAGTTAATCCAGAACAGCAGGAAAACAACTGTACTAATACATTGTATGGAAGCAGTCGTGCAGTTGTAGTTGTACAACAATGTAATTTGGATCAATGATGCTGTTTACAGGGGTGTATGCATTGCGTACATACGTAAATATATTGAAATATGAAAGCTTGCTCGGTGTAGCAGACCTGGAGGATATGCTGGTTTCCACTGGCTCCAAAGTATATACTTCTGTTCCTAAATTTCATAGGCCAAATATACCGCATTCAGCCACACCATGTACTATGTACATGTACCTCCATGAAACCTTTTTGGCCGCACATCATTATTCACAATGCAACTGACGGTAGAAAGCAAAATTTCAGGCGATCATGGTGTCCACATATCCTCCTCAGGAGGACTGTCAGAAGTTAGGACTTTGCGAAACAGCTTCCTATGAGCCCCATTTTTCTTACACGGCTTCACTCACCGGATCTTGTCATTAATTCACCATTTCGGCATTTCGGGCGATTTTCCAACTGTTTCTGTTCATTAAATCCTCATCTCTATGAGGATTTCATGATTTTCAAGATTTCTCTACTTTGAAAACTGCGATTATGCAAATAAGTTCTGCCTTTATACTTTCCCGACCCTTTTCATCAAGATGATTTTTGACTTCCAGGTATCAGATGTAATACTGAGCCTCAATTTGTTTGGAAATAAAATGAAATTGCATTTCTCGCTGCTTGCGTTCCATATGTCACGTCATTTTTATTTTGTCCTAAGCACATCAATATCATATTGACCACAAAGGGCACTGTGTCGGGCCATGCATGCCGTGCGTTCATGTATATTTTAGGCACACTTGACCAACGTACACACAGATCCGAAACCAGGCTAGAATTGGAAGATAAGATAAAGCAATAAAATAAAATGTGTTCGTTTCCAGGTAACTGTCAGTGTCACAATCGCTTATTTTCATGACGTATCCTCATATACCTGTAAGCCAATGACTGTGCACTTTTTCTGCTACTCACCACATGCATGAATGTACATGTGTAGACCACCACTCGAAGCCACTGCGCCTGGTACCCTGAATACTTTCTGTATGTAATTACAGAGAGCCGTAACGTCGCGTACATGTGTTGTTGAACTTACGTTTCTTATCGTTACATTTCCATCATCATGTCTGCCTGTAAAGACGCCATTCATTAAGAAAGAAAGGTGAAGCACATTGACAGGGGGATTAAAAATCCCTCGTGATGGGAGTGGGTTGAGGCTAAAATAGGAGGAGTGTTCTTGTTTTCGAATTTATTTGGAAATCGGCAAAACCTGGTAAGGCTGTGGTGCGATGTAGAAATTAATTACGCTTCCCGGGGCAAAAATGCCTTAACAACACCTGCAGAATCGTTGAAATACAACAGCGAACTCAAGACAAGGAAAACGAATTATCGTCTATCAGGTACATATATGTATATGTACATAATCGACATGTACACATATTTTGAAGCACATTACAAACCACAAGTGATGAACAAAACTATGTAGTGGGCCTTTATAATACATATCAAGGGAACAAATAATAAAAAGGTTAAGCTAAATTTTGCAGAGTTTGGACTTTCACAAATGTTTCTATTTTAAAATGTGTCCCAGAGGGGCTTAGCGTTAGATTGCACCACAGAGCATCTAAAGTTACCAATTTTCCTGGGGCCCGCATGCCATAAACGGCTTTGTGCTGCGCGCTCACAAATTCCAGCTTTTTTCATTTTCTGAGAATCTCATCTCTGTGTCCTCAACCAACGGATGTCAATTGTATTTAATCACTCATTCAACAATGGGGAATGAATCAAGGTAGTAAATGAATGGCAGTGTTGAGACAACAAAATCGAGTAGAGATCAAAATTTCACAGACAGAAAGAGTTGAAAAATGATGAAATAGCTATCTCTAACAGTCCCAAATCCTCTGGTTTCAATATGATTTGACATACACCGTAGGAGGTAGGGGTTAATGACCAAATCAGGTGAATGAAGATGTACATGTACACAGAAGAAAAATGGGGCTTGTAAGAGGCTTTTTTACAAAGTGCCCACTTTTTTTGGGGGGGATTAGTTGTGGGGCCAAGGACACAGAGGTAGGCCAGTAAACTGGCCTAGTCTGGGTCTAGGTTGGGGCATAACAAGACTAATGTTAGGAATGTTAGGTTATTAGGGCAGGCACAGGGCCATCTCACTGGGGCCTAGCCCCATAACATGGCTCACAGCATGGACTATCTCCGTACAGTGAGCCACATGATACCATTTGCTTTATAAATGTGTGCAGAGTCCCCATTGCTAAGGGCCCTGAAAACCAGCTTGGAAAAACTTAAAAGTCCACAAGGCATACCAGCCCCTAAAAATTATTTTCTGTCCCTTTGGCCCTCTTGTTTTCTTGAAATTTTGAAGCAAATTTAGACCAAAGTTGCCCCTAAATCTTGGAGGTGGCTGCCATATTGTGCTGTGAGCCAGCATGGCGTATGTGCAATTTCTCACCTACTGTTGTTGCGTGCCATTGTTGCATTTATTGGTGAGAGATCTCAACAAAGCATAAAGTGTGTTGTTACAGAAAGGACACAACAGCCGTCACTGAGTGCATAACCCATGACCCACAGCAGAATATGGCAGTCATCATGGAATGATGCAACGTGCAGTGAATGTATTTAAATGAGATAGCTATTGGTTGTTGTTCGGTTTGAGTGGTGCATCATTGTGGGCCCGCATGGCAGTGATTCCTTACTCAAATCCAAGGACTGCATAAACATGTATTGTGGTCAGCTTTTGTTTCACACTTTGACTGCTATGGATAACTTCAAAAGGGCGTTCCCTTTTGCCAAGTGTTGTACCGGTACACGTGGGCGCATACCAGTATTTAACAAGTACCAGATATGTGTCTTGGCCATGAAAAAAAATTCAGAAAAAAGTGCTTGTCCATCTGGCAATTAGGCCTTGATTTTTACTTGCCTGAAAGAAGAAATTACTTGTCCCGGGCAATCGGCAAACCGTTAATGTCGAAGCCTGGTCTCCACAGAGCTGTAAAAACTGGTGTGTACCTGTAAGTGTGTGTATGACCTAGCTACATGTATGCCGCCTTGTGGAAGATTCGTTCGATTTCGGTGCATTTTGCCGATATTCTGGTTACTTTTCGTCGGTGTTTTTAAAGAACTTTATGATTACAATTTTTTAAAACTTAATATTAGTAACTGTTCCCTTGAAAATAGAAGCATATCAATTGCATATTTGGGGATTTTCAGTGTGTCAGCGTTTTTGCTGAGTGTATTGGCCCAATATGCTTTGGAATACCTGGCTAGAACACTGCAGTCAACATGTTAACCTTCTTTCAAATACATTCTGGGGTTCTACATGTGCATGTTGTTCTTTACCATCTGGTTCTCGCACCCAAAGGATCCCGACTGTGCTTATCACTTGTTCAATGATCAGGAGTGAATCAATGTTGTAAACGAATAGTGGTGTTGAGATGACAAAAGAGGGGCCGAATTTCATGAACAGGAACAATCAGGAATTTGCAGTTCAGGCAAATAAATAAACTTCGTGTACTTGGGTGAATGAGCTTTATGAGAGAAACGGGTCTGATATGAAGCTTTTTTGCAAAGCAGAGGCCTTTCAGTTTTTTTTTTATAGTATGGGCATTGGTCCAAGGATCAGTGTTGTAGTGAAAACCTCTAAAGACCATGATTCATATCACAAGCTATTCAATAAAGTGTCATTGTTCCCCCCCCCTCTCTTGTGACTGGATTTGTGAATGGTCTTTGGTCATGTTGGTGAATGGTCTTTGGTCTTGTGTCTGGTCATGAGTCTGTTCTTCTGATGATCATTACTACCAGCCAACGATACACAGTTAGTCCAGTAGACGGGGCCTAGTGTAGGGCTAGAGAGCTATATACATTTACATGTAGTCACAAAATGTTAGCTGATTTAATTGTTAACATTGAACTAGACCCATAAATGTTCCCCAGATCAAGTTTATGAGGTGATTTACATGTACCATTGCTGCACATGTTAACAAGAACTACCTCTAACTTGTGTGACAGGATGACCAGCTAATTGTGACGAACACAAGGCTGCAGGCAGAGCAACACAGAGTACTTTGGACAGAGAACATCAGCAGCAAAAGCTCTTAAGATGAATCAATTTCAAGAACATTATCAGCAGTGGATGCTGCAGCAGATGATGTTTCAACAGAACATGCAGCTCCAAGCACAACAGCAAATGCAAGGGACGGGATACGAACTATTGGTAAGCTCGTGATGCTCGAAATTGTTGCCTTAAATTTGTGTCCGTCGTAAAAATGTGGTTTGTTTCTTTCAGTCCTTTCACAATTAAAAAAAAAAACTTACCTGCTCCGTACAAATATCTGTTCATACTTGTGATACTTGAAAAGGTGCCTGACAAAATAAGGAATTATTAACTGTAGAAAGTAATTGCATGTTACCATACGTACATGTGTATATATACATGTGCTCTTGAAGAAATAAATGTATAGTGTATGTACAAACTGATATGAGGCAAAATTCCATTGATAATAAAAATAATTGGTCCTATCTGAAGTCACTTGAGAAGTAAGAAAACATACATGTATCAACTGTCCATGAAATTGTACTTCAGAACTTAAGCTTGTAATTGAAAGCCAACTTATTATCACTGTTTTCCAATAAACTGGAAGATTCAAACATCCTGTAATTGATCTATTTGTGAAAAGAGTCTAACAAATCAATATCAAGTGGATCTAATTCACTCTCATCCTAAACCATTCAGTTCACATACATGTAGAATAATGGACAAAAGCGGATCACAAAATAAATCATGGAATGAGTTGAAGCCTTAGGTGTCATTTAGAATACATAAATTACCTGAAACCTTGTCAACACAGCATCATTTCTGCATTAGAACTGTTTACAAAAACCTGTAGGCCTGTTGTTCAGTGTTCAGATTTTGACGATTAACTTCAATTGTTAGTGCTGTTTTGTAATGTACCAGTTTTCTTTCTAACAAACAATTTACCCACCTCCAAGTGCAGTTTGGTTTAAAAATATTTGGTTGTAAAAACCGTCATCCATATGTACAGACTGTACCGTACGTGTATGTGCTTCCTGTGCGTATTATTGTACAGTATGTATGTGTACACGCAAGATTGGTTGGCAGTGAACAAGAAAGTTGGCACTCTGTTTAATACAGGACTTGGATACTATATGCACATGTAGTGAACATTTTGGCTAGGTCTGTTAGATTTCCTAGACTTTTAGGATTTTGTAACTTAAGATCTAATAAACAACAAAAATAATTTTAACAGATACATTTTTAGAAACCTTAAACGTGAATGCAACGGCAAAGCATCACGAAAACAGCGAACCTTAGTGTCACAAGAGGGTGCACTTCAGTTAAACAGGAAGGGGGCCCTATACAACATGGCAATGAAATGTTCGGCAGTAAATTTCGCTGCACCAAACGACCGCTGAACCGAACATTTAGCGTCGACCCCGGCATGTTCGTTATAGCAGCGTTCCATTAATGGTTCCTTTTTTAAACAAGTTTTTTTTTGTTCACAGTTTGCTTTACGGGAAAGACGAATGGACTTCAATGACCAGCTCCAAAAGTGGGAGAGGGATTTTAAACAGTGGAAAGATGACCACCTGGGCCATCCTAATAAAGAACAGTTTAATAGATACCTTGAGCAATGGAAAGGCTGGCAGATGCAGATGGAAAACACACTGAGGGATATCCAGAAGCAGATAGTAAATGAGGAAGATGCAATTCGAGTAAGGGGAATGGCTGTACCTCCTGAGCAGTCCCGCCCCAAAAATCGTGGAAAAGACAAAGGGCAAAGTAAAAACTCAGGAATGGGTCCAGGCATGAGTTCAGGTATGGGACCAGGCATGGGTTTAGGTATGGGTCTGGGCATGGGTTCAGGTATGGGCCCAGGCATGGGTTCAGGTATGGGT
The DNA here is from genome assembly GCF_054643075.1 of Acanthaster planci. Lineage (NCBI taxonomy): Eukaryota > Metazoa > Echinodermata > Asteroidea > Valvatida > Acanthasteridae > Acanthaster > Acanthaster planci. The sequence goes on from NC_141777.1 coordinate 29,590,894, forward strand.
CTAGGTATGGGTCAAGGTATGGATCCAAGCATGGGTCAAGATATGGGTCCAGGGATGGGTTCATTTATGGGTCCTGGTATGGGTTCTAGTATGGGTGTGGGTCCAGGCATGGTTCCAGGCATGAGTCCAGTCGTAGGCTTAGATATGGGTCCAGGAATGGGGTCAGGCATGGGCCCAAATATGGGACCAGGTCAGGGTCCAGGCATGGGTCCAGGGATGGGCCCTGAAATGGGTCCTGGAGGTGGAATGAATGTGGGCATGGGTCCTGGTGTGGATTCAGGTATGCAACCTGGTGTTGGACCAGGAGTACGTCCAGGCAGTGGTCCTGGCAAAGTAGGTCACCGTGGTCCAGGAGGTTCCAGAGGGGGTGATCCAAGAAGACCAGGACCGGGGGATTTAGAAAGAATGGGTCCAGATAGAATTGGTCCAAGGGATTCGAATGAAAGGGGTCCAAGAGGCCCAGCTGGAATCCCTCCTAGAGGTCCAAGAGGAATGGGTCCTGGAATAATGGGTCCTGGTGACATGGAACCAGGAGGCCCTGGTTCATTTGGCCCAAGGGGCCTGCCTGGCCCTGGAACAATGGATGGTCCACGCATGGGTCCAAGAGGTCCCAGGGAAATGGGCCCAAGGTTTGCCAGTGGAAAAGGTCCAGAGAAAATAGGTCCAAGGGGTCCTGTTGGAAGAGGTCCAAGAGGACCTGATCAAATGGGTCCAAGAGGTCCAAGTGGAATTGGTCCAAGAGGTCCTCTAGAAATGGGTCCATTGGGTCCTGGTAATATGGGTCCAATTGGTCCAGGTGACATGGGCCCTATTGGATTGGGTTCAGGTGGCATTGGTCCAAGAGGTCCTGATGGAATGGGCACAGTTGGTCCTGATGGATTCGGCCCAAGGGGTCCTGGTATTATAGGACCTCGAGGCCCTGGACCTATGGAACCCAGAGTTCCAGCTGAAATGGGCCCAACAGGTCTCAGAGGGTTTCAAGGACCAGAGCATGGCATGGGTCCACCTGGTAGTGGTCCGCAGGCAGTGGACAGTGGTATAGATATGAATCCAAGTGGCATAAAGCCTGGGGTCATGGATCGTCAAGGATTTGGAGGACCAAGTGTGGATTTCCACATGAGAAACCCCAACGAAATGGGAATGCAAGGGGCGTTACCACAAGGAATGGACCAAACAATGGGTGCACAGGGGATGTGGCAGCAAGGAATGCCACTGCCAGGAATGGGACAACTTGACACTGAACAGAACGCAATGATGGCACAAACTATGGGACCTCTAGGAATGGGGCCAGTGGGAGTGATGGCCCAAGGTACAGCTGCTCGTGTACATCCTGCACCGGAGCCCCCGGTAGTAGTTGTACCGAGCAAGCCATCCAAAGGAAACACCACAAAAGACAAGGCCAAGACTGATTTAGCCCCACCAGGTGTGGACTTTTTCTCACCACCTACCATTGGCCCTCCTCCTAAGATACCTCCCGCAAAGCCTGAGACAGAAGACGCTAAATCTGCCGTTGGCACGGAGAAGTCCGAGAGAGAAGATGCTGACAAGATATCTGCCTGGCCACCTACATCCCAGGATGGTAAAGTCCCTTTGAAAAAGTACCCATCTGTGAAAAAAGAAGCACCCCTCATAATAAAACCACCTCCAGATCAGACTGAAAAATCTGCAACAAAGCAGTCTGTGGCAATCCCTAAAGAGGAGCCTGAGAAATCACCAGCCACTACCAATAAGTTCAAGGAAAATAGCAAAGTAGAGAAGCCTGAATCTACTGCTAAGTCTGATGACACCAAAGTGGCACCAAATGACGATGTTGTCATTGTTCAAGAAGCTTCTAGACGTGACTCTGAGAAGGTAGAAACTGGCAGCAAGGTTAAAAAAGAAATCAGTGCAAGTGTAAAGGACAAGTATAACTCCTTAAAACTGGAGGAGGACGCTCAAAAGGATGCGCAATCGTACATCAAACTGAGCAAGAAGAACTACACTTCAATCTTTCCTCTTCGAAATCGTGACCGTTTCCGGCGAAGGGTCAGTAAGAGTAAGAGCAAAAGTAGGAGTCGCAGCAGAAGCCCCCATAAAATTAATCGGAGCAGAAGCCGCAGCCGAAGCAAGAGCAGAAATTGGAGCAAAAACCGAAGCCGTAGCAGAACTAGGAGCCGAAGCAGGAGCAGGAATCAAAGCAGGAACCTCAGCCGAAGTAAGAGCAGAAGCAGGAGCAGAAATCGGAGCAAAAACCGAAGTCGGAGTAGAAGCCAAGGCAGAAATTGGAGAAGGAACAGAAGTCGGAGCAGGACTAGGAGCAGGAGTCGGAGTCGCAGCAGGAGTAGGGGCCGTGATAGGAGTCGTCGGAGCTGGGAACGTGGTCATGGTTATGGCCGAGATCGTGGTCGCAATAAGAGTCCTTACCGAGGGGGCAACAGGATTCCCTTTAGGGGTCGTTACAAGAGTCCTGATAGAAGCCGTTTGAGAAGTCCAAATCGGGATCCTCTAACCAGGAAAGAGCCATTCCAGAAAGAACCATTGGAGAGGCCCAGTGGCAGGCAGGCTGAGCTACCGAGGAGCTACAGGCTTGACTCACCACCCCGATCAGAGCCTCTGGTAACGCAACCAGTGAGCACCACTTCAGTGCAGGAACTCAGTGAAAGGGAGCATGACATTATCCGCAAAGCAGCACAGGAATTGAAAATGATCCGAGAACAGCAGAAGAAGTTACTGCCAGGAGGTCCAGAGGGAGAGGCAGCTCCATTACCAGACATGCTGGTAAGGATTGGGCTTTTGTATGCATGTTAGCTATTTTGAGGTCAGGAGTTGAAAAGTTCAGCATGGAATTTATCAGTTTTCCAATTCATTTTGAATAACTGTCCATTTCGCAGTTTGCTGCTTAATGGATGAAAACATTTTGAGTGGTTGAGTTGACGCATGAATTAGATTTTTTTAATTTGAATGTTGGATTTGGCACACCCAGCTTAAAGAATCTTTTAAAAGTCCTCACACTCATTAGTTTGATGTAGTCGGCTATTATTCAAATCAATGAACAAAATCTACATGTAGCCTCATAATTACACAGATGTTCTTTGGACTTAGATAAAAAGTGCATTTCCAAGTAGAAGGTTGTGTTATATATTACAACAAGAGGTCTCTCGGTCACAGTGTGTCCGGACTCATGATTAAGCAATACAGCATTATTCAGGCGTTTTTGCATCATACTGGTCAGTATGTGATCAGTTGTGTATATGCTGTGCGCTTTTTTCGAAGTGAAACATTATTCAGCTCAAAAATGAGTTTGTAATTGCCTTAAGCTCTGGGGGAAGAGAAGTGAAAAGTCATGATAGTTTTGGCAAATGACATTTCACTGACAAGTGCTACAAAGTGAAAACAGAATCGGTATACTAAATGTTTGAACAAATTGCAGGAAATGTGGGAGGTGGCGGCCAACATCATATTTAAAATTTGTATTACTGTTGCAGGTTGACAGACTTGCTCCAGAGCGTAGGAGCCCAGAGAGAATTGAGAGAGAGAGAAACCCAGAGCTTGAGAGACCTGAGAGAATGCTGCATCCAATGGACAGGCCGGGACCAGACAGGTACAGGGGTGGCAATGAACCGGGAAGATTCCATCCGGATGACTTGCCTCGTTACCGCGAAGAAGAGGCCTACCCACCCAGGGGTGAATTCTACGACAGGGAAGGCGTGTACAGGAGAGGGCCTCCCCGCTATGCCGACGACCCATACATCGCTGATCGGTATGCAGAAGGCCCTTATCGCCCCTACCCACCGGAAGATTGGGAGTACGAAGAAAGGACCCGCATCGGGAGGCTGCGTGATATTGAGAGGAGATTGGACATGGAACTTGGCTTTGGACGGGATCGATATGATTTTGACAGGTAACTTTAAATCTTCGACTTTAATTTATTTGATTGTTGCATTGGGATTTTATGTATTTATATAAGTACGTTTTGCAAACCAATCTGCATTACCTGGTTTCAGATTAAGGTTAAGTATGCAAGTTTGTCTTGAACTGATTAAAATGCTGTTACTCATGTGTCTTTGATTTAGTTGAGTTTACTCATATGAACTATGAATCAGAAAGGCTTACCCATTTGACATAAATATGGCAATGTGGAGTTTGTACAAATTGCACTTTGTGATTTTCAGTATTCTCTGTGGCTGATACTGCTCGGTGATTATTTAGGACTGCTTGAACCTTCCCTCCTAAAAATTTCATGTAGCAGGTGTGTCATGAGGATGTAATTGACCTGTTTGGTATTTCTACATCACAGGCTCAGCAGTGTATGGGCAGTGTATGTCATTTAAGAACATCGACATGTGTGCCATTTTGGACCTATCAGCATGGCTATACCTGGCTCACACTCACTGATCATGCTCAAACTGTTATGAAGTCAGGTGCTTTGTTTTCAAATGACCGTACCTTTTTGAAACAAAAGGTTTCCACATGCTAGCTCTGTGAGTGGAGAAAGAAGGGAAGGTTTCAAAAGGGTACACATCAGAAAGATTACTGGTATATTCCATTATCTTTTTTTGTCTAGACGTGACCCAGGTAGAGGTTATGATAGGGACTTGGACTACCCCAGACATCGTGGTAAGTTGTCCTTGTTGACTTGACATTTACAGCACTGTGTTTTTCAGAGGCGTGCATCTCTTGATACATGTATCGTGGGTTTGCCTGCGGTATTCCAGACAAAAGTATTTTGTATATAAAACACCAGAAGCATATTTCATATATATTTCAGCATCAATTTTTGTAAAAGCACACTACAGTAGCAATAGACCATATACACGGGGAAGCCATTTTATTTTGTTCCCGGAATCTGTGGTATTCAATGTAATCTGTTTAATTGGATGGTGCCTGACTATTTGGGGTTCCAAACCTTACTTGTAGTGTTTTATAAATGTGGCTTAAAAATTTAGATTTAATTTATCACTTGTTAAATTACTCTAAGAAAAAAACTGGCATGAATTTGTATGAACTTTTATTTCGTCACAGTTATTTTTACTTTCAGGTTCCCAAAATAAAAAAATTTTACCTCACTTTTAATTCAAGATGGCCGACATATGAATACAGTCTATTGGACTTGTTATCCCTGAATCTTTGTTCCAGTGTTTACACCAACTGATCTGTCCAACTCAGTGTTGACTGTTTTTTACCTTTTCAAGCCTTTCTTCTGGTTGGTGTACAAGGACTATCAAGGTGGTGGTTTTCTGTTTACTAAAAGGTTATGTTTGGCTGATACCACAAACACTTCTTGTTTTGGGGGTTTTTTTTGAGATGTCATTCACCAAAATGTGAAATGGACTTGCCATTCTCTTCCTCAGCAGTGGAGCCAAGGGGTCTTGAGGCGGTGGATGGAAAGATAGTCAAGAGCTTTGACTATGGTCACGGTCAAGGAGGAGACTCACCTCGCGCAGGTAGCTGAATTACCAGGAATATTAGGGCATTTGTTCTGGTCATGGGTACCAGCCATACGGGCAGTTTTGGAGTCTTATATGTTACATAAAATTTTGGTTTACAGCAGAGTCGATGGACAAATTACTTGGATGCTGATACGGTTTTATTATAGCCATCTATTTGTACAAAAAATCGCAGGATTGATGTGGTATCCTTTTTTGTTTAGAGCAAAGATATGACCGAGGAGATGATCGTTTTGATGCTCGAGATACAAGAATGCCGGAGAGGTATCCAGAAGAGTTGAGCCACAAACCTGAATTCTATGATGAAAGGGATCCTAATAGATTTGGCCAAGATCCACCTGGCAGAGACTTTGGGCCTGATGACAGAAAGCCAGGCCGCTTTGACCCTGACCATGATCGATATGAGAGGGCTCCTGGACGGATGGATCCTGAAGGCAGTGCCGGGCCGTACGGAGAACAGCCAGGACGACCTTATGAGGGCAGGCAGGAAGGGCCCCAGGACATGGAACGTAGGGATTATGATCGCCCGATGCAGCTGCGAGATGAGCCTGGCCAACCGGACTGGCAGCAGCAGCAGCAACGGAGATTTGAACCGCAGCTGCACCGAACTGACCGGGAAGATCGCCAGTTTGGCCAGGAAGCTCCACGTTATGGCAACGAACCTAGGCATTGTGATCAAGAGGTGGCTGGTCAAAGAGGAGATCCTTTCGAATCTGATGACAGGTACAATGTGTGACTAGTGAAACCTTTTTAGAGAAATTCAAGGACTTCAAGGGTTCTTTTATAAGCATGAAAGTCCTGTTCTTCAGTTCATAAAGAAAATTGCAGTTCTATAATTTCATTGATCCTGAATCTCTAAGATTCTTCCAAATCTTCCAGGAGGAGTTTGCAGATTGCAGATGGAAAAGTCAATATAACATTAAATTAGAATTTAATGTTTCTTGAAAGCTGAAATATGAATAAAGACCCACCTGTTTCCTTCACAGTTAAGGATTGTGGAGGATCCGGGAAGAATTTCAGTCTAAAACACCAAACCAACAACATTTCCCTGGAAAATAATGTGAATTTTGGTTTCTTTGAAGTCACAAACTTCAGTTGTCATCTAGTACTTTTCTTTACTCTGTGACAGCATGTTTGTGTCTACAAGTTACCCAACAACAATGGGTGAATATGACAGTCCTCACACTGGGGAGGAACATCCGCCTCTACAAGTTTATCCCCCACCCCCACCACCTCCACCATCTGCTGATGAACCCAAACCGAAGAGTGTCCCGATTGAGGACTTGCTGAAGAATCCGGGCCGTAGTCAACGGCCCAAGCAGATCGTTATCATTCTGAGAGGACCCCCAGGAAGTGGCAAAACTTATGTTTCCAAGCTCATCAAGGTGAGAACTGAAAGGCATGATCCTTACAGGGTTTCGGTTTTACTTGTAGAAAACTCTTTTGACATTATTTTGTACTGTTTTCTTTTCCTTGTACCTTTATATGTATTTCAGCAGAAGGCAAAATGCCCAATATAAACTTAACATCTCCCAAACGCAAAAATTGTACCTGATAATAAAAAAAATTCCATTTTTTTGAGAGGTTACTTCCATATTTATAATTTGAAATATTGAACTGTGTCTTAGGAGAACGGTGTTTGATAGAAGGATTAATCTGTGTAATTCATCAGTTTTCTGGCTCAAACTGAAAGTGCTCTGTATGGGAAGACATCTCACTCAATTTCTGTTGCTCTTGCATGAATTAAGAGTAATGGTGTGTGTTTTTCTCTTCAAGAATCTAGAGACAAAGATGGGAGGTCAAGTACCTCGGATGCTGTGCCTGGATGACTACTTCATGACTGAAGTGGAAAGGATGGAGACAGACCCAGAAACAGGGAAGAAGTTCCTCCTCAAGGTAAGCGTAAATGGTTTTGAGCAAAATTTCTGTGTGTTTCTCTCCAATTCTCTCCATCTCTCTCCATTTCTCTCCATTTCTCTCCATTAAGGTTCTCGAGTACGAGTACGAGGCCGTGATGGAGATAGCCTACCGCACTAGCCTCCTGAAGTCCTTCAAGAAGACAGTAGACGATGGCTTCTTTGATGTCATCATAGTGGATGCCATCAATGACAAGATGCAGTATGTGGTCCCCTTCAGAAACTACAGCAAGCTCAAAGGGTTTGAGGTGTGTAGGTGCCAGCTTCCTTTCCCACAAAAGCAGTTGTTATTTCACTTTGATTTTTGGGGGGGGGTTATTTGTTTCTGCACCGATAACATCAGATTGACTTCATGTTCACATCGACTTGAAAACATAGTTTATGGAGCAAAAATCTCATCTTTGTATTTTTTTCTGAAGTCGACATTTTCAACCCGCCAATTTTCAATTTTCTTAAGTACTTTAGGACAGCAAGAAGTTCTTCTAACCCACCTGTATTTAAAAAAATAGGATTTTTTTTACGACGCATACAGCATCACATGAACTAGTCTTGGGCCAAGACAGCAGAACTCGATAGCGGACTCAATTGAGCATAAAATATGCCACGTGCGCTGATTTCCATTGCGCCAATCGACAGCTCGTTCTACCCTCTTGAGAATCTCCTACAAACTGTATAACTTTTTGTTTAGTTTTCCTCCGGATTTCTGGAGGAATCAATCAGCGCCAGGGAAATTCCAGTTGAACCTGTATGTGATGAGTATGGATCAACGACCTGCATCACATGACATATTATGCGTAAAATGTACATGTACAAGCACTACTACGGGTCGCTAAACGTATTACTGAAGTTCCAGCACTGTCACCATTGATAATGGTCGTGGTCGATGCATTGGAACAAGCAGCGAAGAAGTAAGCCTGTAAAAGACTTCCTACAACCAAAATGAAGAAATAACAAGCTGACACTACTGAGGCGAACCCGCTCCAACGCTCTCACGGTCTCTTTGTATCCTATTTCACCTCCTACGGTCAATTGTGAATATTCATATTAACTACAATTTTGCATACAGAGGCCACGCCTCGGTTGTAGGAGATTCCCAAAACGGTAGAACGAGCCGTCGATTGGTGAAATGAAGTCACGAGAGGGCGCAATAGAAATCAGCACGTGGCATATGCTCGATTGAGTTTGCTATCGAGTTCTGCCATCTTGGCCCTAGACTACACATGAACAGACATTGATGCCACCAATCCTACATTGTAAGGATGGCAGTTAGTTTTTGTAAGGCATGTATATGTGGAAACTGTTCACAGCCTTATAAACCTCAAGACAGGTGTTTGTGGAGAAAAGTTTGACGGTGGGTTTTGAAACCAAGTATAACAGTGCTTTATGTACCGGTAGGCATTATATTCAAACCACATCTGAAAAGACCTTTCTCTGAATCTTGACTTTTGGCTTCTCGTGGGGGTCTTGCACAATTCATTGGGACTTTCCCACTTGTGCAGCAATACAGTGTCTGTATTATGGTGTTAACTTGGACCATTTACCGTCGTTTGTTGCTCAGAAGATCCACAAGTTTTTTTGTAAACCAAACTGTAGCTTTTTTGTCGTGCGTTAGCTCTTTGTTGTAAAATTGGAAGTGATATACATGTATTCTCTTGTTGTATCTAGGTGTTTGTTGTAGAAATGATGGCTGATGCCGCAACCTGCAACAAACGAGACACTCATAATCGTGGCCTGGCTGAAATACAAAAGGTTTGTCAACCCTTGGTTTTTTGCATTTAATAATAAACAGAGTAAGGACTAATTTGAAAAGATTGCTTCTCTTAATTTAGTTCTTGATGGCCAGATCCCTTCATAGGAATCCAATGGATGGGTGTCCTTTTTATTACAAATGATCTTTACACAAAATTACTCATAGATGTAGTGTGAAGTTGTTAAATGATGTCAATATTATCTCTGTGTAATGTTCTTGGAGAATATTGGTTGTTACACCTTGACGTGTAACAAGGTGTCTCAGCCTGTCTTTGGGAAATAGTTGAATTTACTGAAGAAATATTTCAAGCCTCAGATAATTTAGTTGGTATTTACACAAAGTGTTTGGATGTATGGCAAATGTGTTAATGAATGACAGACATGACTGACACCAATATTTTCTCTCCTAATGTTCATTTTATGCACACCGTGTACGTCTTCTTTCCAGTTGTTTGGTAATTGGTGTGCTTGCTGTCTACGGAAATATTAAATTCAGATTATTGTCGCGTGTAGCGCAAATCGACGCCCCTGTGCAACATCAGATGATGTGTGAAAGAGAGTGTTTTTTAAACAGCTCTTCCACTTCTGGTAAATACATACCTTGTTCTGTGACTTGCACTAGGCAAGAAAGTACATGTAGTAGCATTGAGTCATCGTGCTGCGCTGCTCTTTGTAAGTTATCGCTCGGAGCGTTTGCGCCTGCGGATGATAAAAGAAAAAGGCTCGGCCTAATGTTTAAACAAAAGTCCCCCGTGATATCGTGGTGAGTAATTGTATGCCTAGTGCATTTTAATGTAGATATCATATGCCAGGTTATCGTAAGGCTTTCGTTCAGTAACATCTTGCCTAAGACCTCATATTACTGGGCATAATGTAAATGCATTCCTTTAGTGCTTTGGATTGCCACCGTAATCACATCCAGTTCAGCCATTTTCTCATTCAAGGTCTCCAATTGCATTTGCAGATTATTCGCAGCTTTGAACCTCTGCCTGCCGACTACACCCGACTGGATGTGCGTTCTCTCCTACAAGATGATTGCATTGAGGAGGTATGGCACAGGGTTATAACCACTACCAGCCGGGGACTCCGAAATCGGAGCCGTATGGTTTATATGTGTGGCCGGGGTCTCCGAACTCGGACAAAGGAAAAAGGGCCCTGTAACAAAAGACCATACTCTGAACAAAAGACCAGGCTGCTGGGCATTACCGGCATTTTTCACTCTCAAAAGTGGTGATAATCCAGCATTATTTTGAAACCGTATACCAGGGTTTGGGGCATTGAGAGCAAGCGGATTACCACCGGGGACAAAAGCTCTCCACCACCGCAGCGATGAGCCACACAGCACCGCTGCATGCTAATCTGGCCCCTATTGAAAAGAGGTCAGCAGTGCACTGAGCCAGGTTCGTGAACAAAAGACAGTTGTATAATACCGCACAATCTGGGCTCTGTTTACAAGGCTGCAGGCCTGGCTGAAATATTCGGACGTCAATGAAGGTCACCTGTCAACTTAGAGTAGTGCCTAAAGATTACTCCGTCCGGCTATAAACGACTGTTAAATGGAATGATGAATTGTTGAAGGATTTTGAAAACGGAAAAAACGATAGTCATGCCGGCCCAGCATCCTCACCGTTGAAAAATGCTCCGGCACGAAGTGGATAATGTTATTGAAAAATGGGGGGAGGGGGCATGAAGCGGATGGATAGGCTTGTAACTCCCAGTGTTAGGATCAGGGGTTCAAACCGAACAGTTGGTATATGTTGTGACCTTGTATAAGTCACATTAGCCCTATCAGCCTCTCTCTACCGAGGCACCTGTGAGGTCCGCAGATGGCTGTCATGTTTCATTTTTGCGCCTGATTTGGAAACATGGAGCTGCATACTCCCCATGGAGTTGAGATGGTTTTTAGGAATGTTCGGGGGCTTGATGACCACGGTAATCAAAGGCATTACCTTACTCTGGTAAAATGTGTGCGATTTAAAACTGTTTATTGTTTGACAAAGTCTTACATCGCTCTGATTTTCCCTGCATCCTGATACTGCTATGCTCAAGTTGCTTTGTACTCTGGTGGGCATGGATCTGGAAGATACACTTGTTTCATGAGCTGAAGTGGGATTTGCTGGGGACAGAAAGTTGGGATGTGTAAGAAATGGTCATTACTGCTCATTCTTCCTGGGATCGCATACCTGTATTACGGTCCTTCTTATGGGATGTGTAAGAAATGGTCATTACTGCTCATTCTTCCTGGGATCGCATACCTGTATTACGGTCCTTCTTATGGGATGTGTAAGAAATGGTCATTACTGCTCATTCTTCCTGGGATCGCATACCTGTATTACGGTCCTTCTTATGGGATGTGTAAGAAATGGTCATTACTGCTCATTCTTCCTGGGATCGCATACCTGTATTACGGTCCTTCTTATGGGACGTGTAAGAAATGGTCATTACTGCTCATTCTTCCTGGGATCGCATACCTGTATTACGGTCCTTCTTATGGGACGTGTAAGAAATGGTCATTACTGCTCATTCTTCCTGGGATCGCATACCTGTATTACGGTCCTTCTTATGGGACGTGTAAGAAATGGTCATTACTGCTCATTCTTCCTGGGATCGCATACCTGTATTACGGTCCTTCTTATGGGACGTGTAAGAAATGGTCATTACTGCTCATTCTTCCTGGGATCGCATACCTGTATTATTACGGTCCTTCTTATGCGCACTTTCGACTAACAAGCTGTCCATGACCACCAAAAGGTAGAACTTGTGGTCCTCAAATGTCAACCGAGTTAAATAATTGTAACTGGAGTCATTGGGATTGCAAAACTGGTTGCCAAAATTGTTAATTTATACCATGTGTTGATTTGTGGTCTCGTTCACAAGAAACCACTTCATAGTGACAAAGAACTGTGGGCAGACACTGTAATGCCATTGCTGCTGTACACCCGGTGCTCACACTGGCACTCCATGGCTTTGTACGCATTCAGATGAAAATTGCTCTTACATACTACTGCGTGCGCATTTATGTGTTTGTTGGAGTGATGAATCCCATCTGAATCTCTGTCTTCTGCTCCTGCTCAAAGTCGGTAACAATCAGCAGGTGAAATTTTAAGATAGAATTCCACTGAATTGACTTTTATCAAAACCTTGTAGGTGGAGATGGAGGATTTTGATGAGGAGGCAGAGGCAGCAGCCAGACCAAAAGAGGAGGAGGAAGATGAAGATGACGAGGGTCTGGTAGGTGGAGAGTCATCTCTATCCTTCCTTGATTTGTGTAAAGTAATTGATTTGCTAGGATTAGAGTTTGTTAGGAGCAATTAAAGGTTCTTTATGATTGTTTTCTTATCAGCAGTAGTTATGTTAGAGGTAGGTGGAGTTTGCTTATTGTTATTTTAACTCGCTTCTTTGCAAAACTTTAGCAAAGCCTACTTTTGCTTATGCATGACATGTTGGACAAGGGAATTGGACAAGCACGACCATGTCCAATCAGACTTGGTGTTAGGATTAAATGATATTGTTAATAATTGTAATCCTTGGATTTTAGGATGTACTCCTAATTTGTAAACTGGTCTTATGCTTAGCTCTGTCCCTGGGATATCCTGGGTAGTCTCACACACCTTCAGATTCTGTACCTGGTATATCCCAGGTCATGTAGAGGCATACTTGAGTGAGCAGACTTTTTCTAGTACTTTCTAACAAAGTTGTTTGTAGTGTGAGTGTGATAAATGCTGGCCTAGATTAAGAAAATATTCTGTAGTCTTAATATTTCTATTGGAATACTTCCATTGTTCATTGTATTGGTGAATAATTTCACAAATTTCCCTTGGTCAGTTGGATCAATTCAGGAATTACATTTTACAAATGATAAAATGTTTCAATAAATCCAGTTATTGGGTCACTTTCAACCCATTGCAGCACAGCAGATATAGAAATCTGAGGTGTTTTTGTGTGTGATTTCATTGGGACAACTAATTATACTTTATCAGGGCTGAGATTTGTCAGGATTTTTCCTGAATTCAGGATTTTGTTCTCTTACAATCTCAAAAAAACCTGACTTAACCGCTATAATGCTTTTGTGTATAACGGTTGATACAGAATGGAAGAAACAGATATTTAAGGGGTGTCTTGGGGCAGACACAAATGTATACCAGAGACCATATGCTGCTGAGGGACCCTCAAAACCTCTGTTGAATAATTTGTAGATTTTTCAATTACCCCCGATCTCACCCCTTCTTATTCATCAGGGGTGTGACTTGTGTCCACCTACATCTCAATCCATGGAAATGACATAGCTGCTTACTGTATAGCACGTTGTGGCTAACTATTCTAGTTGTGGGCTTCCTCGGGGCTGCAGTTCAGTCCATCACAAGACCAGTCCAAAGTAAGGGGATGAACAATAACAAAGGGTTGCTTATGTCAGAGGTCATTTGAATAGCTTCGTGACTTGACTCATGACCAGATGACTTGTGATAGGCTTGACTACTGCCCTAGCATTCTTCCCAAATTTTGCATGTGAGATGGTATTTGGGCCACAATTATGGGGCATAATAGAATGAGATAAAAGAACTCGTAGTACATACCTAACCATGTCTATACAGGTGTATTTGAGTGAATATGAATTTGGAAGGATGTGTGCTCTAGTTTATGCGCAGTAGGATTAATACAATTCAACCTTGATTGAAAAAGACAGTGTCTGAGAGAGAAACTTGCTTGAAACCTGTTAGTTGTTATAGGGATGTGAGTTATTGGCATTGTGTGTGAGTGAACTTTGCATATCTCTGCTTTAGTATTTGGTATTCATTTATGTGTTGCCACTGATAACTAGGGTGTACATCTGTGGTGTATGCATACCCAGAATCTAAATGCAAGTTTGCAAAAAGAAAAAACCAAAAAACAAAACAGGTGAGTATTGTAGATAGCCTGACAGGAAGTTATCACTCAACTTCCTTATTGTTTAGCTGAAATGTCGCCTGTTCTTGTCCAAAAAAAAAAGAAAGATTAAATTCGAAATGGAAAAGTAGTTATATGCGCTGTGGAATGTACGGTCGGACAGTGGTAAAATACTTCAAATAAGTGGAGAGCCACTCTAACATAGACCAGCCTATAGCCATGAAGAGGACAACAATCCAGCATGAAACCCTGAACACATGATTTCGGTAGATGAGCGAGGTACAGTATACTTAGTGTGTGCTATCAATGCAGTTATTTCAGATAGTCATTGGCTTTTTTATTCCTCAGTATTTTTTACTTTTTTAGTGGTTTTTGCAAACCAGTATCTTACAGACACCTTTATGAAGTTTTTTTTTTTTTTTTTTTAAGGACTGACTTCTTTACCAGTTTTGATATGTATTTCTCCGGTGACATGCCGGTATATCAGTTTAAACAGTTCTGAAAATAGAATAACGATGACAGAAATAACTGTTCCAGATTTTGAAATTAGTTTTCCAAGCTGTCCTGGTCATGGCGCCACAGTGTTTTCCTCAGAGCACGGAAATCAATCAGGGGAAAACTAGGTAGTTGACAAGACAACCAAATGTTAGTGTCAAGCTTGAGCACAGGCTGCTGTTAGATGTCTTAACAATACACATAATAGAACACAGTCCTACTCACACCCAAGCCAGTGGAATTGACATGAAGATCAGTGAGCCAGACTATTTCTTCAGAGTCCCATCTATGCTCAAAATTTCTGATTGGTCGCATTCTTGCAGCTTGCATGTCGGTGATATCTCAAAAAGGATAATAGAAAATACCCTTGATAGCTAGTGATACACCCGTTCCCCTGGATGCAGTTTTAAATGTAGGAATGAACCATTCCAACAACGCCCATCAGTTGAGAGACTTCGGTCAAACTCTGGCTATCTGTTGTTGATGCTGCTGGAACTTGACCATGTAATACAGTGTACAGACTAGATACACGCTTGGAAAAATCCATGACCAGAACTGCAGGAAATCAGTGCAAAATTGGTGCAGTCTGACATAGTGGATTATATTCAGGATAGAGAAAGTCGATGAAAACACACCACTTTTTACCTCCCGGTCTTTCTGTTTTAACCTGTGGCGCTGCAATATTGAATCTTGCCCAGCCAACATCAGATAGCATTGTTATCATATACATATATACTTGAAACAAATGAAATGCCTTGTGTCAGGTCAGTTTTCTCGTCACAATGACTCATTGTCAGAATCAGGAGAGTTGATACTTAAAGTATTTTAGTATTTCTACAACAACTTGTTGGTGTGCTTTCATTGACCCTCAGTGTAATTTTCAGTGTAGTTACTTTTTAGAGCTCCCTGCGGTGAGCTATTAGGAATGTTCAAGGTTGAGGGTTTAATTAGGCCGAGCTGTCTGGCATTCAGAGTACCGCACATTAGTACAACAGTTTAAAGGCCGTAGTTACTATGAACAGAATGTACTGGATTGTTGCCAGTGAGTGCTTAAAAATAGAACTCATCAGTGGAATCGTCACGCAGTTATAAACATTCAGACAATTTTAAAGCATGTGTTCTGAAGGTTGGCTTATTTCTCGGGTAAATCAGCAAAGTTAGTTGTTGTTTTTTTTAAAGAGCAATGGAAATGAAGCTTGTGAAGATTGGCTCGTTACTCTCTCCCAGAGACAATACGATTTTAGACCTACTTGATCGGCAAGACTTCAATTCTGTAAATTCTCCCGATGGGCAACCCTTCTAGTAACCAATATGAGCCTTCAGTAGTTCACTTCTCCTAAAGAATGCCCAATCCAGAGCCTTGTGTTGCTCAGTGCTCGCAAGTCTCACTTTAATAGTGATATTAGACTAGCGTAGGGAATGAGATCTACACGTATGTATGAATTACAATATTGTACGCCATCCCAAGGTATTGCTGGTTACTGAAAGAACCCACATGTGTGCAATACAAAAGAATTGTATTGTGGAAATGCAGTCTGAGAAATGGAAGGGTGGCGTTTTTAATGTTTTCCTGCACGTACCTGTGCAGGAGTTTTGATCTTTTGAGCTAGTTGTTGATATTTTTTTCTGGGGCTTCATTTTTTGGTTTCCAGGGTGCATTTGTGAAGAGTAAGTGGGAGACAGCGAGTGGCGAAAAGCTGGGTGAGTACACGGCTTGCCGAGGGAGAGGCTAGGAGCCACATTTCAGCCGAGCAGTGCGTCACTTTGTCACAAGTCGAGCAGTCGGTTAACATGGAATGCAAAGCAAGCTGCACAGGAAGGAAAGAAAGGATTAAATTTAGCGTTGGAAGCTTCTGATGTTCGTCCTTTTTGAGAAATATATGCATCTCTTTTTATGTACATGTAATTAGAAATACACCTGCTGGACACTTTGCAGTCATCCAAATGCTGTATACAGTATTTGTTAACGTCACTGTTGCTTGCTTGATTGGTTTTGTCGTGCGGCTAATATTGGACTTGCGCAAAGTGACAAGTACAGAAACTGGAGTCTGTTTTCAGCAGTTCTTTTGAGGGTAAGATTTGGCTAATCCATCAGGGTAGCAATGAACTAAGAGGGTTTTAAGTTTTGTGTGTGTGTAGTTTTTAATTTTTTGTTCCATCTAAGTGATAAATGAAATGAAAATCGTCGTAAAATCTATCACAAGATATGCAGGTGAAATTTCTACCTGAAATTAGATGAGAAGTAAACCCACTTCATTGCATCTACTTATTCACATCTACACGTAGGAAAAAAAAGAAGAAAAATAATTCATCCCGGGGAGTGCCTTCTAAGTAAGGATTGCCCATTCCTGAGCAGTTATCGACATGCAGTGTTTGTTAAATTTACAGTGTAGAAATTTCCACACCCCCATATGCATACTAAATTTTGCTATGGCTTGGTTTTAAAAGGCCCCTTTTGATCTACCAGAATATATTAAATGTCTGAAATTTTAGTCCTGAACCTCAACCTGAAAACTAATGCTCATGTAATTGATAATTATTAAATAATTGAAATGTAAAATTCAGAACTAGTTTTAAATTAATTTTTACAATAATCCAGCAGATTTTCTGACATAGAAAATAACAGGTATAAAGTAGTAGTAAATATACATCTCTAGGCAATATATGGATTCTTATAAATTTCTCCATAATATTGCTATTTTGAGTAACATCTGGAGCCTTTGGAGAAACCAATGAGTAGCAGATGTCCTTGGCTTCTTTGTAATGTCCTGCTGCTGTCCAATCATTTTGCCAAACGGAATATCCCAGCCGGTCACATATTACACCACCCCTAAAAAATAAATTAATAAAGAATTTAAAAAAATGAAACCCTAACAAATCTCAAGGATTTGTGTTTGAGTGGGGGAATGCATACATTTAGTAATAAGCTGGGCAGTGTCTATTGTGGAGTGTTAATACCGATCAGCCATGTTACATTGTATTAAATTCTGACCATTTGAAAAGGAACAGTGTGTGTGCTACTAACAAGCAAAAGGTACATTTCATAGTGAGTTTTTCCAGATTTACTCTAACATTCCTGAATCTTCCAATTTTAATATGATTTTGCACACGCCCCTTTTTTTCCTGGCTAGTATCGCAAACTACGTTGCACAGTTGGTTGAATAATTACACAGATTTTCAGTAAACACCTTTTTCCGAGAAGCTGAAAAGAAATGAACTTATCTCCATAAGTCATCGCGTCTCAAATTATCAAAAACCAGTTGCTGACATAAGGAAGTTTGGTCATGATGCTTTCAACAGAATATTTACCGAGGTGTTTTTGAAACCATATGTAATTTAGAATTGCTGAAATTGTAGTCGTGTGGATTGGCAATGCTTGCAGTTTTTTTTTGCTCCATTCTCCACCGACAGACAAACTGGATGGTGTACGAGCCTACAACAAGCGGAAGCATTCGGCGGAGCAGTCACGGGTCCAGAGTATGGAGGACTTCTTGAGTATGTCTGAGTACGCACAAGACACTCCCAGGGATCCTAATGCCAAGCGGGTCCGTCATTATCATTACTCTGCTTTTTGAATAAATTTATTGATGGCATTATTTTCCATCTAGTCTTGGATGTTGTTTTGGGCTCGAAGCGTGCTTTCATTTTCATCTTTTTTTTCTTTTTTTTAATTTATTACATAGAACAATGAAAAGAGGTCATGTACATTAAATATAAGGCTACATACCACCTGGAATAGAAACAGAGAGAACATGTGCATTGCCAGTAAAAAAGTAGCTGGGGTATAGATCTTCCTGAGGGGGGTATGGGGAGCGGGGAGGCAGCGCTCATAGCACACCAAAAAAAAAAACAGCAGCAGAATGGGTCCGTTCCAAGGCATTTTTATGGAAATTGGCAATCATCATCCCCCTTTTTTTCCATTTTCTTTCCCCCTTCTCTTTCCCCCTTTTTTTAGGAGGGGGTATTATATTCTTCTTGCCCTCCCCTCCTTTGGCATCCATTGTACAAAATGGACAACCTTTTCAGACATTTCCCAGCTGATCCTTTGCACACTTCCAAAGCTCTAATGTATGCTATTTTGAATTACAATCACTCAGGATAATAGTGTGAGTTGGGATATAAACACACATTGTTTATGTGATAGTCCGTCTGAGTGCTTTTGACTCGCAAACCAATACTTAAAATCCTGCTGGTTGTTTCCAAAATGTAGTCGAATCACACTCAGTGTGACCTGTTCAATTATTTATTACAAACCAGAGATATACTTTAATTACATCCATGACTGACACTGTACATTAATTTGGGCAAACATGTCACTTTAATTTCTGTTTAGTAATGTAAGGTTATTTTCCGTTGATACATGGAACAGTGGGTGATTTTGCTGAATTGTGTTTGTTCATTCCAAAGTGTCTCTGAGCTGCTCACTCCTGGATATACCAGTGTTTCCATTTTACCAGAAGATTGCAGTTTTATAGTTTTTCTAGTGAAACCTGTCATTGGATGAGTAGGTAAATTTTTTCTCTTGGTATGACTATAGGTGCGTTGGGCCGACATTGAAGAGAAAAAGGACCAGGAACGAAAGCGGGCCCTGGGCTTTGTTGTTGGCCAGACGGCCCAGGACTGGGCCAAAATCACCGATGACAACTTTGCAGAGAAGGCCCTCAACCGCACCAAGTACTTCTGAGAAGGTCACCGTCATGGACTCTGGGGTTGGTTTTGCAATGTGGTCATGCTTTGAACATTGCTTTTTTGTCAAAAATTTCTGGCTAACTCAACACAAAAGAGTAGAAACGTATCATTCTTTTATAGAGCTCATCTAATTTTAGCAGGAGAAGTTGTTTTCAATTTCATGAAAGTGGAAACAGTGGTTTAAGTACCATCGTTTTTCCCACTGTCATTTTTTTTAAAGCTTGTTATTTGTTAATTATGAATAATAATTGGGTTTATAATGAATGACAAAATGTCCACTTTTGTGTGGATTTACCCCTCTTCCTGTCTGAGTTTTTTTGTTCTGTGTTTGGGCTTTGAGATGTTTCTCTTGGACATCCGGGTATGAGGACGTGAGAGTGGTACAGAGATGGTGGCTCTCATGCCTTGAGTTAGCACAGCCAGATAATTTTAAAAGCCTTTTGGAAGGTTAAAGAAAAATCCCCCTCCACCTTCTTTCAATGGTTCTCACCCTCGTGGACCCCTACTGGTTCCAGAGGCCTATTCTCCCTTACCAACTCTATGCACAATGACAGTGTTACTCATGCATGTTTCTGAACCCTTCTAATTGCAGCGTTATCACTGAGAAGTCACACGAGGGGTGGCTAACGTGGCACTTCAAACAAACTTGGGATACCACGATGCTTAGTGCCACGTGAAAGCTTCAGCTGGTGCCTGTCTTCAAAGCTGTCGATGTCTAAATGTCCACCTCACACACTGAACAGCACAAAGTGGGGCCTCTCAGTAAGCTGGATAGAAATGGTACAGAACAGGAAGTTGTAGAGAATCGGGTCAGCGGGACCGGTCCCTGGAAAGCCAAGCGGAACAGCTCACCACCAGCATCTGATGAAGACGAGACTTAACTTGCTTTAGAGGTTCTGCCATTTTTTTTTCTCGTGGAGATTTCTGTTGTAACTTTTGATGCTGTACTCATGGCCAGATTATCCTCTGTAAATTTTACAACTTGAAAGTTATTCAGTTTGCGATTAAAATAAAAGTAATGGGTTGTATTTAACTGTGCAGTGTCTAGAATACCCTAACATTTTTGCGGCAACATCGGGGGAAACAGCTGTGATTAGTTAAGTCAAATTTCAATATTATCAAGCTTTGCAAGTACATGTATCTTCAAGTAGAATTATGTGTTATCAGCATTGAGAAGTGAAGGCGCGATGGATTTGAATTGAACGAATGGTCAACAGATTGCCCGTGTTTGCTTAATAATACGTATGCTCTGATAATTGTTAATTAGTTCTCTAGTCTGCCTACGGCATTATTTGAAATGGAGGCAAATGAAATGAAAAAGATTCTTCAAACAAGCTGAAAGTCTGCACAGGCACATTGGTTCACCTCGTGGAAACTGAGATGGCAGTACTTCAGGTCACTTCAGTGGTTAGTTGATATGGTTTGGATTTGTTCTCTGTTTATTTTGAGGTTTGCTTGGAAAAGGGTTTCTGTGGCTAATGCATCATTTTTATGTCTAATAGTTAAAATAACAATATTGGAAGTGGTGTTCACAGTTAAACTACCTTTGTTTTGTAAAATATGATATTTGCATTGCCTGTTACGATCCGTATTATCTTTGACATAATTGGCAAGTCCACTCGCATTTAAGAAATATTGTGACCTTTCTTAGGCATCACCGTTTGCCTCCAGACTATCATTGTTTGAAAAAAAAAAGTTGTACTTGAAAACTATGAATAATTCCACATTGTAGATGCGTAGGTAATTGAAGAAAGTATACTACATTGTAGGAATATTCTGTAAGTTGTTACGTCACTGTTCCTGTCCAGACAGCTGTCTGTACTGTCTTTCAGATCTTTGCCGAGTTTTATAGTGCAACTACTCAGTGAGAACTACGCTTTTATCCACGCGAACGCAGTGGTGCGTTCAGTAGACCTACTTCAACTCTACACAGTAAAGTGTTAATTTTCCTTGATAAGAGCAGTGTGGATTAAAAAATAAAACAAAATGAAAACAAATCCTTAGATTTTCTATGTCACGATGCGGTTACAATGACAGCGTCATTTTCTACCAAGCAGGTCAGGCTCAGTGTATCTTTTCTGTAATTTTCTGCAACGGATGTTAATCACGTGTCGTCTGTGAAGACCAACAAGGCATGATGGATGTGTGCAGAGCAGCGGTGTGGAGCTACTGTCAGCAGGCTTTATGAAACTGCAAATATTTTTTCGTTTTTTTTCTTCGTAATCCCCTTCCCTCTTCCTTTTTTCCCCTAAAACGTTTGATCGTTGATGGTGTATTAGCGATTTACAGAACACGATCGCCAAGCTAGGACTTCTTGTCCCTCGATGGACCATTTTCTTTGTAAGAAGGGCTTTGGGGAAGGTTCTTGATTTAAAACAAGTTGTCATGCTTTCTGTCCCGAGAAATGTGTGGTTTGTCTCAAGACCACCGCTCAAAACTAGTTTAGAGACTAGCTAACAGTAGGAATGTAGATGTTATTAGACTTGACAAATTAGTATAAATAACCCTTAGTTTGGCAGTCGGTGTGGTCCATTTTATGACGCTGTTTTGTCTGAATATGTACGCCGTTAAATTACAGCACCGTTTTGCAATGATGGATTTCTTTGTGTTTAAGTAGTTTTATAGGTTGCTACTTTTTTTTGTTTTTTGCCGGGGGGGGATTTCTCCCCCGCCTTTTAAATGAAGGCATGTCATGCGATTGGTGCATCCTTTTCGTGTTCTGTTAGGCTTAACGCTATAGGAAACTATTCTAAACGAGGTGAATGGCGGAAGAGACTCTCGTGAGTAATCCCATATGTCGCAGCTCAATTTTACAAATTAGTTGAATTGGGTGGTTAGGCTTTTGGTAGTATTATTAAATGTATCATGTAGGTTTTCTCCATCATCACAAACGGGTGCAATAGCCCTTTAGCGTGTTTGTCAGTTTATCTGGTATTGTGTCTTCTGGTCCCCAAAATGTGATGTTTTGTCTTCGCACACGTCTTATCCTAGGGTTTTTCGTGCCTGTTCAGACAGATGTTTCATATGAACTACGAGGGTGTTGCAGAAAGCAATGGCATACCGATATTGATATCTGTAGGCTTTGCATATATTACTTGATTGAAGTTTTCATTGAAATAGGTAGCATTTCACTATGGCTGCAGTGGTTGCCCGCTACAAATACCACACATGCAATTTGTGTCGAGTCGAAATAAACCGTGCCTTATCCACTTACAAAGAAAAAAATCCCACCACAGCCGTCGGGATACCAGCTGAATCACCTCAAATTGTGAAAAACAAATAGAAGCGTTTTAGTGGAGTTTACGCCAATGTCGCTCACCTGCTGACGGATTTATGACCCGTCCTAGCGGCGGCAACCTGAACGTTTGCAGCTCGTTAGGCCCGCGCAGTCTTAACATGGTGGCCAAAATGTGCTCGAGAGCGGTCATTATTTGGCGCCAAAAATACAACCCCTTCAGAATTGTCGTCTGGGATGCTACACAGCGCAACACTGGCCTTGCTGTTGGGTATTTTATTGATTAATAAAAACGAGAGCGGGGTAGTCCAACTTTGTTGATTTTTCTCTAAATATTTACTTTCCTTAGTTTGCCGTTGATGACATTGTGTGGATCCGATGATGCAGTGTCTGTTGTCCCCATGTACGTGTATTTCGAGGGAGAGGGCTGTCACGTTTGCTTCGATTTTTCCAAGGGGCTCAAAAATCGGCTGCGTTGACCTGTAGTAACCCCGGAAATCTGAAGTTTTTTATCTAAGGGACACTTTTTTCAAAAAAACTAATAGGCATTCAGCTAGATTCCCAGAAACCAAACCCGTTGCTGTTCATTTGGCAGTGTGATAAGGTAGACTTATCAAAACCGAACACGAGTAACATGATCGCGGTATTTCCTGATTGCCAGCTAATTCACACAACACTCACGTCTGTCAACGTGTAATAATCACAGATAATACAATACATGGTGATGCGTGCAGCCTTCAATCATAATTTTGCTCTGCTGTCGGGTGCTGTAGGCAATGGGTGACGGTACAGAAGTACAAACCATAAACGTTTACACGGAGACACAACAATCACCAAGTGGTGTTGTGGAGATACAATCCATATCGGGCTAATATGGACGGACCACCCTGGGGTGTTTACAATGAATCGGTGGCAATAATGGAGGGTTTTTTTCCCTTTAAAACAGTGTTGCCAAGACCCAGGGATAGTGCTAGATATCCTTGGTAATCGCCCACCGCCCTTGAGTTACCTTACGATATTTATAGCTTCGTTGAGTGATTATCTCGAGTACAGCTGGTTACTGCTTTCCTCTTCATCCCCTACAAAGCCAGCAAAAATGTCGCCAATAAAAAGTTCGTTCTTATATAGGCCTGTTGATTAATTGCATTTCCATTTCGTAATGGTCTTTGTTTTGGCACCCCTGCCGCTGTGTACACTCAACTTTGATTTATTTAAAGATATCCACGGTATTGCCCCATCTGGTTTGGCCCGCAAGGAGCCAGCAGTGTGGGTCTTGAATAAGAGAATTTCGAGTATTTAAAGGCAAGTCGATATCCAAAACCCTTAAAAATCAAAAGTCCATTAGAACCTTCATAGCACGACGTTGCATCTTGTCATGTTAAGGTGATAAGACCACCTTGCTGGTAGCGAGTTTAACGTCCCTATCATAGATAGGGGATGCGCACATCGATTCGACCATGGAATTAATTATCGCAATTTTAAGATCACACGGGGAAAACTTGCTGCAGGCGTTGAAGATCTGCGGAATCGGACAGTGTAACGTTCCGAGACCACCGCTGTATCGGCACGTGCTGTACATATCGCGACCACCTTAATTGTATATTTTGCAAGGGGTCGATGGTGTCATTTTGGCTTGCATATTTATTTATTTGTTCTCTTTAAACACAGAGTATGACACTCTTTTAACCTTGGCGAAGTGAAGACAGGTGGGGACCAGAGAACCCACCGCTGGGAATGCAAACACAGTGGCGGCGATTTCTGTGGTGTCCGAAATCCAAGCGTCTTTTCGGTTAGTCCAATGTTTGTCGACAATTATTGTCGGTATCTGCAGTAACTGTGTTGTGCGTGTCGCACTGTCTACGTTGTAGGTCTATTTACACTGCTTTGATATGGTTGATCTGTGTGATCCTCATTTAGGTTGCTGAAGGGCCGGCTGTACCGGTCGTAGAACGCGCTTGAACCTCTTCGTGGAGCGTATGATGAAGTTAAAACAAAATGCCGTCAGAGTTTTTTTTTTATTTGAAGAAAAAGCATGCTTAATCATATGTGGATTACTTTTTCTGTGCCGAGCGTTAACATGACTTTGTGCAGGCCCACAGCGAGTGTTATCAGTGTATAGCAGTGCATTTCATATTGTAGAATGATAGTGACACCCACCGTTACCCAGTAATTAACTCTGGCTGCTGAAAAAAAGGGCGGGAAAGTAAGATAATTTAATTGCATGCTGGAGTGAAATGGGTAACGCGTTGTTGGTGCGCGCTGGCAAGGGCTGGACGTAAGAATTACTGCAGCTGTTTCTCCCAGGGTGGCGGACGGCGTGGAGTAATATCAAAATACCGCCTCTGGCTACAGCGCAATGTTATCCGTTATGCTTATGAGAAAAAAAGTAGGGTCCCTTTCCCTCCAAAAAGGGAAATCATAATAAAGGAACAATGCCTCTACCGTCGCCGCCGTTTGGAAATAAACAGACAATGTTTCAACTGGTATGGCCCGCTGTGATGACCACTTTGGTCGTCAGGGCCGCATCGTATGTATTACGCGCCTTTAAAGGGGCGTGCTCATGAGAGATTAAAGGGGCGTGCTCATGAGAGCTTGGACTGTTTCTTCATGCTCATTCATAATACTGTTTCAGTACCTCAATGTAAAATAGAAGGGTATTTCTAAAAGTTTTTTCCACTTACTGCTTCTCATGAGAATACCCTGCTTTATTCTTTCTTTGAGTCAGCATTCAATCTGCAGAGAAATCATACTCCTACCTTCAGTTTTCTGGACTTTCTATTTGTTATTTTCTCTTGCATGGCGCTGTACCTGGAGTAATCTTTTAGCCTCCTTCAGAGTAAATTTGCATTTAAAAAATCAACAATCCTTTTCTCGTCGAAGAGCCTCCTATCCCAATGTGAATTTGTGTGAGTAATCTTGATCGATTTCAATCTTAAATCGAGTTCGTATCAGTATTGTGAAAAAATATTCTCGGGTCTTGAGAAGTTTTCTAATTTGTAAGGAGCAAACGACTGACAAGTTCTCTTTTTGTATTAGTCGACCAGCGTAAATTATTATTTCGCTCTAGTTAGTCTTGACAAGTTGACTTTAATGACTAAAAATGAAAAATGGGTTGTACCACAAAACTCACCATGGTTGGGTAATCACTGACTATATACGTCAGTTAAGACAACACGCAGGCACGACTTTATGTTATGATTTTCTGTGCCTTTTGATATTTCAAACATGTAAGTCTAAGTAGGGACGCTTTGGATTATAATTCATACAATGGGACTTTTTTTTTAAACACTGCCTTTAATTTGTCTGAAAAGTTCATTCCTGTCTGGTCCAGTGAAGTGTCGCCTGTTACAGCTGTTTTTCGCTGAGACGTAAAAAATATGTTATGCTGATCCGTTTTCGATTTCAATTTTACTTTATTCTCGATAATGTAAAGCAAGGAAATAAGTTTCTTCTCGTGAATGCACAGGAAAACAGAACCTTTTTCCCAGTTTTCAATATCGGTAAAGAGGCTCGGACAGCATGGCCGAATAGTCCTCAATAACATGCGTTCGTCTGGACTGACTCCAACACGGACGCAAACAATAATTGTCGAACATGGACAAACATGTCCACGGCTATGACGGGCGTATGATGTCTCGCATGAGTACCACGTGTTTGGCCCGTTTTCCCGTTGTAGTTATATAAGAAATGAAAATCCGATTGTCGGCAAAGTGGCTGACTTCAAATGAATATACATCAACCTGAAGTGCTAGTTCAACCATTTCTGGTTCTTAAAAAAGGGAATTTCCAAAAATTCGAAATTCTGGACACCATTGTTTTTCTTTTCTTTTTTTTTTTTTTTTTTGGGTCGAATGACATCTTGACATTTTGGCGATCGTTACATAGAGAGAAGGCTCCAGGCCCGGTATATTGGCTTCTCCAACATCCGACGCGACTTCAAGACGCGACGGCAAAGTGGCTCTCTTCGTCCCGTTGACCGTCTTCGTTGCTTTTGTGCGCGCCCTAGCGTCGTGTTTTCCAGTCCCTCTTATCGCGTCGCATCACGGTGCGTCGCGTCACACTTACGTCATTTTGCTCGTATCGTCGCTGTCGCCCTTACACACGACCGAGGTAGCTCGATAATGTACGGTAACCTCTCAAGGGGTTTCTTGCAGATTAATCTTTTAGTATTTTTGGGGCAAAGTATTTTTTGTCTAAGAAACTGATATGCAACGGCCCCACTGCGTCATGCCATCACATCATGTAGGTTTTTCGCCTGTTTAGGAGGCGACGAGGTGAGTCTCTAAGTCGTCATGGTATGTCACAGAGACGCACAGTACGAACTCAAAAAATAATGTCACGCCACGGATTGCTGAAAATATGCATGATGCAATCACAACTTCACCAAAATGCAGTCAATATCTATTTGGGGCTGTTCTCTTGTTGTATTGGCTTCGTTAACCGTATAAGACAAAGAACGATTGCAGCTTGAATTTCATCAGTCGCACTGTTTTATTTATAAGGTGATTTAAATCATATGCATAGTCATTCTGGCTTAACAGTGGTCGATGAAGGTCGACTACTCGAACACAACATAGCTTGGGTTGCATGCGGTTTGCGATAACATTTGTCGGTTGTCTTAAAGTGGTTTTAGTATTTCCAGGTTCCTAGTTCAGTGTTATTTATATTTGCTGAAAGTCACCATTCTCACCGCATTATGTATTCTGTACGGGTAGATGTGGTAAGTTTAATGCCTGTTCATGTCGTGTTGTGGAATTTGGCAAACTCATGTATCTTGGGCACGCAAACCAAAACACCTTGCCTTGACGTCACATAACTTTTGATTCGTTAAATATGGCAGCTATTAACATGATTTGTTGTAATATGTACTTTGGTGTTTGATGAGTTGTTGTCGTGGCTACGTTAGTTTGATAACCTGTCCCACAAGACTTAACACTGGGCTGAGCTGGATGCTTGGTTATAAACAGTTCTGATTCGTCATGTACCTTCTCGGTTTTCCCCTCTCGCTTCCTACATTTTTGTCGTGTTAATGCTCCTGTTCATTTCGTATCTTGTTTTGAAAGATATTTGAATCTGTTCAAGTCCAGGAAAAGTGATTTTCGGTAACTGGGACTTTTCATATTTGTCAAGCACTGAACTTTATTCCCTCATCTTTTTGAGCAGACAGTGCTTGGCAACTATTGTTTAGATAGAGGTTTGGGTTATCGTTGACATTTTTACCCTTATTCTGCCACTTCGTTTTCCCGTGGATTGACAACACTGGCATGTTCTTTTTGAAAACGTTTACTACCTCAGAAAGAGTATCTGTTCGTGTATGCTGTCCTTCTACAACCTGATCCGTATGATGAGCAGCTGGCCTTGGCAAAATAAAGACGAAGAATTGTTCATTAAATGTATTAACTTACAAGGTTTACCTCGGCTGTCATTTTCAAGGGTAAATCGACGTAAATAACGTCGTTGTATTTATTTCGCAGCACCCGTTATTGCCACCCCCAACCGCTCGTCGCTTGAACACTAACCGTCTCAGTCTTAAAGGGCCGAGACCTCGGGGACCTCGCATGAATGATGATGATGCATTTCGTGATGTATACAAAAAAAAACCGAAGTCCGCGGCCCACACAGGCCGCTGCGTCCAGACCCTGATGGCACCGAGGAACACTGCCGATCTCCTCGGCGGCTTGAGAAGGCAATGTGGACCGAATGTTGCAATTCTCCGTTTGGCTGGAAGGCTCGCAAAGCAAACGTTCGTGACTAATTGGGCACTTTAGGCTCATAATTCCACCGTGTTTGTATCTCTTGCAGACATTGACGATCTGGTTATAAAGTGATAATTGGCAGTGAGGATGGACTCCCGCAAGGGAAGGCCAAACATATCAGCTTTTTAAGGTTGAAGCAGAACTCTTCTGGTATGGGGTCAATCACTTTTGATGGTACATCTTTAAATGCAATCTTTTTTAGGAATTCATTTAGAAGCATTTACTGCAGAAAGGCTGGAGCTGTGTCCAAAGGAAAACTCGTGTAAAACGTACAAATCGTTGAATACCTACCTTCGGTAAAAATGCATGTGTACATAATATTATTAAACCCTATGAATTTATGGTTATGCACGCTGTCAAACTTTATTGATATAAACGTTTGAAATCGATTGAGCTGAAGTTTATAGGGAGCAAAAATGTAATCGAAACATTTTGTTATCATGAAATCAATGGCTGAAGTTTATAGGGAGCAAAAATGTAATCGAAACCTTTGTGTTGGCCTGTCAGACCAATCACAAACTGGAGTATAATGTATTGAAGTCTTATCACCAACAAACAGTTTTGCAGGACGTGCTGCACACTTCCCCGTCGAAGGTTAAACGTTTTAAATAGACTGTACTCCGGATTGTCGTCAAATGCAGAGAACGTCAATATTGAGGATATACATTGAGGGTTATCAGACAGAAAGTTTAAAGATTAAAAGAAAAATGAGTTTATTGCAGCTGATTCAAGGTTACGTTCTAGACAGAAATGTCGCTTTCCCACATCGTGTTCTCAGAAAATCATTTTATTCAATAAGCTGCAATAATGTGGACATAATTTTAAAATAAGTATATAAGTACCTGCATTGCCACAAAATGTACAAAAGTTCAACGTTTAATACTTGTTGGTTCATAATGTTTACATATAACAGGATGTTTGTCTGCTTTGCGGTACCGTATACATTTAAGGCAAGAGAAGTTAGAAATATGAACAGTATCACCTTTGGGGCTCAGCGTTTAAAGTTGACGGGCCGTCGTTTCCAAAATGAATCTAGGGATGGGTCTCCCTTTTTTGTCAATGCAATTGCATTTTAGTGCCCATCATATTTGTTGCCAAGTATATTTCTATTCACTTTTTCATGGGCGGCAGTGTGGTTTAAACCACAGGACTTTTGTTTGGTAACAGACTTAAATCGGTTGCCCTCAAAATAATGCCCAATTATATTGTCTTTTATGGACACACCCCTAAAGTGCACTGGGTCACAGACAGGTGCGCGCACGAACTTGATGTTAAGCCTGTACGCCGACAATCACTCCAGCACCAATGGAGGAGCGACTCTCCTTTACCAACTCGCGGTGGTCCACCATGAATCCATCCCGTTCTCGTACGTCGTCCTTGCTACCTACCGGTACTGCGCCGCGCTCCTCGGTCAGTACGTCCTCGTCCGTGTCACTGCAATCATCCGTCAGGCGCGTCCCGGCACCCGTGGACGACGTGTCGGCAGCCTGCTGCTGTTGTTTTTGCATGCGCTGGAAGTGTCGCCACTTCATCCGCCGATTTTGAAACCAAACCTTCACCTGTAGAACAAATAACATACAATTGCGTTTTTATGAGATATTTAACGTAATACCTGTCTGAACGAAAGAAGTTGCGAAAATAGTTGTTTCCATTTCTATGTAAATGGTACTTACAGTGGGCCTGTTTGTTACTGTCCACACAAAGGGCACAAAAACTGGACTATTTTATTATTTCGACATACTCCACAACCATAGCTGGACCAACGTGTTCACATCGGCCCAAACCATTAGTTTTATGCCATTTTTTCTAAAACCCTACTGTGTGTTGTATTAGTTGTTTTGAAACATGGCCCCCTTATACGAATGCCCAAAGATGTTGCCGAAAATGGGCTGTGTTACTCTTACCACATTTGGTATGAGAATACCACCGTTACAATGGTTTTTATGGGTGAGAGGAATTGCCCAGAGATGTGGGCAGTAGATATAGTGAGAGAAGTTACAATAGGCAAGACATTGAGAAATAGTTTGTTTGTTTGTTTGTTTGTTTGTTTGTTTGTTTGTTTGTTTGTTTGTAATTGTGATGTGGGATTCCAATGCCTCACAGTTATTCCCATAAATTTATCCTCAGGTACGCCTTTGTCAACAGTAGGGGCCCTATGTGTCCTTTTGTTTATCAATTGCGAATCTATGTATTGCCACTGTTCAATCCGAAGCACGCAACCAAAACTGTCGTTATGCCAACGACGTACCTGTGCGTCCGTTAGGCCCAGAGCCGCGGCCAACTGCCGCCGGTCCGGTTTGTTGACGTACTTCTGCATTTCGAATCGTTTCTCCAGCCCCTTGCGCTGCAGGCTGGTAAAGACTGCCCGCGACCAGCTGCGCTTCCTCCGTCCGGTCGGCCTAGTGTCGGTCGCTGTGTGGGCCTGCTGCGATGGGTGTGCGAGCTGGGACAGTCGGGACTCCTTGGCGGCATAGGGAGGGTTGGGATCCAGGCGGTAGGCGTACGGGACGTATGCCCGCCACGGCTCGCATCTTTGATGTACCATTGCTGATTTGTCTGCGGGAAAATAAGGAAAAGATTGATCATTTTTGTTGGAAAGGTTTATATGTGGATTTGCACGAGGCTTTATATAATATGCATGGAATATCGTTGCAATTTTGCTCTTTTGGCTCTCTGCCACTTACAAGCAGTTATGAATTGAAGATTAGAATGATCAGAGTGATGGTAACATGCTTAAAACCAAGGTGAAAAATTGGTAGGGTGCATCTCAAAATGACACACCACACCCAAGGGTAAAATATTTCCCACAACCAATGGCTCTGTAATTTCCAGAAAAGTTTATCGCAACTGAAGAGAAATGAAGCGTGAAGATATGTAATGAGACATTTTAAGGAAGAAAAAATTATAACGTAAAGTATGCCAGTAGTCTGAGCGGAAAATAGTACGTTGTTTGTTTGGGATCATTATGCGTGAGTGAGTGCTAATGAGCCGACTTGGAACGAAAGATGCTGAAATGAATACGGTACCCGTTTCCGATGGCCGAGTTCTGATTTCGTTAACCCCGACTTGTATTGATATGCCCAACTGAATTTGACCCAACAAACATCTATATTGGTTTCAAGCCGCCCACGTTTTATTACCAAATTATCACTAACAACAGTCAGACCTTTTAAAGTGAAAATTGACCACAGGTCATTAAACTGCAGATTAACAATGCAAATCATCCTTCGATTAGAACCAATTCGGCGAAAAGGACAAAAGACCGCTAGAAGGAATAGCAGTGCATGGAAATCTCATGGATTATTACTTTGTTCACTTTATTAGGGTGATTGTTAATACCATTTCAAGTGATTTATCTTTAAGGGCTAAAAGAGTTTCCGAGGGAAAGGCTTGTATTGAAAGCGAGCAGGCCACTTTAGCCAAATGGAAACATAATACACTTCCTCGACTGATCACAGTGCTGGCTTCTTGTTACACCCGGACCTGCCTTCTCAATGAGTTGGCGCGTTGTGCGCCATTAAAACCATAAATAGGGACAGAGCGTTAAAACTTATTGACACCATTAAGGAAATGTTACACCGAAATGCACCATTTACCAAAATGCACTTGATAGTTTCCACGCTTTGTGGTATCGATGTTTAATTCTTTGTAGCACTTTGATTGACTTGGCATCGCTTTCAAGATATCTGCGTTTATTTACAAATAAAAATTCCAATGAAAAGTCTTGAATGGAAATGAACGAGTCGGTTTCACTCACGTTACAGCCAAGCTCTGGTGTCGTTGAAAAGGCTTTGTTTCATGAAAGTCAACAGCTAATTACCTGACGATTTTTCTGCTTGCACCTCGAAGATTGGTGTATTCTCAAACGTCGTTTGAAACCACATTTTTTTCTTTTCAGCTATCTTGTAACTGCCGTGTTGTCAAATCGTCGTATGTAAGGGCCCCGAATTGTAGTGAATGCACAACCAACTGTGGTTCATCTTACCCAAACTTAATAATGCAGAGACAAACCTTGTGAATTGAAGCAAAAATGTTGATGGGCAGATGCATGGCGCGTGCTGCGCGTAAAAATCA
Organism: Acanthaster planci; assembly: GCF_054643075.1. Classification (NCBI taxonomy): domain Eukaryota; kingdom Metazoa; phylum Echinodermata; class Asteroidea; order Valvatida; family Acanthasteridae; genus Acanthaster; species Acanthaster planci. The sequence goes on from NC_141777.1 coordinate 29,623,118, forward strand.
GCTGAAAGACGGCCATGAGCAATATACATTGCATAACATTAGTTCTAACTGATAACACGAAGCTTGGCTAAGCAGATATTCTGTGCACTTTATGAGCACATGGCTGTTCTTCGCCTGCAGCTTCGTGAAGTGGGCCTTCCATTGTTACGTGCATAAAGGCGAAGAGAGCAAACGTCTCGTTGTTAATGCCCTGTTTGGGGTACAAGGGTTATTTCGTTATCTACACCACGAACTGACAATATTGCAAGTGGGTGTCAGCTCGTGAAACTGTGCTATCAACAATTTCGGTTTCACGAACCGGCACCCCATATCGTGCGCGCGCATCGGATACTGAAGCAAGATAGCCTGATTTTCGTTTTTACGGACAGACACCCAAGCTTGTTACGGGAATTCAGCGCTGAGAAAAATGCTTTGAAAGGTTTGATATGAATTTAATCCATCCATGTACTTGCTGCCATACCCCAAAACTGAATTATAATTCATTTTAATTAGTGGAATTAAGATCGGTGTCAGTTTGTGAAAACGAAGTACCGCCCTATAGCCTACCGGTTGCCAGTTCGTGAAAACGAAAATATGATGTAAGTCGGTTCTCTAGAATGCGCGTAAATGAGTTCACCTTCGCGTACGACTGAGTGTCAGTTCGTGGTCTCGATTTGGTTGCTGTTTACGTGTCTTCTCAGCGAATGGCTGTGTATAATATTTCGTGGTGAATTAAACACTTGGCGATTCAACATACGTGAACATGCTTGCACGGACAGGTGCAGGTTACGAGTTACGGTCTGTGGAGTTGTGACAGAGATCACTCCCGCTTGCGGTAAAATCTGGCGGATATTTCAGGATTTTACCATGCAATATTACCGATGTAAACCCCCCACACATGTAATTCCTTACAATGTAGAAATAAAGCTTGAAGTACCAAATTCGTTATCATAGGTATATGTGACGCGTTACGGAAAATGCTGGTATTAGAACGTACCTTGGTAACAGCCCTGACAGTAATCACTCATGGAGCCGTATTTGGGCGGTAGATGTGGCATTTGGAGCCGCGCGTGATTGGCGGTGCTGCTCCGCTCGGTGTAGGTAGGGCTTGGAGCTCCAAGGCTGCTGCTCAGCCATCCGTTGCCGGTGACTGCTTGGCTCGTACGTTCGCTGATGTGTCCATTAGTGTCGTAAACGCTAGTCGACTGTTGGGGTACTGTCTCAATTGTATCTGTGTTTGAAAACAGAGAGGCAATCCATAAATGCACATGTATAGATGTTGTTATCTTTTGAGGTGATTAATGATATCAGTCTGACTCAATCACCAATAAATTTCGCATCATAATTATCTATTCCTTTTGTCAGAGTTAAAACATGGTTCATCGTTTTGTTGTGAGTTCGATTATTTTACACCTAGTTTCAGTGCAGCAGCTGTAATTAACGGTTGCGCTGCAAATAAGTCATCAGTGTGCATTAATAAATGCACGTGGATTTTGTCGGTTTTTTATCGGGAAAAGCTGCAGTTTAAACAAACTAGAACTTTCAACTAAACTAAACTAAAATGCATTAAAATGACGAATGCACCCTTATTGATAATAACATATTTCAACTATGCACTGCACATTTTTGACTTGGAGTGGCAAATCCCGACACCTTAAGGTTGACCCACCGAGTGCTCGATCAATACCAGACCAATTCGCATTGTACCCAGTGGAGCTACATGGGCTGACTGTAAACTTTAAGACAAAGAGCTTAATGTGTGAGAGCATCATATCTGATTTCACTATACCATTGTAGAAACCTTTATGATCACAAGCGTTGATCATTGCTGTGTGTCCTTCGGGAATGTACGCATTATTTATGCATTCTACATTTATTCCTAATCAGGCTAACTCAAGTGTACAGTCTTTCCTTATGGCGTTCTGCTTGTCAGAAGCTCTTAATCACCTTGTTTTTACGACATTTGCGAATTCCTACAGAGCATTATGGGCTTATGCTAGTTAGAAATGCGAAAGTACAACATAGATTGCACCACACCACCTTTAGACCAGTGGAAAGATATCGTCGGTCAAAATGCGCGCTTTGTAGGTATTTTCCCTTACTGTGAAAGTCTGCTTGAAAAATGTGAGCTATCTGTCAACTCACCAACAGCTGTCTTCTTTTCTGTTCCTTCTGTTGTAAGGTTTCCAAGAATCTTGTCGATGCCAAATTTGAGTTGATACTTTTCCTGGGCTGAGGGGGACCGGGACCGGTCGCAACCTGCATCAGTCACCGCTGTACCTCCGGCAGCAGATGAACAACCCTCAGCCCGCAGCTTCGTGAATGGGACGCTCCTGCCGCCGTCTATTGCCTGCTCGACTCGGTAGTCAGTAGGTGATTGTAGATCGGTAAGTATGCCCATGGGACAGTTTAATCTCTTGTAGCCGCTCAAGAGCAACTCTTCTCGTCTGATGTTCGGAGAATGAAGAGGGTAAGAAGCCTGGCCCGTGCATTGGGCAGGTACATAGCTCGATGACATCGAGAAGTAAGGAACCAAAGGTACTCCCGAAGAATACATGACATTGTACATCATCGCCATGGTTTTTGTCTTCAGAATCCTCTCTGGCAGTAGCCAGCGACAACTTCTCTATGGTGACTTGCTTTCAGAAGACGGACCCAATTGTGGCAGCATCGGGTAGCATCAGAATTAGATGTTTAGCTACAGAAGTTTCTCGACGTTCCTAATGACTGTCGGCACCAATATCGGAAAGACAAATGTTATTTGGCCTCTGGACAGAGATGCAGAAGCCGATTGGTCCACTGTGTCGTTTCTTCTGGTGGTGTTCTCGCCGTTTTGTGGTGTCTGTGTCGCGCACTTTGCCGGAGTGGCCTTCGGTTTACGAAGTTGTGTACTGGGGGCCGCTTAGCGTGGTTTCCTGTCGATGAGGGCGCTCATCCGGTTGTCAAGGGTGCAGACCACTAATTCAAGTGAGAATTTTTGACCAGTTCATTAGCATTAAAAGTGCCCCCCACAGTATTTTTTGAAAAAGGAGATTGCTTGGCCCCCAAAATGGTGAGATTGTGTAAATCGTTGCCAGGATCAACTCCCTGGGTCTTTGAACTTTCATATGAAAAATGGCCGCAATCAGACTTCGGAAAAATCACTTTTTTAGGGGTGATTTTGTTTTGTGGGAGTAATTAAAAATGTAATTGGTTAACCCACAAAAAATTGTAAACAAATTGAAAGATAAGTGACCAGACAAGAATTTCATTTGTGTTTCAGAAATCTCAGGGATGTCGGCGTGCATGCTATTGCGCCCTGAACGGTGCTGATTTACACTGTTTTCAATGGGGCTTGAATTAGTGGACTGGACCCTCAAATCGGAATCAACAAGGGTGTTACGTGTACGCATTAATCTGCGTTTTTCCCGTTGGACAGCTCATCATTTCATCGGATTCTCTTCACTTACTTCCGGACTTCGTTGAACCAATAGGCCTTTGCATGTCATTCGATCAGTTTGTATAATTGATTGAACTGTCCCTTCGTTTTCCAGATGGTGCAAAACTTTAGCTATTTACATTGATGTTCCACCTGCTAAACGGTAAGTAATTAATTTTAGGTCAGTGAATTAGTTTTTTTTTTAATTGTCTTTCAAAAAAATCTGTGTTACTTCATGTTTACTGAAAGTATGAGAACCCATCAGGTGTGGATGGTAACATAATGTGTTTCAGTGTGACTTGTGAACTAATAAAAAGTACCTTGATTGAACAGATGAAGAAATGTGAGTACGATACATTGAGACCTGATTCGAAAACGGATGGGTACTGCTCACTTCCCTGTGTAATGCAGGGCAGGCCACGAAGGGGCATCAGGTAGAAACAGCTTGTGATAAAGTATGTAGCATTCGTAACATTGGAGGAAAAGAAATCCTTGATGGTCGATGGCGCCTCTCGGGGCTTGTTAGGTGTCCTCTTCCATGGCGAGTTCGTCCCCACTGTCTTCTTTTTCGCCCTGTCCCTTTTGGCCTTGAAGACAAAATATTGGCATTAGACTAAACTGCTTAACAACTGGATATAAATGTTACTGAAGAACAAAAAAGAAAATGATGGTGTCGACTTTTCAGAGCCCGCGTCTGTCCCTATTTTGCCCTCAGTAGACTGACCATTATAATTTAAGCCCTGCCCCGTTGTTTTTTTTACCAATAGCAGTGCTTTATATGTCGACATGACTATACCCAAAGCAGTGTGAGTGGGCGTGGCTTATACCTCCTTTTATTCGGAGGCCTAACCAAACTGGCTTTGAGTTTGTGATCGTCGGGTACGCGAGGGCTCCAAGTGCATTTTTACAGCTCGAACATGGTCATCATTATTCTCGTGCGCTTTGAAACTTTCAACGAGAGTCCTTGAGCTGTTTTTACGCTGTAATTTGCGGACGGGATTTTTAAACATAAATAGGGAACAAGGGTCAAACTTAATGTTTGTGTGGGACTTGTAAACGCTTCTGGCTAACCGCAGTGACACTGAAAGACGTGCTGGAAGCGGTAGTCTTGTTTTAGCTCCGAATTCATAGAGTCCTGTACGTAACCACGCCCTGATTGGTGCATGGTAAAACATACGGAAGCCCGCCGGCATATACCCGGCCAAGTTTAATACCATTGTATGTATCGTGGGAACACTGCGTTCCCAATAATATGCAATGTCATCAATTATGAAAAATAACCCTGTTCCTGAAATAATTTATCGTGGAAAACTGAAAGGCACACCCAGTGGAAAGTAAACTGCAACGAGAATTTTTCAGAAAATTCGAGTTTCCACATCGTGTCACATTTGATCTGCAATGAATATTCTAGTAGTAATCAAATTGCAAAAGTCATTGCGATTAATGAATAAAGTTCCCTGTAAAAACACTTATTTTGTGTATGTTTTAATTCCTTCATCCTTATTGGGTACTAGTCTAATGAATGTTCTCCATACCTGATTACACTGGGTGTGTTTTCCCAGTTAAGAACCGTACTCAGTACTCAGTAGGGTTGGACGTGTCAATAAATGTGTAATAAGTGTCTTTCGCTTTGTGCCATGGTTCAGGCGCCTTTCCATGTGTACGTTTTTTAGTTGCCATGCGTAGACGATGCGTCCATGCGTTTCATTTTCAGGGACACGTGTGCGGCCGTCAAAATCACACCGGGGGCGATTTTGACGGATGCTCAACTTGATGCAAGCGATGACGCGCATATGGAAAGGCGCCTTGAGTGTCTTGACGTCTTCTGCGACTGTTGCTTTGGGTGCGGTCCAGTCAGTTGGGACCAGAGCCTGATAGCCGAAGGGTTGTGCTCTTCTAGACCGTTGAGCAGAATGCAATTCTAGTCCAGTGTGTTAGACTGTCATTGTCAGAAAATTGTTGAGTTTGATCCGTATCCTGTGACGAGCGCAATTTTGTTTTACCAGTTCGTTCTGATACCGATGCTCCGAACCATGGCACGTGTGTTGAAGTTAGACATCCTTCAAAGTATGCTTGGATCATCTTTGGCTATCCCCTGACCACGAAAGCCATAACTGCTGGGAATTTGCAGCCGGTAATCAAGCACAGCATTGTGCACATGAGTGGTGGACTGCAAAGCATCCCCGAAGTCACTAAGAACTCTGTTGGAACCGTTTGAATCACTGATGTGTTGTTCGACGATTCTGTAGTTACTCATAATTTTATGATGAACGATTAAAGTTTAAAAACATAGTTCAAGTTTTTCTATTTTGAAAGATTTGGGGAATTTCATTTTGTGGAAAATAATGACAAAGAACGATCTGAATCGGGCATCTGCACGTATCGTTGAAAGGCAGAAATTCCGAGATTTATAGAAGATTTTTAGGATTTTATAGTATTGTTTGGAGTTGGAAGCGAAAGGGATTTTTTGAGGACCTACATGTATATTTAGAGCCTCTGAACATTTTTTTCATCTTGCACAAAAAGCCAGTCTTGGTTTGCATTTTTAGGACGTTATGGCTTTCTAATGGCTGATATGCTACTCTAGGGAAAATTAATGATGTTCTCGTATGGAACTTTATTCCTTCACCTTGAACCCAATATGATCAAAAGGAGTTCCTCTATTTGCTGATTGTCGGCTCTGGACCAAGATTTTCCGTGACAGTACTTTATAATATTTCTGTTCGTCAGTTTTATTTCAATTGATTTGTTTTGTTTAAAACCAGTAAATACCCGTCTCGTTAAACTACTGGCCGTGGGCCAAGACCTTCCTACCTTCCTCGAAATCATTCCCGTTAATTAAATGAAATGAAAAGGAAACCTTATCCAATCAATTGTAGCACCACCTGCCACGCTTTACCAAACTGAGCACCAGTAAGTATTGTACCAGAGTCCAACAGGTGAGCTGGCGTTTACACCCACACTAATGACAAGGCATTAATGATGAGTCTTCGAATTCAGGGAGGGTTTGAGGAAATTTTAACTTTGTGAAATATTCTTATGATGATATACTAAGGCCTGCCATTAAAACTTCCTAGTGTGACACGACAAAAGAAAGGTCTATATATAGAGAACCGAAGTGTGACGTCATTTTGAACCAGAGAGTACTGTGCAAACGAATGGAGTACGCATGCGTGTTGGTACACGCGCTGGCTCCCACACTTCTGCCTTTTACACTCTTATTATGCGCGTGACCTATTCATTTCGGTACCCTTTAAGTACGTCATGTACTCACCGGTGTCGCTAGAGGGGGCGGTGTGTCACCCCCATTGGTTAGTTTTGTCGGCAAAATCACGGTCTAAATCACAAAATAAAGAAAAAAAAATTGGAAAAAAAAACAGAGAACGAAGATGAAAAGAAGGGGGATACACTGCACTCGTTTTACCAGAGTAGAGTCCCGTGGCCTTTTGGTTAAGAACATCGGATTCGCAGTCGAGTAAAGCCACAGGTTGCGGGTTCGAATCCAGCCTGGGGTCATGGTGCGTGAGCCCTTGGGCAAGGCACTTTGGCACTCATTGCCTCTCTCTCCACCCAGGAGTAATTGGGTACCCTGCGAGGGCAGAGATGGTTATTGTGGTTGATTTAGCTGCTTTGCGCCGAAATGGCAGCATCGAGCTGTATACTCCCCAGGGAGCTGAGACTGTATTTAGAATGTTTATTGGGCCCAGTGAGCAAGGGTACTAATATAATAATATATAGGGGCGCTATACTAAAACTCTTGTTATTGTTTTGCATGACAGTCCGTCGGCAAATTTCATGTGGTCCCCCCCCATTCAAAATGGTCTAGCGACACCCAAGCATGCGCTCCAACTTAGCTCTGCACGTCCCAGCGCTCTACGTGGAAATGCAATGCAGACGAGAAAACTTTATGCCACAGCATGCTGATCAACGAGAGCGCTAGTATACAAATATAAGATGGTTTATTTCGGTTGAACAGTCGGTCTGGATTACCTGAGGCCTCTGGAACTAGTTTGTCAACTAGGGGGAGCTAACACCGACTGTCCAACCAAAATAAACCACATTATATATGTTTTTTTAACTATAGGCCTACCTCGTACATATTGTAATAACCTCTGAAAATAAAAATCATCATGAAAGAAAAGTCCAATCCTTTTGCGACAGTAATTTTTGAGTGTTTACACCGCATTTTGGACAACCGTGTCAGTGGAGGAGGATCCTTATTATCCACAATACGATATAGTAATAAGGTATTGTCAGGACTGTGTCAACAACTCCGGGCATATGAAGCAAGATATGAGACGGAGAGAACCCCCCCCCCCGCTTTGTGTTGGTCATTGTTTCACCGTCTGAGGAATTCTTTTGAGACATCTGGAGGATGTGTTAGGTAACAATAGTCTAGAGTTGTGTGTAGCGATTGGACAAGTTGGGGGGGGGGGTAACCCCTCGGCTTCATTTCTTGCTAGATCCATGACATAACTCGGGGTGCACTTTTTATTACACAAACAGTTTTACCAGTCTTAAAGGAGAGTAGTCTTCATGCCTCGTGGACGCTTCCCGTATTGACATGTCACATTGGAAAAAAATTCTCCTGGCCCAAGATAATAGTACCTTTATTCGACTGTGGTTACCCCAGCGTGTTGTGTAAAAAGCACGAGTCTCGGGTTGTACTTCGCTATAGGAGCACCACCGCTGTCGATGATAATGAGCAAAATGTGATTAACAAGAAAGAAACCTGAATGTTAGTACACTGTAATTGTTACAACTAAGATTTGCCGAAGTTTGAAGATTCTGATGAATTCCAACCAGACCCTTTTCAAACTATTCTACAATAAAAAATGAGGTCTCCATTGATCCACACCCACTGATTTCTATCCACACAGCATCATGGGAGAAAAGGTCGTCTAGACTTCATTCAAGCCGACTATACGCGGATAACAGGTGACTTAATGTCATGTGCTCACATAGCTGTTTGCAGTCCCACCGTGGTTAGTTAAAACGAGAGTAAATACAGTCCAAAGTTCGGACATAGTCTCCTGGCAGTTGTAATGACTCAAGTCAATGACTCAACTCGATTCTGACTTGAGTAACAATTCTTGGCGACTCGACTTGATGAGTAAATGACTTGACTTGAATCTCTCATGGAGACTCAACTCAAGTACAAGCTTATAAGACTCGAGTCTCAAAAGGAATAATAGTAAAACTTGGTTATCTAGATACCTGTCACCCTAATTTATTTTCAGTATGTCTAAATGAAAATAAAAATACATGTGCCGTTGCGGTTGGCTTCTGCTTAACATCACCGGTGGTAGACAGTTAAGAAATAACAGAAATGAACCAACTTGGAAGAAAGTTTCGTTCAACTTATTTTCTTATCAGTTTTAATACAAATTAAAATAAAATTTGCAAAATATCTCTTCACCTAAAAGGAGCATTTACTGAGAGTACATACTGACGTCTCCGATTCATTGTGCATATACAGCAAGACCGGAAAATACTCACATTAATTGTAAAATTTTATGACACGATGATAAAAAATAGTACATAATATTACCCTGACCTCTTCACCACCAGCCAAATTTGAATTCAAGTCATTGGTTTCCGAATGCTTAAAAGGTAACTTAAACTCAAATTAATAATTTGATCATAACGTGATTGAATTTTTATTTTAAATCCCCAAAATTTATATTATAAACCATAAACTTTGACCAATTTTAAGAAGCGGATTCGTGAGGACACAATTCATGTTATTTAATCCAACAACAAATGATTGCACAATCAACCAAGACAGATTAAATGACAGGTTTACATTTTTAGATGCTTTAACTTCATGAAAACACAATTTAAAACCCTCCAAATCTCATGATGCTGTTTTATTTTCATCCTCGCAGAAAACTGCCAAGTTTAAAACCTCATCCAAAAATGGTACAAAGTGCTTTGTTTATCAAAGCTCATAACTAAAATGAGATGAATGTAAGTGCCACTTAAGGTGGGCTTGTCCGCACAACGGGGAATACCACGAATTCTGATTATAGTCAGCCTCACTTGTCCCTACACCCATTAGCGCTGGAAGTCTCCTCGCTGACCACCTGTTTTCATAACCAATTTAATGTCGGTGATGACAATGTCATGGGTGACAGCTTTACACATGTCATACAGGGTCAGTGCCGACACAGACACTGCTGTCAATGCCTCCATCTCCACACCTGTCCTTCCAACCGTTCGCAACTCTGCACGTACCATGACACTGTGTGTCTCATCGTCCATGGTCAACTGCACATCCACCTTTGATATCGGAATATTGTGGCACAAGGGGATCAGGCTGCTTGTTTGCTTGGCTGCCATGATGCCAGCTATTTGTGCGACAGTCAAGACGTCGCCCTTGGCTATCCTGTTCTGACGAACCAGTCCAAAGGCGGTTTTCCCCAAGAGAACCCTCCCCGACGCAACGGCGACCCTGGGCGTTCCTGGTTTATCACCTACATCCACCATTTGTGCCTTGCCTTTGTCACTCACATGGGTAAGATTTGGTTGGGACGCTTTTCCAGTGGTTGAAGATGCCGAGTCTGCAACTGATACAGTGGAGGCGGTTTGCTTTGACCCTTGTATGGCTGAAAGTCCACTAGAGGTAAGGTCCACTGGGGCAAGGTCTGGTGCGGAGTGGGCAGATGGCAAGGGGTCAGATTTGTAAAGATCAGAGGTTGAGAGGTCAGTTACAGAAGGGTCCGAAGTGGGAAGGTTAGATGTGGAGAGATCAGAGGGAGAAAGGTCAGATGCAGATGAGTTACGTGTAGGTTTAGATGTTAGGTGGAAGTCAGATGTTTGATGGTCAATTAGGCAGGATGCAGACTGTTCCCGTGGCTGGATATCAAATTTGAAATGTTTCAAGAGATGTCCAATTTTTGAAATAAATGTGCTTGTGGACAAATGCTTGGCACACTCGATGTTGTTGGAGTTTCCTTCTCTAGCCAAGAGGAAACAATGCCCAATATGAGGCACATCCTGTCTCCACAAAGCTTTTGCTACATTAGTGCTGATCACAGTAGAGGCTGACTTCTGACTCAAATCAGGTCCAATTCTTCTGACAATGTCTGTACTGATCTGATTTTGATTACCTGGGAAAGAGGACAATACAATCAAAATGCATTAAACAGTGTCACCAATAGCTTACTATATTTATACTGGTGATAAATTGATGCCCCCCACCTTTTAACAGGAACATTATACACATATGGAACATATATAACATATATAATATGGAAGATACGGCAGATATAATATACACATATACAAATTGAACAATCCTGAGCAATGCGGCTCTTTTCAACCGAAGGGAGGGGGGGTACTTCTGCTCGAGGTGGATGATGCTCAACATGCCTGTTTTTCACACTTAAATAACTGCTCATATCAACCCACATCAATGCCCTATTGACACTTTAGACACAATTACATTTTGCAGTTACAGTTGGACACAAATACTGATTTCAAGCAAAATAATTGTTACACGTCAAGGACGTATCTTTGAGACTGGTGTGAATGACTCACCCACCAATCAGAATCATCGGTCTGTTCTTCATCTTGGCAATGCTGAACATCCCTGTAGGATAAAATGTACCAGAAACTTACAAATGAGGACGTATGGTGAAAATATGAACTATGTTACCATATTTGTGTGGTTATTTCATCAGTTGCACCACTGGCATTAGACTTCAGGCCAAAATAGTGAGATATGTAGGCCAAGTGAAATAACCACACAAAATGGCCATGTAATTGAGGAGTTTAAATACCGGAAGACATCAATGTTACTAAAAATTGGGAAACACGTCCATCTCATTAATAATGTTCACAATTTGAGTTATCTTTATGCACAAAGCAACAGGCTCTCTGTCTTTTTAAAGCTGATTTGCTCAAAAGGCGGGCACTAGATTCACCTTTTTTGCATCTAAAATCTTTTGACTCATGCTCCCTGCAATTTCTTCCCTTCTAATAGTCCTTGCCAGGGAGAGTGGGGAAGTTGAGAAAAGGGGCTATTTCTCAAACATTTCAGTGGGTCTGTATGACGAGATTTCCAAGTAAAGTAAACACCGGTGACTTTTGAAAGATTGGATGAGGGACAATCAGATCCATGCTCCAACCCCCCCCCCAAAAAAAACATGAGGCAATTTTGTATCTAGTTTAACTATGAGACATTTTTAAGGGGGCGGGGCTATTTCACTTCCCCTCCCTCCTACAAGCCATAGAGTGTAACCTCACACCCAGACTACATACAGAATCCTAAATTTGCCACCCCTCCAGAAATTCAGTTCTGGATCAGTTTCTTGAAAGTAACCAGCTAACATGCAACACGCTACCTGTGGTACTACTGGCTCAATACGACAACATTGTTATACCCAGCCAGAAATGAGACCGAAGAAGACAGAACCTGTGTGTGTAGCAGTGCTACATGCTACACAGAATGTTTAGTCAGGTGATATGCAATAGGATATAGGCACAGCCGATCGGATGGTCTAAGAACCAGACCTTCAAAGTGCACACTAATGCTACACAGTGCAAGACGAAGACGAGCGAAAAGTAAGGGGCCGCGGCGTGTAGCAAAAAAGTGCTACACCATAGACTTGTGCACAAATTAAGCGCTACAGAATGCTACACAGGGAAAATGAAAAAGGAAGGGGCAGGGCATGTAGCAAAAAGTGCTACACCATTGATTTGTGCACAAACCCAGTGCTACACAGTGCTACACGGAAAAATGTAAAAGGAAGGGGCAGGGCATGTAGCAAAAAGTGCTACACCATTGACTTGTGCACAAACCCAGTGCTACACAGTGCTACACGGAAAAATGTAAAAGGAAGGGGCAGGGCATGTAGCAAAAAGTGCTACACCATTGACTTGTGCACAAATTAAGCGCTACAGAATGCTACACGGAAAAATGTAAAAGGAAGGGGCAGGGCATGTAGCAAAAAGTGCTACACCATTGACTTGTGCACAAACCCGCTGCTACACAGTGCTACACGTGAGTCAGTTCTGTTCTGTTCTAAGCGTACGCAGATATGTGATGCTTTCATAGCGTACCTGTGAACTTTTGCTCGTTAATGCGCATGCTCAGTTCTGCAGCAGTGTAGCGGTGCTACAAGGAAGACCGTGTGGATTCGGCCGTCTCATTTCTGGCTGCATATGTATACGACAACATGCCTCTCGATATACATTCTGCTGCACATAAATGGGCCCAGGTCCTTCTGACCATCATCTCTTGCTTACCAGCATGCTGTTTCTTCTTCCTGCCGACAGCTGCGCCGATGACCTGCAGTAGGTCCTCGTCGCTGCCGCCTTCTCTCATAACGTCCCGCAGTGACACCTCCGCATTGCCAAACAAGCAAACCTGTAAAGCACGGTTACAATAGAGGCTCAATATGTCCACTTTTGAGACAGTCGGAAACATGCTTAGAAAGATAAACAGAAACACCTCACAAACCAAGGAAGGCAGTCTTCTTTTCCAAAATGCTACGTTACATCTTCTAACAGTTTGCAATACCCACTGTTACATCTGACTTGGACCAGCCAGCTGACCCTAGCAAGCTCGGTAGTCGCATGGTTAAGAGGTCATGGGTTTGTGTCCCACTCAAGTAAGCTTGTGAATTTTTTTCACAAGCTCTTGGAAAAACACTGAAAATAGTGTTACACTTCAGTGTAAGGGCAAAACCTATTATTAAAAAGTCGTCTTTTAATATTTAAATTTTGGGTATACAAAAATGAAACTTAGTTATAAAAGAAAAAATTCAAGAAATAAAAATACAAGTCAAACAAAAATGATTTTATTCAAGTTTCAATTTCTATCTTACCAACCTTGTGTACGCTAATTTGACTTTGTTTTCAGGCCAGTTCACACATTATCGTAGTTTGGTGAGCTGAGATAAGAGAATTTTCCTTTGAAGTTCCATATCAGTTGTCGGGAACAAGACTTATTAGCAGTGTGCAGTTCAGCTCACAATTCAGCAATAAAAGATTCTTTCATTACATTTGAAGATGGAAACAAAACGTAAATGTATCTTTTAGTTTAAAAAATTGTGATGAATTGGTACAGTAGTGGCTTCCCCCAGGGAAGATAGAAATAATCTTGGTCATTTTACACAGAAGCAATCATGAGGAACACATGCCTTACAAGAGGACGTAACTTCAAGAGCAAATTACATGCAAATACATGGAATGACTACGTTATGCTTACCTTGAGGTTGCCATCAGCTGTAAGCCTTAGCCTGTTACACGTTCCACAAAATGGCTTGGTCATGGACGCAATGAATCCAACTGTCCCTTGGAAACCAGGCACCTTGGAAACCTGACCAAACCAAGGACATCCCAATAGGTGGCAAAATACTACACGGTTCCACTAGTATAAGACTAGCTGTCTGTTAGTGGCTTTGAAAACAGATGGATGTGGGTAATTCCAGAGATCAGGGGTCCATTTTTTGTGTGTGTCCCTGTCATATCTGACGTGATTTTGCAAGTTCAGAACACATTTTCTAATATTTCTAAGAGTGATGAATTAATGCAAATTACCAGCCAAACAAACAGTAATTGTTTGAAATCAATTTTGGTGATATTTCCATGTCAAATAACAAAGGTCAGATGTAACAGGGACAAAAAATGTCACACTTTTGGACTCCTAATTTCTGGAATTACCCACATACTTTTTCACATTAGAGGAACCCTGCTTATGAAATTGCATCTAATATATACACGAGACTGTGTCGAGAAATTGCTTGGAGAAGTTGGGGGAAAAGTAGAAAGGACTTGGTGAGGGTCAACACAACATACATCCGAACAGACGTAACAGGGAACGAAATGGGGAAACACTTTTAAAATTCACACGGACACCTCTTACCATGATTAGTAAAGCCAAGTGTTTGGGGCTGGAAAAGTAGCAAGTGTTTCAGTTTTGTACTGTTTTACTAATTCTTTCTTCCCCATTTAGTCTTTTTAGCCACTTGCCTAAGCAAGTTATTACACCAACAAGACTGAGCCACAGTACACTGAAGACCATACTAACCACAGCAGTTGCATTGGGCTCTTTATCTTCCAGAGGGGCAAAATCTGGCCACCTTTCTCGAATGGTCCGCTGCATATCGCCACAGGTGAACATCTTTTTGTCGTTCCACTTGTTCCCATCAAAGGGCATGTACTCGATGAAGCGCACTTCAATTGGCTGGTAATGAATTGTATCATTGGTTATTTGCAAGGAAACTTGGTACTGTTGAAAATAATGACTGGCAATGCATTATGGGACTCCAACTTAGTGGAAAGCCCATGACATATCCAGGCACTTCACAACAGTCAACAAGTGGGGCTTTAAAATCACCTGTCGGTGTTTAATCAGTGTGACTGAATTGGAAATACAAGAGGAACAGTTTGACATCGTGACAACTATATTAGATTCCTGGAACGACCAGGTTTTGCCCTGGGAATGACATGACGTCTGTCCACAGCCGTGCTTCTTTTCAAAACACAAAAGCTGTTGTTTGCTTCCGAAGGAACAATTACTTCATCTATGACACAAAAATCTAAAACCAACAGTATTTGAAATCTTAGCTTCCTTTCTTAAAAACCTACCGTGGCCAGTTTTTCATACGAAGCTTGACTCTAAGTTCAATTATGGAAAGATAGTGACAAAAAACGTGGTAAATATTCAAACAGCCCCTAAGTGTAGAAATAAAATAAATATCTGAAGAACTGTCCACGAAGGTCTTACCTTGTCCTTTGTGAGTTCAACAAAGTCACATATCTCCTCCTCATTTAGCCCCCTCATGACCACGCAGTTGATTTTGACGGGATCATAACCTAGATCGATTGCCGTTTCCAGTCCTTTCCAAACTTGGTTGAAACCTTGGAACATCAGAAAGCACAAAGAGAACCGTCTTCACAACATTTTTAGCACTTGGAGGCATTCATTGGTGCGCAAAACAAAACCACAAGAATTCAAACACCTACTTTTCATTTTACACCATGCAGAAAATAAAGGGGGAAAGACATTTCACTGAGCTAATAAAATATAAATGCACACCATGCTGGACAATGGCTTGACGAGAACAATAGAAGGAACAGTTGCTACATTGTCTTCAGTGCATTTTCAGTGAGCAAGTTCAGTGCATGCCCAAAGTAAAGCGCATCCGAGGTCATCCAGATTCGCATGTGAGGTTTGCCTGAATCAGCACGGCCCTTTGCAGACTCGTGCACGTGCTTAGTTCCCGAACGGCCTCGTTTTCTTGAAATACCAAAGTTAACTGGCTCACTGAAGAAATGCTCTTGTTTAACCGCCATTCTGGCTACAGTGTTTCAGGTATTCAAAAGTTGAACTGTTTGAATCCATTCGAACAGAGAAATCATTGCAGCTGCATTGGGTCGTCTGCACGGGACACGCCCATGGGAAGTATGAGGCACAGTGTGACAGAGAAGAGAGGTTGAAATGAGTGGAAGAGGTCAATCAGGTTAGTACCAACCCTCCCAGCTTCTCCAGAATTCACTAGGAGGTTCAGAAGCTTTGAATGGTTGAGCCCAGCAACTGTGAATACTTCACTCAGGGCTTGATAACCCTTGAAAGTTTAAGTACAAAGAATGGGTAAAGGGTTTCTTGCATAGCAGAGGATTTTGGTGGATTCAGGAAGGTTCCTCGGAAAAATGCCAAGGAAGACAGGAGTGCTGTGACTAAGATTTACTACCAAACATGTTTGGTAAATAGTGCAGTCTATTTACAAAGCTGCCGGAGACACCAACCTCTCCTTCGGGTGATGAACTCAAACTTGGCAGGTACCAACGTGTCCAGGCTGATATTCAGCAGGTTCAGCCCACTTTCCCTGAGTTTTGGTAGTTTCCTGTGTAACGCTACGCCATTGGTCGTCATTGCTATGGTTCTAAGTCCTTCTAACCTACCTAGTTGCTCTATGGAAAGATGAAAAGCACACGCACACAAAGCACAAAGAATCATGCACGAGTTACAAGTCATACTGCACACTTTTGGCCAATGATTTTCCGCTGAAGTAGCAAAAAGCAACTCACTCAACAAAATTATTCAATTTAGCCTTTTATCAAATTCAGGTTTTCAAACAAATTCTATGATATGTGCTGATTTTGTATTAAAGAACAACAAATCGTTACATATACACTGCATTCTTCCTGAGATTTTCAATTCCAAGCACAAAATACCAATTCGATTTTGTTTCTTTACAATTTTGGCAAAAGAAATTGCTGGACAGAAAAGGTTTGGCTTGTCATCCTTAGGTGACTTTAAACACATCCCACCTACATGTATGCCCAAACTGATTTTATGGTTGGGGTGCATTATCTAAAATGAAAAATTAAAATACCAGAAATGGAAAATCACTGGCTTTACATGCAAAATTGAAATATTCTAATCTAAATGAACACCAAACATATATGAGACAAATTACTTCAACATGAAAACCTACTTCAATCCTTGAGCTCCCTGGCAAAAAAAATAATGAATGAAGAGTATTTTTCCTCAATTTCATTTTCCATTTAATACTTTGACCTGGACTTTGTCAAACTCAGCCAATTCAAAACAGCTGAAAAATAATCACACTTTACATGACCAAGGCATGTATGTGTAAGGAGCTACTTTGCCATCTTGCATAATGAACACATTCACTGGTTCTTTATAACTTCAAGTAAGCTACTCCATCCTTCACCAATTAGGCATTAACAGGTCTTGCGATCACACTGTGGTATAATTGTGTGGATACATTTACATATAACAACAGCCAACATTTTTGGAAAATTGAAGAAAAACAAACAAGAAAAAGACAACCCTACGAGAAACATCCCTGTAGTGTCACAACATAGTCAGTTATCCTACCCAAGGACCCAAACCTCTGACACTGTTACTGGGATGAACACAAAATCATGAAGGCTCCATAATAACAATGGAACAATTCAGAACCCAAAGTGTGAGCAAACACTGCACTTTACATGACTTACCCACAATGTCGATGATATCTTTCCTAACCAAGGGCTCCCCTCCAGTCAGCCTCACTTTGTCCACACCCTCCTTCACAAACAACCGAGTAATTCTGAGAATTTCCTCGGGAGCAAGGAGCTTCTTCTGAGGTGTTAACTCCACCCCTTCTTCGGGCATGCAGTACTGACCTGTTGGTGACAAGCACAACATCTGTAGAAGGTTAGATCAAGCACAGTGGCTACCAGGATACAGTGCATATGAACAATGTACACTACACACTGCACCACAAGGAGCCTATCGGGGAAAAACATGACTGCTGTTGCAAAGGGAACTTCTTTATTTTTTTAGCGCATACAATTTAAATTGATATTTACATGAGTGTCACAGTGAGCCCAACAAATGTTTAGGGCACAAATGCAAACTTCAGTTTGAGGCGTGTGTAAAATATGAAGAACAGATGATCAATTGCAGGATATTACACGGGACTATAGTTTTCAATTTTCTCAAAAGTTTTGCTCGAACTTAGCAGCACCTGCCACAGAAATGTTTACAAATGTACAGGCCTAAATGCACTACAAAGAGCATCATGATTTCCCTTGTACTTCTGCCCAGAATGACTCACATCTTAGGCTGCACTTCTCTGTGAGCGAGATTCTGAGGTAGTTGTGTTGACGGTCAAATGAGTCTGTTAGAAAAGCTGAGAAGGGCAGTAGCGTGTCTTCCCTGAAGTATCTTGGTTTGTTCTCTGTAGGAGATACCTGAAACAAAAATTAGGAGAGTTAAGTATCAATGTCCTAAGGAAAGCCATAACGTGTATATAGATGCTTGTTATGCTCCAACTATAACATCAGTCCCAACTATAATTGGGACAGTCCCAACTGTAGTGTTGCAGTTGGGCTGACCCAACTACTGTTGTCCAATTCATATAGAAAATTTCTCAACCTTATCTAAGTTTATGCATCTCACATTTGAAAGGATTCATCTAAAATTTGGCACTTCATCTATGACATGACATTGAAAACAATACCACTTTGGCACATGCTGGGTACATGCACACTGGACCTCTGTGCTGTGGTTGGGTAAGCCCAACTATAGCACTCTAGTTGGGACTGTCCCGGCCCTAACTACAGATGGGACTGATGCTATAGTTGGGGCATAACATGGGCACTCAAGTTGTTGAAACACAGGTATGGTATGAAAAATAACAATATGTAAACATGGTAAATGTTGACATACACGATGTTGGTTGCAATCAGTCAATCAGCACAATCACGCAATCGCATACGTAGCGAATCAGTTGATTTATCATGAAATCTCTGACTTTGCTTCCCTTTTTTTGAAACAATCTTTAAAACCGTAAATAAGAACCAAAAGGTGATTGGCTGATCGTGGAATTATTGAATTTACATTGTTGCATTGATCAACTGATGCATGAAGATAGAGCGATTGCGCAGGTGGCCAACATATCTTGCATCAATCACTGATCATACGTACGGACAATGTGTTTGACAATGGACAATGACGGTAATTAGTAAGACCCCTAAAACATGGCAAACTCACTATATTTTGATGAGCCCTTTGACATTGAATAGATGAGTGATGATGCTGCCTATGTCCTGATCTTTTCGACCCTGACATACTCGAACATGTTGAAGACTTCTTTATTACGGAGTTCTGCAGGATGCAGGCGAAATGTTGCCGAAGGCCCCGGCAGGTTCTAGTACTGAGTGCGAATGTCATGACCCTGGGCTGGCACAGGATCAACCAGTGAGAGCCAGATTAACGTTCGTCTCTGCAGTCAGCAAGAGGCTTGCACATCAGACAACTTTTCACAGTTTGATCCACGATACGATAACCTTGACGTGGGAGCAGCACGGATGAAACGCATACTTTCGATCAATTTCGGAACAATCAGACGCTGGCTAGCTAGCGAGATAAGCCAAAGCCCAGACGGCGCATGTTCACTGGCGTTTTCCAAAGTTCGGCTTCGTCGCTGCGTGGTTCGTTCTAGTTTGAAGCTGCATGTATTTCTGTGCATCATGTTTGAACTAAACAAAAATAAATGTTTCTATCTCTTGGTTAATAACATACACAACAGTGCTTTACACTTCTTACCAACATTATTTTGGGGTTGCAAGCTTACAAATATCCAGTTGCAGACTTTATTCTCACTTCAGTCACTTTTTGGAGAACTATTTTTGACAACGGCTAGTAATAAAGCTTAGTGGGACTTCATTTCATGTCAAATTAGCCAAAGACAGAAAGAGGTGGCCTCCTTGTAAATGCAGTTAAGTTCGTATCAGAGGCTCAGGGTAGAAGGAAGGCCTTACAGCAATGGCTTTTGCAAGCATTTAAATAGACGACCGTGTGCAGACGTCAAACTGTGGCATGCTTTCAATTAGATTTGATAGTGTGGAGCAGACGGGCGCAGTTTTTTCCCGTGGGGAGTCGAAAACTGAGCACTGAGGTTTTTTAATGAAAATTGGGGATTTTCACCCCCAGTCATCCCTTTTTGCTGTTTATCTCCCTTTGCTTTCCCTCCCCTCCCCTGTTTTTTTCCGTGGGGAGGGGTAGGGGCAAGTTTTAGAGTTTGAGACTAAAATCCGCTGTTGCTACGATAGCCGCAATTTTAGAAATGGTTGTATTCAGGTACTCACATGCAGTCATCCTATCATAATGTGTAAAGGGGACAGGGTACCGGCTTTGGACTCAACTACACACGTCAGGCACTGGCGCGCGTGCATGATGCACGACAAAGATTATATAGCGCTGCGTTGCGGCGCAAGATGGGTAATTCGGCCATAAAGGTGTTATCGCCATATAATGCATAGGCGCCATTCGAGTGTGAACGTTCATGTGTGTGCGTGCCTGTCGTGGCGCCTGCGCATTAACATGCACTGCGCAGTCGTAGTTCAACCAGAATGGCGCCCATGTGATAACAACGTTTTACGTGTATTCTTGGTGAAGTTCCCCATCTTGCGCCGCTGCGCGGCGCTATACAATCTTTGATTCGCACTGTCAGCGCGGTTAGCCAGGCAGGTGCACATTTGTCGACCGTGGACGTGATGGAGGGACTTGACATAGAGATATGTTGTTGACTAACCAACTAGGCCTAGTCTAAAGTTTCGGGTTTTTGACATGAGTCTGAATGAAGTATGGCAGGGATGTTCCAAGTTGTTTGGTGCTTTAGCAGCCTGTTTGCTGTCGTCGTCTTGGCTGTGAGGGAGAACGTGCGAGTGAACGTGGACATGGTGAACGTCCATTACCAGATGAGCGACAGAAGTCAATGCAGCTCACCGCAGACAACTCATAAACTGTCGTTGCTCCATGGTATTCCAAAAGAAATACTAGACAGGGTCCTCCAAGAACAGTCTTTACAAAGACAGGTTTGGAAGGATTTCCATATATCCGGCCACTATGATCTTGTTTGTAGCTATGACCATGGAGATTTCTAGCCCCACTAGTGTGGCACGGACTCTCACTCCCGATCCGTCCTTAACCACACATCCGTATGCGCAATTTCGTTTCGGCGTACTGAACATTTTCGGCGCACCCACATATCATCGTGGGCGCAATTTCTTTTGCACACGAACATGATCCTTGACCTTTCCGTTTTCTAAAAACCATTTATTTAATGATTTCACTCACGTTATTCAAGTATTTTCCAGTCTTTTTGCCTTTATCTATTCAATCTAACGGGCTCGCTCTTTCAATCACCATCTTTAAAATAAGATTGTTGAACAATACGTCACTTGACCATATGTCTTGACATGGAAGAGCCGTCAAGACGATGAGAGGTCAAGTGACGTATTGTTCAATAAGCGGAAAGATCAAGGATCATGTTCGTGTGCAAAAGAAATTGCACCTACGATGATTAGTGGGTGCACCGAAAATGTTCAGTACGCCAACACGAAATTGCGCATACGGATGTGTGGCTAAGGATGGATCTGGAGTGAGAATCCGTGCCACACTAGTGGGGCTAGGAGATTTCTTACTTCCATACTTGAACAGAAAATGTTCAAAGTATTTTCAAACAAAACTTGAAATACTAGTTTTCACTCCTAAATTAGTATTCTTCATTAGATATATACTTCTTGGTGGTTTTCAAATCATATGATATTTAAGGAATATGAAAGGTGGCGGGAACTTGTGGGCTCTTTGAAAAATACAATGTGGGATCATATGGGATTCTAGAATTCATGAGGTTCATCCATCGCCTCTCTTGACACTGGAGAAGTTAACTATGAGCCCCATAGATTTAGGGATACTCACAACTTCTGGGATTGTTTCTGAAGTCCAGCACTTGTAGCAGTACATGCAGTAATACTCTCATAATAGTATTTTGTTATTGGCTTTATTTACCGGGTGGCAGGCCATCCCTAGAACTTTGGCACATCTTTTTGCCTCCTTAGGAGGTGGAATGATGAGCCCCACAGTTTTATGGGTTGGAGGTAGCATGGTGGGAACTTGCCTCTGTGATATCCAAACATCCGTAGGGAATCATGAACTACAAAACTGGAAAAGTTTCTTTGTTCCAAATTTCCAGTCCATTAATAGTTAACATACAGGGGAGCAGCAGTTTTTAGCAGCAGAAAATATGTCCTGTAAGTTTAAAAATTATTTTAGGGTCTTTTCAAACTGAAAAAAAGTTTTGCAGATTTTCATTAATATAGATAAAAACAAATGTTATCTGTTCTACGGATTTCTAAATACACCAGAAATTTCAAAGAAGTCATGTAAATTTACCCTTTTGATTAACCTGTAAGTTGAGTTGCAGACCTGTGCTTAGTTTGGAATTTCAAAGTTCAACCCTCTTGTGTAATTCAGCAGAGACTTGGTGGAGCAGGCTCCCCAGAACTGAACCAGTTGAGCAATCCGGGTGTAGCTGACTACAAGGAGAGTAGCTGTGCTCATTGTGGGTTGAGCGTCACCCCGCATATCATGGAAACTGTCACCATTGGGGAGCTTGTCCAAGCATGTGGTATGTTCATGGAAAGAAGTGATTTGCAGTACAGTGTGCAGGCCTTACGCCCCAGTGGTACAGTCAATCCAAGCTATAGACCTAATTCATTTGGAAGCCAATTTTGGTCAACTTCCCTGAGTCTGTCACACTCAGTGTAAACTGGTAAATGGTTTGGTGTCGGACATTTTTGGGTTCCTAACCTTTTTTTCGTTTTTTTTAATTTGGCTTAAAACATCACAAATTTTAAATTATTCAAATGTAAAACTCACATTAATTTGTAAATTACAATGAACTTCTGTTTCGTTGTTGTTAATTTACTCTCAGGTTCCCCAAAAATGAAAAGTTAACCTCACTTTCAATTCAAGATGGCTGACTTATGAATGCAGTCTATTGGCACGGTGCACACTACATGTATGCTGCTGCAGTTGGGTTGGCTTAACTGTGACACACATTGGCAACACATGCTCGCAAAGTTCTAATATTGTTTTGTGTAATAAACGAAATGCCTGGTTGGTGTATTTTAGATTAAATCTTTGGGTTTTGAGCAGTAAAAACTGGAGAAAGTTTTATTGAAATATGCTGACTGTAGTTTGGCTCACTACCTGCATTACTTTAGCTGGAATCTATTGTTGGAGCATAACACTCACCAAGAGATCATTGCTTGCATTGTGAGATTGGGAGAGATTGATGTGTATGCCAAAGTTTCTTCCCATTGCACAGAGACGCAGCAGGTTTTTACTTTCTTCGTATGCATGGGATTTTTGTGAAAGTCCTTTATGATCAAACGTTTCTTAGCTCCCCCCAACAAAAGATCACAGCGTAGCGTTTGTTAATTCTGCCATTCCTCTCAAACTTCCTGATGGATTTTGAAGGATCTTGGAGGTTAAGGGTTAATTTATAGGGCTTGGAATAAACACTCCAAATCTGTAGCAGTTCTTTTTTTCCCTCAACCATTTTCCCCTAGTCAAAAATTGACTAGTTGTTAGCCCCAACTAAAAGATCATGCAGAACAGATTTAAAGCAGAATAGATTTTATCTACCTACCAACCCTTTTTTATTGTAGGCCCACCAGAAAGCTATTTTTTGTTCTGCCTTACCAGATAAGACACATTTAGAAGGCAATGACTCAATGCGCTGAACAAAATGGTGATGTATATTGTTTACATTACACGTACATACTAGTATGTATGTTAGACTGAATATTGTCTGTAGACAAATCCCACGAGATGCCATTCCGAGGGGCCATTTACTCTCACGCATCTGTCTCAACCAGAGCGTGCGTGCACTTCGGTAATTGACTACTGCCTATTGGTCAAGGAGAAATTTCACGTACGCATCACCTGCATGCAAACAGGATGGCCCCATAGTAATGGCTTCTAATTTTGGTTGTCGGATTTGTCTGCACATGTAACATCTTGCTTATTTTTGCTGGGAAAAGTCCCGAAACTCCCCCAAATCCACAGCTTTGCAGGAACACAATGACTCGTCCTTTGTGCTTCAAGTTTCAAAGGATGCCCTCTAAAACCTAGTGAGTTGTCAAGGATTAGAGAGTGTTTTTTTTGGTGTGCGATTGTATTTGTTACTCACAGCGTGCCCAACTTTTGACGGCAGCCAAGTGGAACCATTTTTATTTTCTCGACCTGACATGGCCTAGAGCCTTCTCTGTATGTTTGCATTCTGTAATTGTTATACAGTGCAATTTTAACTACATAACATGTACCGGCGCTGCGCATTGTGATAAGCTAGTCATAAAAAGTGAGACAGGAAAAACCACTTAATTGTCTGAGTGAGAATTGAATCACATGCCAGTCGATTATGTGGCCTCTGGCTTTTGAAGAGCATTGTCAAGCAGTGGAGGCACAAATCTGTTTTTATGACATTTTCGAAATTAAACTCTCTCAGGTGCAGTGGTTTTTGTACAGTATACTTTAGTCTTGTAAGTGGCAAATGACTATTTCTAGGATTGCCAAATTTATAAACCTGCCCTTTTTAAATAAATCATGTTTGTCATGTACGTCAGCTGCGCCATATTTTGAAGACACCTGTATGTGGAGTAACATGCATGCATGTATAGAATATTTCCACACTGCATGCAGATGCACCTGCTGGTGTTGTATACACAGTTGTAATTTGCCTTTGATGATGGCATCCTATGAAAGAGATCTATATGTTGAATAATTTCCTCAGTTAGTTGGGTACAGTGGAAACTTGGGCCCAGATAGCATCAGGGGCATCAGTTTTAACAATTTTGCTGGGAGTGGTTTTAACGTTGGCTTGGAAAGGAGAGGCAGATGAAACCAATAGGCCTCAGGGTTTATCTGTTTTGTACCGGTAGATGATTGGAATTTGTTATGACTATTGTTTCACATTTTTAAACCAAGAGAATCAATTCATGCAGAGTGACGTCGTTGGTGCAGTTCCATGTAAAGTGTATTAGAAGTAGTTTTTGAGTCTGTTATATACGTGATACATTTGACCTTTTGAAATACATAAAGAAGGTGGAAGTTGCTTCTGGCAACAGTCCACATATACAGGTGCATGTAATTCATCAAATTATAACTGTTCTTTCAGCAGTGAAATTCAGGGTACAGATGGAAGACAAACCAATTTCATTGATCTTTCCATTATTAACACAATCTCCCAAATATCCACATAAATTGAAAAGCTTCATTTGGATTAGAGAGGGAGTTTTACTCTAACATTGTCCACTCAAAATTAAAACCAGAGTTGCACTTTTAAAGCAGTTGGATTAAAAACTTGATTCTCCTAGTTGTCCGTTAATCAGTGCCAAGAAATATAAAGAGGAGTCCATCTGGATGCAGCCATTTTAGTCATTTGTAAATGCTATAAGCTATTTGCAGTGTAGGCTGTACACGACTTACTGATGAAGAAAGTTCTCAGGAAGATGACTGGGATTCAGACCTCCAACCTCTTGCTACATGTATCTCATGCAAGTGTCTGTATCCTTGACTCCTTGTCATTTGCTATCCACAGAATCAGGAGATGCCCGTATGGTTCCTGGGGCCTGCGCTAAGATGGCAGCATCCTGGGTTGAGGAGACTAACAACCCCAAAATTGTGGAGGTAATTTTGAGCCACTTCTGAGATAAATCATTCTTGCTGTTGAGTATGGCACACCAGAGGAAGTTGTTGTTCATGTGGCATTGTTTTGAGTTTACAGTTCCACAGTGTTGAGTTTGTAAAAGCTGTTGTTTCAGTAAGTGAGATGTGTGTTAAAAAAAGAGAGATGAGGATTGCAAGAGAAAAGATTTTTGACTATTAAAATCTGCCAGTTACTTGTCAATTCAGGGATGCATTCGGCATTTTTGGAACCATTTGACTGAATTCACAAAGAAATTGTAATTTTTATCAATTGGAATTTTAATGTTAGAATGGCAGTCGGATGAAATTAGGATGTAAAAGCAGCCAGTGAGGGTAGCAATAGGCAAAACTGACCATGGTCCGCAAAAGGCAAAACTGACCATACTAGGCTAGAACCCAGAGACAGGGAAAGGGTAGCACACAAACTTTATCGCTGACAAAGCGTGCTGGGCTGTGTACATCCCAACTGTGATTCATGTGAAAGCCATAAAATGTTACTGTTATGCTTCAGTTGCATCCTAAAAGGTCGGGAAAAAATTCTCAAATAAAACACCTGTGTTTAATGTCATGACGTATTATAGCATACAATCTGGGTGGTTTTTTTTCAATCTACTTTTCCTTTCAAATTAGTTTTTTGTGATTGTTATTGTAGGCCAGAACAGTGTGATGAATCATGTTCTCTGTGTGCAAGTATAGAGTAACAGTCATTTTATATGTAAACCCATTCATCTCCGATCTTTTTCTGACTCAATTTTTTTGGGTACAGTTTCATCCATACAACCTTGAATCATGGCGCTGTTTTCATAATTTCTGATCGAGGAGAGTTAGTCATTTCCTTAGATCTATTCTTGACCATTTGTATGACAGTTAAAACTTTCTAATCTTCTTGTCGTGCAGATGTGCACATGTGCATGAGCACCCATGCATGCATGCCGTCTTTTACAATTTTTCAGACCTTGGAGCCGAAGCCTTGTGTCCTCCCTGTCGTGTCTGTTTGTTTGAAAGTAAAGCGGACATTAGATGTATTTCCGATTTTTCCATCCTCTTGGGAGAAGACAAAATATCCATTACCTGAGCCTAACATGTTCTCATTTCAGACCTATTCCCTTGCAATGGTAGAAAAGGGACTTGTCCCTTTTGCCACAGGTAACAGAAAAGTGGACCACAAGCTAGGTGAGTCATGATGTATACGTTGGTGAGCAATATTTTCTTTGACCCTTTACAAAGCCTCTGGTATGTATTTCTTGCCTTCATTTTTCATAGATTTATGTGTATTAAATGAGTTATGAACTCATTAACATTCAGGGTGGGAGTTTCAATTGCCAGTAAGTAAAATCATTTAAAGCCATTTGTTGATTAGTTAATCCGCCCTGAGTTGAAGTGCGCCCTCACCGGCGATAGAAAGACAGGCTTGTGAGAGGTTTTCCATCAGGGTTCCTGCATGTGTTCAGTGCACACACAAAGACTATACATTCAAGCATAAATTTGTAGCGCGTACTCAGCAGGCCCCACGACAAACAGGCATAAACTTGCAAGCCTACACTATAAGTTCCTACCAAAGGACCATCATTTTCATTTAAAACACACCCTCTTTTGTTCCTGCTCGGAGTGGATAGCCTTAATCTGAGTTTTGAGCAAAAGATTGATTGTTGCAGTCTTTTGTATTACATCAAAGAGGGTTTCATATTTGAGCGTTTTGTTGGATTGTGTAGGACTTTTTAAACATCGTACGTCTGTGTCAATTTTCTCCAATCAGCTTATGGTGTCGTCCTTCTCAACACGGGCCATTATGATGATGCCATTATGCACATAAATGAAGTTGTGAAGGAGCACCCAGATCTTGTAGGAGCCTACCACACTAGAGGTGCAGCATATGCTAAGAAGGGTGTACGGGTAGGACATGGCTTTACACTTCCTTTGGAGGGTCTCGCTCATGTAAACGTTTGGTCGTGATTAAGCCAACTCTGTCAGTGTTAAGGAAGTTTTGGAAAATGTGGTGTTTGGAGGCTTTGATGCTTTTTTCTCTACATGTCTCATCGTTGTGCACTTGAATGAAAGTTTTGGTTTTGCGTTGTAATTGAGTGCACTATGTAAACAGGCCTCATTGAAACAATCGTGTATGATACTTTGCATCTGGTGACTGTGCGAGTTTTAAATGACATGAAGATGCTCACTAGGGCACTGGTGCTGGGAATTTTTGTAACAATACAATTAAACCGATTGGCACACAAAACCCTTATTTGTTGGTTTTTTTTTCAGTTTCCAGTGAATGCCGAATTGGCTCTTCAGGATTTCAACAAGGCCATCGAGCTCCTGCCTAGTGCAGAAGAAGGATGGGAAAGACGAGCAGAGGTGAGCGGTCCCATTGACCCTTGACCCCTTGACCCTGTACTCTTAAGTCACCACCAAATCATCCCTCCTCTCCCATTTCACACTTCCCAACAATATGCACTGTGGTCAAAATATCCTCTGAATACACACGGACATTGGGAAGTGTGTATTATGGCAGAGAAGTGTGTTCCCACTGGATTGGGTCTCTGTGACCCTTGACCCCCATATTCCTGTCTGATGTCTGGCTGTGTCCGAAATGGGTTTCCAGAACTACAGCTATGTCTGTTGTCAGTACGCCTCTGCATATTTCCAATGGAGTGAAGACATAGCCTTAGCCTCAGGCAATCGATTGGGATGCATCCTCAGATACCCCCTGAAACTCCCGACATCCTTCAGGGAAGTCAGCTGAATCACTGTCTTGTAACTTACTGTGGATGCCCTTTTCATCTTATTCCAGCACAGCCCAGTTTTCCTTGAAAATCTACTACCCCTATACCTGCTAGTTTCACCTTGAAACTTGGTGAAATCTGGAGCACCCCACTGCTTCAGCACTCAGGGCCGGCCTGTTTTACATGGATCCGAATCTCGATCAGTGATCCCCAAAGCTGGTTCACACCATCTACTTGGCGGCTTCTGGTGTCATTGAATCAATGTCGGATCGCTGATTGTTATCTGGATCTGCGTAAAACAAACAGCCCCTCAGAAAGTGAAGACCAGATGCTCGTCTGTCATCACGACCCTTCTCTACCACGCTAAGAGAAGGTGGCCAGTTTGTCCTTTTCGCACGAAATGAGCAGCAGCATCCAAGAAACAAATGATTCTCTGCCCAGTGACCCAATAGTGTTCCCGTCAGCCCATCATATGGTCACAAGAAATCGGCATACTGGTATCAAGTGCATACATCCAGTACCAACATTCAGGCCCGAAAGGAGGTTACTAAACACTGTACGTGAGCAGTGTGTTGTAGCTGAATCCATCACAAGTCCAGCTACAAGTCAAGTCACAACTCCTGTCACAAGACCAGTCCTGTTAAAGTGACAGGGTGATTGGTGACAAGGGACTGCATTTGTCACAGTTTAGTTAAATAGCTTGTGGTGTGGCTTAAGACTGAATTACTTGCAATGGACTTACATGACTTACCATGACGCACCAAGCATTATCAAGCATGTTCACTTTGCATTATCAAGCATGTTCACTTTGCATTTCTTGTCCGCTCAGGTTTACTCTGCCCTTGGAATGCATAAGGAAGCCATGTCAGATATGACCAAAGCTATTGCCCTCAAGCCATCTGCCAAGCTGTATGCACATAGGGCCACAGTCTACTTCAGAGAAGAGGTGAAATTTACAAGTAAAACCCAACTAAGAAATGGCTAACGACTACAGTGTCAGATAGTGTGTATTGTTTGTAACAATGTTAACACAATTTAAAGGATGCGTTGTGTGAGCCTCTAGAAAGACAAATTTACAAAGTACCTGGCGATTGGAGAGCACAGAGAGAGGTTTGAATTTAGCCTTACTGGCTCCTAACCAGTTTCTCTGCAAGAAATTTTGCAAAGTCTTTTTTTTTCTCTTAAGTAACTCAGTGAGTATATTATGGTAAATCACTGATGCAAAGGTGGATTTTTTAAAGTGTTTTTTTTTTTATTGTATTAAGTATTTACACACTGTGGCATCTTCAGTCAAGACAAAAATATTTTAATGTCCATTCAGTAATTAGGCTGTGGGCATTCGTGAAATTTGTCCACTTGTCAGAGGATATGCATTGTTAAATGACAGCAAGCTAAAGTGCCCTTTGCCTCTATTGGCAAAGTTATTACAATTACTGAGACGGATATTCAGCAGAGGCATTCCTGGATCAGTTCATGAACTGTTTCATCTGTTTCAGGATTATGTTGGAGCAACCAATGATTTCTTGGAGTCGATTCGGATCAACAGACATCAGCCGGAGATCTATCATCTGCTAGGCCTTGCCTTGTACCATCAAGGCAAAATCAAGGCAAGTACAGGGTGACTCAAGCACCTTGGTTTACTCCTCACTTCAGGGGTTGCTCTAGTATTTGACACCTGTGAGTGGCAGTTTGTAATGTGTCAGTACCAACTCTGTTTAACTAATATTAGAAATTGAATTTGACATTCTTCAGAGAACTAGTATCACAGAGGAACATTTCTTGAAGACTAGATGCCTTAAAATCTGACCGTGATGACAAATTGGAATAATGTAATTTCTAAATATGTTGTACTGTTTTCAGGATGCTATAAAGTACTACAATGAAGCACTGAAACTGAACACCCATTTTGTGGACTGTCTGAGAAGTCTGGCCCATGCTTACAGGTGCAGAAAGTTAAATTCAACCTCAGTGTGTGATCATTATGCTGATTTGATGCGGAAAATTTTATCAACAAATTTAGTGTTCAAAGTGCTGTTTCATTCTAGTCAATTGCGCTCACAAAACATTCCCAATAATAATCACTTCTCTTCGGGATATGCCTTTCTGCCATTTTAGCAACAAAGTTTCAGTTAAAATACAGACAGAGCACTTCCATAGAATTCAATATCTGGACAAAAAATCCATCTACAAACCTGTGACCAAAGGAAAATGGAAATAATGGAGGACCCATTGAAACAAAAATTTTCTAGCACATGTATTCATTCCATGAGTAAAACATTTAAACAGAAAGCATAGAAAATGATGTACAGATCATTCTTACACAACAAGGTTGCAATTCTTCCTGAGTAAAATGGCTTATTCTCCTTTGATCAGAGAACTTAGATTTATGTTCATGTCAAGGCCAACATTTATCTTTTGACCGTTTCCAGAGAGCTTGGCAACTTTGACAAGGCCTTGGAAAAGTTTAACGCAGCCCTGTTGATCAACCCCAATCACGTTCAGTCACTACAGCTCAGAGGTAGTTTACTCTATCAGGCAGGCTACCCAAAAGAAGCGTTGCCAGACTTCAAGGTAAAGTACCTGCCACAAAATTCACTCCTCTATCCATGGATGCAAACCTTTGGTGAACCTTGTACTTTGTTATTGATTTTAATATGTAAATAGTTACGCGCTATTTTGCTTTGAAATCCTACATAAATTTATTATTTTGTATTCATATTCGTGCTTCACCACGGCCTCCTTTGATTGACTTCGAGAAAGAACCACTTATTTATTTTGGTTTGGGGAAATGAGATGACCTTGTTCATCATTTCGCAGATTACACTATATCCATTCTGAGTAGTTGTACCTCCTCGTGGGCATCGAAGAGAGAGTTGCGGGGACCATTTCATTTGTGGACGGGGCACCCACTGGGAGATTGTATATTCCAACAGAAATTGGTTGTGCCAAGTGTGGATGAACTAGTGCGTACATTTGATGAGTCCCTACTAAACGGAAGACATTGCTATCGGAAAACATTCTATCTCTTGTTCTAACAGGAAATAGATATTACTGACTAGGGTTTCCTCTTGAACTTCAACATTGTAGGCCTGCACCTCGCTGGAGCCACACAATAATGTGTGCCAATACATGAAGGGGCTGTCCTACGCTGCCTTGGGCCAGTTCTATCAGGCCGTCAAAGTCAACACCAAGCTCAGGGTTCTACACATGCCAGAGCCGGGAAGCAGCGAGCGGGATAGGGCCTTGTATGTCCGAGGTTAGTAGGTGTACCTACACCGCAACAACAATTTGGTTTCGTCATACGTGAGTGCACTGCATTTATCACTTCTGGTGTTATTCATGGCCCTTCTCCAGTTCCTCCATTGTCCATTGGCTACATGAGTAGATTAAGAAGTATTTTGAAGGACATAGTGGGACTAGAGTGCAATCTATTGTGTCCACGTATGGTTTACAGTTGCTACTTCAGAATGTGAATGGATTCAGATCAAAGTGGGATAAATGCCCAGTCCCCCTTCCCTGAGATATTGCTATTAATATGATCATGACATAATGGGGCATTCACATTCCAAATGTATTTTTTGGGCAAATAGCAATAAATCCCACTCTAACAGGTGGCTGATAACCATCTTATTATTAGTCCAAACTGTAATTAACGGCACCACAGTTTCAGTGCACAGCACGATACATCCGTTAGACTGATATCCTCAGCCCTGGACGCCCTCTTTTGACACAGCCATGCCCATCCTGGATGCAGGACCAGCATTTCATTGTAGGTCAAGAAACCAGTCTACTCATCTTGCAAGTGCAAACATGGCTTTCGATCTCAATTCTTGCAACCGATTGTCCTCATTTCTGTTGACATTATGAACACCTTTGATGGCTTAGAAGAAGACATCGTGTTGTCTGAAATCCCACAAAAGTGGGAAAGATCAGAAGACTACCATGGACGAGAAAAACAGCAGAAATTGCGGTATTCTGGCGGTGGCAAGTTACCAGCGAGGGTGTGTACACACACCACGAGGGACAATGCTCGCTTGTGCAATGGAAGTGGCATGTCATTGGAAAGTCTTCAGTAAACGCTTGTACATTATAGATTTTTAATTTTGGCCCCATCTATAAAAAACAACAAAAATGGTGCTGTTCCTAAAAACAGTAGAAATGGATAACTAAAGTTTGGCGATAAAACTCTTCATGTATAATAGAGGCATACCTTCAGATTGAGGAAATATATACAAAGAAACATCAAGGTTTACTTTTTGCTTTTTAAGAAGACATCTTTCAAGTGAAAGTAAATCTTAAATTTCATGTGTACTGCTTCTGCAGCGTGTTTTATTCACTTTAAAACTCTTGAGTTGTATGTAAAACCTAAAAGTCCCATGAGTCCACCAAATGCAAAATGAATTTCTGCACGTATTCTAAAGGAGTTGAGGTTCTCAGTGTTAAAGGAACAAATGGAAATACGTTGCCTTGTACTCTAAGGTTTGCTAATACCTCATTTGGTGTGTTTTTGTGTATACTTGACAGAGCTTTCCCGTTACCTTCATGCCCATCTTGACACACTTGTGAGTGATTACAACATTGATGCTGATCTAGACGGCACTATGAAGGACCGATGGGTCAAGAGTAAATCGTTTGAGACAAAAGGATATGTGGAAATGCCTGGCCTGTCCCCAGAAATTAGGTAGGTAGCTCACTTTAGGAGGCGACCACAGATCATTTGTGGGAGCTTGAAAACTGCCTGAGAAATCAACTCTTAGTGGAATAACTCCCTGCATTTGGTATATTTTCCCCTGAACCAAAAAGTTGAGCTTTTTTATTGGAGTGGTTACCGTTGCAATTTTGGCATCTTAGTTATGACATCTTTTGGGAGTGAAATATTTTAAAACCAATGTTTTTGGTGATCGCGACTGATGTATTTTGTTGTTCACAACAAACTTATTAAAGTTTTGTAAAAAAAAATACCTGCACTTTTGATAGATGAGGAGGTGCTGCGCTTTTTTGGTTGTTTGTTTCTCTTTGTGAATAGTTACTAAGTCTTAATTCAGAAAACTACCCCCAGTGTACAGTCTCTTTGATCTAATTTTGATCCATGCTTCTGATTCTGTCACATTTCACAGTGACGTGGAGGACCTGGACTTCTTGGAGCTCAGCACCGAGGCCCAGCGACTGATCTGCACAGCAGCCCCCACGGGGCACCTTGGCCAGGTGGATGCCGAGGGCTTCCTGCCCAGCCAACGGGCCCAGCTGGCCATGGGTCTGGCCAGCATCGAGGTGGCCCAGACCATGAGGATAGTATGGGACAAGGCCAGCTCCAATAGAGTCTACAGGAACAGCCAGGGTAAACGTTTTGGATGGAGAGACATGTTTGATATAGCAGTCAAATGGAGACGGTAGGTTTCTTTGTTTTGATGGGAGTGTAGATAATCTAGAAAAATGCCCCCAAATAACTTTCTCTCTTGTTTTTAATTATTGTATTGTGTTCAAATATTGGTGACTTGAATGGACTCCAGCTAAAGACTCAACTTGACTCAACTTATTTGCATAATGACTTGACTCAAGTCACCATGTGATAATGACTCGACTCAAGTAAAAAATAAGTGACTCGTTACAACTCTGGCATGTACATTCAGTGACAAATTCAAGTCTTGTGTTTTGACCAATCCAGTGTTTGACCAATCCGTGGGCTTCTGTTAATGGACAGATGGTATAATCAGAGACTGAATTCCTGTAATGAAGTGGTTGTCTATTGCTCTCTGTGACGTGACTGGGCCTTTGAGCTTGAGAACATCAGATGCTCTAGTTGAGATCCCATTTTACCAAGTTAAATGCTCAACTTTATGAAGTGAATTTTATCACTGTTTTAATTTGCTTCAGTTTAATAGAAATATCATTGTTGTTTTCCATCTCATTTTTCATTCGATGTATTTTGTTTGGTATCCTTTTGTGTTTGGATTTCAGAGGAGTTGTCAGAGTAATGTCTTTTGTAATGTACCTCTCAGTAAATCAATTTTCAACGCTTTCTTGGTTGTTTAGATTAGTTGATCCCGATCAACCAGTACTTTGGATTGACATGATGCCAGCGTCTAGTGTAGAGGCTGGGTTTAACAATCACATGAACTTACTACGTGGCCAGGTCTTCAACATCCGATTCAGCAAATACTTCAATGTCATCTTTAACCTCACCAAAAAAATGGTCCTCCAGCGCAAGTGAGTGTGTGCTCATTAATTGGAACACATGCGACGGAATTAACAGCGACATATTCATTAGAGGGGTAGGGGTGACTTGTCCTGCCCCCCTGGACAGGTTGCTTGGGGTGGGTGAGGGGGGGATGAAAGTACCCACTACAGAAACATTCCAGGCACCTTCCATGCGGAGGGAATGATGAATGGTGACAAAAGTGACGATGAGTTCCCCAAAAGTCCTCATTTTGCCCCCCCCCCAACTTAAGACCTGGATGTGCCTCTGGAAGCCAAGATGAAAGTATTGAAATTAGGTTATATGTCACTCAAACTTGTCACTGTTGAATGCCCATCTGAAATAATACATGCAGCATTCTTTATGATCCTAAGATGTGTTGCACTGTTGTGTTCTTTTCATATGTTTTCATTTGTGCCAAGTGAACAAATTTGATAGTTATGGAACAGCAGAGAGGGTACAAGAGCATAGTTCTGATTGGCTCGTTTTGACAGTTAATAAACATTGCATTCAAAGCATGAGTGGTTATTTTCACTCGTTTTAAAACCCAAAAATAATTTCTGAAACTTGAGAAAAAATACCCAAAAGTACCTTCAGTGTTGCCGGTCTTTTCAACTTTGATATTCTTGTCAATTTGTAATAAGGAACTTTACGAGGAGGACATTTCTTGTTTAATAACCCCTGACTATGAATGTTGAGTACTGTTAGTGCAGAGTATTAAACGCTCCAAACTGGGAATAGGGTTTGGCCGGGGTCTCCAAACTCGGACAAAGGGAACTGGGCCTTGTAACAAAATACCGTACTTGGAACAAAAGACAGGCTGCTGGGCATTACCGACATTTTTTCACTCTCGAAAGTGGAGATAACCCAGCCTTGTTTTGAAACAGTATACCATGGTTTGAGGCATTTAGAGTGAGTGGATCACCACCGGGGACAAAAGCTCTCCACCACCGCAGCGATGAGCCACACAGGACCGATGCATGCTAATCTGACCCCTATTGAAAAGAGGTCAGCAGTGCACCAGGTTTGTGAACAAAAGAAAGTTATACAACACCACACAATCTGAGCTCTTTTTACAAGGTGGCAGGCCTGGCTGAAATACTCAGGCGTCAATAGATTTTGTCTGTCAGGCTAGAGTGGCCACCAGATAGTCCTTCACGTGTTTGTAAGTGTCCAGTAAATGAAGATAGGAATTTTTAAAGAATTTTGAAAACAGAAAAAAATGATAAATATTTCAGCTGAGTATCATCAACATTGATATTAAACTGCCCCGGCAGGAAGCTGAGCATCATCAACATCGATATTAAACTACCCCAGCAGGAAGTGGTTAAGGATATCATTTGCAATCGTTATGTGTTACATTCCATAGGGTTGCTAGCTTACAAAAACATTGTCAGAGGGGTCATTCCATGAGGTTGGGGCACAGTTTGTGACGGTGTCTTGCAAGATGTAAAACAATGTCAATTTGGAATCCACATGCAGGGAAATAGCTGTTATTTTTACAGAAGCCATGTAACAATTGACACCGTCACAAATTGTGCCCCAAATTCATTGAACGACCCAGAGACAGTGGTTGATGACCAGTGACGTGTGGTGTCTTCCCTACTCCCAGCCTTATTATCAGCCAGTCCTCACGAGCAGAGAGCAAGTTCCAAGCCGCTCTGGAGAAGGTGAGCAACTGCGAGGAGCTGCTGAAGCTGGTCAAGAAGCAGAAGATGGGAGATGGCCTAATGCCTGGCTTCATGGTGTCCACCAAGATCCCCAGCTACAAGGAGAAAGGACACAAACTAGAGGGTTCCATCTTCTCCCTGACTGGGGATGTGTGAGTAGAGCCGTATCCCAAAGCAGCCTAAAGCAAGGTCAAAGTTTAATGGTGGTTTGCCACTCAGAAGTTGGTAAATAAGGTGGCCATCAGTCTTCAGTTAAAGATTACTTCACTCAGTAAAACAATAACTCACACAGCGATTATATGGCCTAAGATGATATTTTTACTCTTCCAACTTTTGGTACAAATTTGCACCTAGTGATCGAGGTGATGTCTGCACTTTTAACCAAATTATTTCATAATAAGTTTGCATCAACCTCATGAAATACTTCAGAGTTGATGTTGACTTCTTGTGACTTGTTTTCTTTTAATCAGGTCACATTTGTTATGTTTACAGCAAATCAGGTTCCTCAATCCATCAAGATGGTCCATGCTGAAATTAACCACTTAGCCCAAAACCATTAAACGTAAATATCCAGTTCCTCATAGTCTCTCACTTGACTTCTTGCTGGCATTGAATTATTTTCATGTAATTGTTATTCTGTTTGTTCCTTTTTAGGGTAGGTAATGTGTTGTTTTCATTAGACACAGCAACCACTAAGAAGCGCACGGACCAGTTCCACACAGAGATAGATTACATTTGGTTGTTACTAAGCGATGAGATGAAAAAAGCTCACAGCTCCAACAAAGAGATGGTGAGTGCGACTTGAAACCAGCCACAGCAAGGGCCAGTCTGTGAGTCGTACACTTGCCCTTTCTTTCTGGGATAACAAATCAGATTCAAAGATTTGCTTTAGTTGGATGTCTACAGTCGAGTTTTGTGAAGAGGGAAGACATTTTCTACTTTGTCTTTCACCCATGTAGTCTCTTTTTTCCCCCGCACGCTTTTGTCAAATTAATAATTAGACAAAAACTGGCCAACTGACCTGTGTGCATTGTTGATGTTTCTGTTAGCTGGCCACGTTTTTCTCTCCGAATCCTGCAATTCTGTTGTCATTTTTCTTTCAGGATTCCGACTCGGTCATTCATCTAATTCTCTCCATGGTCTACTACTTCTACAACCTCATGCCATTATCTAGAGGCTCTAGGTGAGGACTTGGGGCACATAATCGCGGATACTTGATACAAATGTCATGGGTTTTTATCC
Organism: Acanthaster planci; assembly: GCF_054643075.1. NCBI lineage: Eukaryota > Metazoa > Echinodermata > Asteroidea > Valvatida > Acanthasteridae > Acanthaster > Acanthaster planci. The sequence continues at coordinate 29,660,367 of NC_141777.1, forward strand.
ACTTATTGAGCAAGACCCCCCCCTTGCCGGTATCCCAGAGAGAGAGGCTGGAGGGCAATTGTTTCATGGGTGCCTGGCATCCTCAAGAAGATTGTTCCAGTTCAATTGGTCATGTTGTATGTGAACAGTAGGTCCCACTCAGTTCATTGCCGTATAGAAACATGCAGTCTCATGTCCACATGCAAAGCCCATTACTTACTGTTACTAAGCTTTATAGACATAAGTGAAATTCAAAACACGTTTATTAGTGACCTAAAATATAAAAATGAAATAAGTTCCTTTTTTGTCTTTTTTTTGGGGGGGGGTGTAAGTTACGTACAGCCTGAGAAGGCCAATTAGAACATTGAATTGAATTGACAATTTATCTTACATGGAATTCGACTTCAAACTTTGCTTATGATTTCCAACCTCTCAAGGTACGGACCGTCAAAATCTTATCAAATTACCTTGCAGGAGCTTTGAGGGAACCATTGCAAGTTTATGCCAAGCTGACCAAGTGTTCATCTCCACTTGTCTTGCTTCATTTGTTTTTCAGCTCGGTTGCCTACAGTGTGGCCGTTGGGCTGATATATGCCATCGGTAAAGAGGTCACAGGTCACATACCAAAGGGCAATATTGTAGACGTGGAGGCGTTACTGTCTGGGGGTCCAGAGAACTTCACTGCCCTTATGAAGAATTGGATGAACATCCGCTGGTGAGGAAAAAAGTCTCTAGGACGGACAAGAATGGATGAACATAACATTCCGTCCTCTAAAAGAAGGATTTTTAACTGATTAGAATTCAACCCAATTGCAGTTCTTGGTTTTCATGAATTTGTAAATGCTCAGAGCTTGCATAAATTGATTTTGTTACTTCTGTCACAGTGTGACGTTAATGTAAAGAAGGCCATTTAATGTTAATGGTCTAAAGTCAGTATTTGCCTACAATTGTGACTCTGCTTAATAACTGAATAGTTTTCTATGAAAGTACAGGTTTTTTCAGGCATCTTTTATTTGATAGAAAATTCATTTTTGTGCCACATATTTCTAACTCCCTATTCCCAAGGAATTCTTCAAAAAACCCTAAATCCTCCACAGTGCAAGAAATCAACAAGTTCATGTCCTGAGTCTTTACTGGAGTACCTCAGCAGATTTTTTTCCTCGCCTTTTTCAATACTGAAAAAACCTAAAAGCTGGATTTTTAAGGAGTTTGGACAGTGGGAGAGTGAATAAATGATCAACATATCACCTGCTGAATCATAACCACTTGTCTGTGATAAAATAATAATGGTTATTTCCCTAGAATAAGTGGTTGTTGCAGCCCAATTTGGGACAGCCAAATTTTACACTGTGGGTCTTTTTCCCCCCCGATCAGGGCATCCACCAAGGCAAATGAACTCCCCCAGGTGTTGGAAACCCTCCCCACATTGAGGACGATGCTGGAAGTGCTGAATGTTGGTTCCAGGGCCTGCGGCATGGCTGGCTTGTAGTGCCGCTCTTTTTTAATACTATCTCATCGTCATAGTTTTTATTTTGTGAAGTTTGTTTAAAAAAACAAGAAGAAAGAAAGAGAGAAAGAGAGAAAAATTTTAAAAACAAATGAGCTTTTCTTCTAAGGCTGGTTTTTTAAGGTGACCATTGTCCATATTTGTCTTCTTTTATGAAATCCATCTTTTTGGCTGATAATGGGCTTTGGGCCAGTATCCTTTTGTCATTCCAACTTTTTTTGTGGTATCGGTGCATGTCTTCTTTAGGGCAATGCCATTTTGATTGTTGATCCCTCAAGACATTTGTCTTCTTGAGGGTGTGCTGAACTACAAAGACCATTTTACTGAAGTATTTTAAAGTAAAATACCATGTACATTGCAAAGTGCTCTGCGGTGACAGGGCTTACTGGATCACATTTCACAAGCTCAGGGGAATTCAAACTTCCAGTATCCAGCTTTCCTTAAGGCAAGCTGGGTAGTTCAGAGAAACATGTGATCAGGAGATTGAAGAATCAAATCCCACTTATTAAAACTGGTGTTGCAGTCGGGTCCGGTTAGCCCAGTGCAACTTGTCGGCTCTCAAGCCAAATCACAAGCTATTCAACTGAGCAGTGACAGAGGCATTCCTTTGCCTCTAGTTACCCCCGATTCTCATGACTGATGTTGTGGAAGGAGTTGTGATAGACCAGACTATGACATTGTACAAAGATTTTCCACAGTCTAATAGAACATTTTGAAGAAACATTTTGAAGATAACACTGAAGTCATCCTGAATAATTCCACTCATAGTTGAAGCACAATTTTTTTTGGGGGGGGTCTTGCCAACAAATTGATTGCCACGTGTCAGTATTTTCTGGGTTTGTTCAAGGAAAAACCCATGGTTCTTTCTGAATGATTGATGATCATGATGGCTATTGAGATGATTTAGGCTAGGGTGATTTAAATCTTCGGGGATTGGGTTTGGGAATGACACCAAAATGTCTTCTGTGAAGAAATATTTGATTTACCGAGTGAGCAAACACGGCAATTTAAGAGATGTTTGTCAATTGTGGTTTCTTGTTTCTGCATGGTTTTCTTTTGGAAACCATCTTTTCCCCAAACTCCTGGGAGCTTCCTGAGTTCAGACGGAGAGGGAAAAACATTTTTAAATTCTGTGCTCCCTCTTTTGGAGAAGCAGTCACTCAGGCTTACTAGTCAAAGCATTTCAGTGATGCTTTTGAAAGAAAATCCATTCCAGAAATCGCGAGTGGATGGGAAATGAAAGTATTTTTTAGCTGTCCAAACTCTGGTCAAGAAATGACAAGTATGTACAATCAGTAGGCTGTACTGTTAAGTCTTCTTGCCTGTATGTGTTGCTGCATTTAAGCTGGTGCTATTTTTTACTGTTTAAAGGAAGGAATCACCGTGGGATTTCACAAGCACAGTACAGATCATGAGCAAGTAATTCATATTTCTACTATGGATATATCTGGATTTTATTGTTTAAGTAGACTCTTTACAACAGGACTGTATACGTTGCAATAAAAACCTTGACAAATTTTAAATTATTGAAGAAACAAAAGATGCCAAATAGATCAAAAATAGTATGAATGTGATTTCTGCTGTCAGCAGCAAAATGTTTTGCAGGATTGTTGAATTGCAGTCCATATAAAAGCTGAATTTCTATTTTTTCTGACTAGTGTCGTGTCCACGCTGCATTTGATATTTGAAGCAGAGGTATATCTTGTAGTTGTAAAAATTTGTCAACTGACGGATATGGACACAGGCACACAGGCAACTCTGGCTTCAGATTTCCAAAAGATTCCTAAATTAAATGAGTGGTAGTTGGGATAAACAATAGAAATTTTGACCTTGATAAAAACAAGTTTCAACCAGATGGTGCTGTTATTTGGGTAAAGACTGAAATCGAGGAGTTTCAGATTCTCCCTAATTTCCTTGCTTTTTACTTGAGAAAATGTCTATTATTTTAGAATTTTTAAAAAATATACTTGGCAATTCCTTCAAGATGTTCTTTTTTTTAAACTATGGTGGAAGGCACAATAAAAAACAGCTCAAGGAAACCGTTTGTTCAGAGTGGCGTTATTGTTAACATGGCTCAAAATCCAATGGGATCAGTTACCAGGGAGAAGTTGGGATGTAATGTGACATAATTTAACAGATCAAGAATTATTCTACTTTTACAAGCTGCCACAGTTGGGGGTTACTGGAGCAGAGACAACAAATATCTGCAATAACTATTTGAAACTGCTACCATTCTTTAACTTTGAATCAATCAATTTTGCAAAATCAAGCAAATCGCTGGTTATTTGGCATAACACAAGCACAAGATACCTCTGTTGGCATGACGTCAGGCACTTTATGCCAAATGATCTTACCTGATAATTCACTGGTTTACTGTCCAATGAAAATGCCACTCAACAGTGGATACCATTGAGCTTCCCGAGCTAGTACATGATAATGCATGTAACTTGAAAAGTTTAGCAGGACTTGGCTTGCAGTGGTGGCTATAATAAACAACTGTGAACATTATGCCGACAACCTCAAAACAAAAACTAGTCGGAAGAAATAATTCTAAATTCTGCTCCTGCAGTGTTGACTTGAATAACAAAGTTCACAAAGACAACATTTAGTTTTTTAGTGTCAGTATGTCACGCTCTTTATTTCATTTCAAAAATTTACTCCTCTTCTAATGAACTGCAGGAAATAAAAGTTTTATCTTTTCACAAAAACTACTTCACTCCAAAAGGCAATTTTACTCAAATTTCACCAACAAAAAAATTATCGTTCAAAATATAGGTTTTCCCGGCCAATTTCGGAAAATGTGTAAACGAATTAGAAATAGCAGCATGTGTTTTCGAGCGAAATAGAACGAGCATTCAAATCCCTGTTTCTACCGGTATTTAACAAATAACAATTCTATTTCAAGGAGGGTGCCTTCAATCATGTAGAGTCAGCATTCAATTTTCCTGATATTGCACTGGTTCAGTATGTGGACATTCATTTTTGCATGAATTTGAATGCACCTATTCAATCCTGCATTCATCTTATCAATCTATCTTGTAAAATGACCAGGCAACTTCACACCAAGTGTAATTTAACATAAGCCTGGTCAAGAATCAGAATTTGTTTGTGTGCTAACAGAAGTGACATTCTTGGAAGTATTTCGTTGATTGGTTAAATGTTGAAAATATTCATGATTGAAGTAAACCAGTCATGTTATCGTTGGAAACAACCGACTATTGTAGGAAACCTATAAGCACCCGCGCTGAGGGAACCTTCCTTTTTGTGCTGCGTTTCAATCAGAAACCTCAATTTTTTTTACAGTTTGATAATGAACACACTATAAATGAGTAACACACCATTTTTGCGGTATCGTGATTTGTGTAGCCTTGTATATTCTAAGGGGTGGGAGGGGGCTCTGGATAGAGATAGCACCTTTGTTGTCCGTCAGCTGCATCTTACTTTGTAAGGTGGAAAGTGCATCACTGGTTCTCATCCATCTCCTAAATCTCTCACGTGTTGGCTCCAAGCGCCACACCCTGGTACACCGCTTCAGCTGGCAAGCTAAATCATGTGAGAGGGTGGTGCCTACATCGCCTCACTGGGCAGATGAGCTGCTTCTAAACAGCCAACGGCTAGGGTGGAAGAGGTCCCCGTTGGACTCAACGGCTAGGTGTAAAGGAGTAAACCTTCCAAATCAGGAGTGGAGGCCCTAAGGCGGACTGTTGTCTTGGACACATTGTTTTGGCAGCTCCTGCAGCAAAACTGGTACCAAACGTCATGTTCAGCATTCCTTTGAGTCCCATCAGCAAGGCCGAGAGGGGGATCTTGACGTTTGGGCAACCCAGGATCTCCATATTTTCTGCCCAGGCTTGCGCCCTGGAGAGGCCATTCCAGCCTTGCTTCTGAGTGAGAAAACAACACGGAAGCTGACAGTTTACAGGTTATAAGTCCCTCCCAATTGGCGTATGGAATGGGGTGCCACGGGTCAGTTTCGAGGGTGGGAGGGACCATCGTGTTCTATTGGCCGACTGCCGCCTGCCTCAAGCCGGGCAGCCCACAGTCAATAAGGTGTTGGCCCACCAATGTCTGCCTGCTTTTGTGAGTGCCTAAAGCTTAATGTACACCTCAGACATGACAAGTTGATTGTAAACTTTGCACCAGACAAACATATCAAGAAAAAAAAAGTCTCCAGTAATTCGACTTGCAAGTTGGAATGTGCTCACCATGAGCATGAGTGTTACTGGTGATCTTCAAGAGGTGGATGACACCAGGAAAACAGCTATCATCGAAAGAGAGCTTTCCAGACTCAACATCAGCATAGTTGCCCTTCAAGAAACCAGGTTTCCCTCTAGTGGCTCCCTATAACTATACTCTTTTTTGGAAGGGTAGAGAACCCAAGGAGCCCCGCCAGTGTGGAGTTGACTTTGCCATCAAGAACACCCTTCAAGTTTCGGTAGAGCCCCCTTCTGGAGGCACCGAGCGCCTGCTCTCCATCTGTCTCAGCACTGCTGGAGGCCCTGTTAACATCCTCTCCATGTATGCTCCCACCCTACCTCATCAGAAGAAACAAAGGACCAGTTTTATGGGCAGCTTGATGCTCTGATCAAAGGTTCTTCAAAAGATGAGTCCTTATTTCTCCTCGGCAATTTCAATGCTCGGGTGGGCGGATCATGAGGCATGGCCTACTTGCCTCGGGCACCACGGCACTGGGAAGACAAATGAGAACGGTCAGAGGCTAATCGAAGTATGCTGCTACCACAGCCTCTGCATTACAAACACATTCTGAGGTCAGGCCATCGCACAAAGTGTTGCAGTGATTGCAACAATTACAGAGGGATCTCACTCCTGAGTATTGTTGGTAAAGTGTTTGCTCGCATTCTTTTTAGCAGGCTGCAGTTACTTGTGCAATCAAGTTTACCCAGAATCCCAGAGCGGCTTTAGGGCAGGCAGGTCAACAACAGATTCGAATTTCACCCTTCGTCAGCTCCAAGGAAGAGCAAGGTCAGCCACTTTACATGATGTTTATTGATCTTACCAAAGCCTTCAATCTGGTCAGCAGGAAGGGTCTATTTGAACTCCAAGAGAAGATTGGCTGCCCTCCCAAGCTCTGTAGCATGGTGATCTCTTTTCATACTAACATGAAAGGAACAGTCCTGTATGATGGATCCTCTTCAGAGTCCTTCCCTGTCAACAATGGTGTCAAGCAAGGGCTGTGTACTGGCACCAACTCTCTCTGGGATCTTCTTCCCCTTGCTCCTGTCCCATGCCTTTGACTCGTCCCCAGATGGTGTCTATTTGCATGCTAGATCTGACGGGAAGCTCTTTAACCTGGCACACCTGCGTTCTAAGACCAAGGTGAGGTCATTTCTTGTCAGAAAGATGCTTTACGCTGACGGTGCAGCCCTTGTGACCCATTCTGAGGATACCCTCCAGAGGTTGGGTGACAGCTTCGCCAATGCTTGTAAGCAGTTCGGGCTTAGTATAAGCCTGAAGAAAACCAACATCTGTGTACAAGGTTTCAGTGCTGTCCCCTCCATTAGTATCGACAACGTTGCCCTTGTAGCCGTGGACAACTTCACCTATCTGGGTTCCACTGTCAGCAATAATCTGTCACTCGATGCTGAACTCAACAGACGACTTGGGAAGGCAAACACACTCATGACAAGACCGACCAAGAGGGTGTGGAAGAACAAAGCTCTAATGGAACACACAAAGATCCGAGTCTACCAAGCTTGTGTTCTCAGTACCTTACTCTATGGTAGTGAGTACTGGACTACCTACATGAGACAGGAGCACCGGCTTAACACCTTCCACATGCGATGTCTCAAGCGCATCCTTGGAATCAGCTGGCAGGACCACATCCCTCATAGTGACATTCTACAGCATGCCAAAATCCCCAGTATGTACTCTCTGCTGAGCCTATGCCGCCTACACTGGCTGGGACACATCCGGCGTACGCTGGACGGGAGGCTGCCGAAAGACATCCTATATGGCAAGCTGGCATTGGGTACCAGACGTGTCAGCCGCCCGTTACTCCGATTGAAAGACACCTTCAAGCGTGATCTGAAGGCCTGCAGTATCTCCCAAGACAGATGGGAGATACAAGCTGCAAACAGAGGTGCCTGGCGTCAGACAGTCCACAAAGGCGTCGGAGAGGCGGACGTGAGCAGAGGCCAGCTAGCAGCAGAGAAGAGGGCAAGGAGAAAGCATGCTGCAGTAACCCCTGACACCGTGGCCCCATCGCACATCTGCTTCAATTGCAACAAGGACTGCCACTCTCGCATTGGTCTGCAGAGTCATAGCAGACGGTGCCACAACTCAACACTCCAAGGGTGCTCTTTGCATGGTCTCCCGAGACTGAGCTGCCAATGTATATTCTAATCAAATTGAATGTATATTTTGCAATTTTAAATTGCAGCAAATGAAAATGAATACTCACTTCCAAAGGTTCATGGTAAAAAGACCGATTTTCAGCGAATAAGAATGCACATTTGTTGTAATTGGCAAGGAAAAAGTCAATCCGAAATCCCAGCCATGTATTTGTAACCTCTTTACTGAAACGTAATGCACATTCATTCATTTGAAGGATGCAAACTTAAGTTGAATACTTGTTATTGCAAAAATGAAACCAGGTATTTAGTCGTTTTCAAAATCTACGCTAAATCAAATTTTACAAATTAAATTGTGCTTTTTCTGAAATTGGCCAGGAAAACCTATATTAGTTCTCTGAAATGGAAGTGTCTAATTTTGTACAAAACTTCAAAAAAGCTATGAATGCTTTAAATGTTCTAAGTACAGATACATTTTAACTTGGCCATAACATGAGTGCTTTCCTGTGGAGCCAGTGGGGGCCTACAGTCCACTGAGCTCTATAGGAAAGCACCCGAGTATTAAAGCCAAGTGAGGCATCATCAGTACAGAGGTCTGAGGTAATTTTTAAGTTCCAAGTGAGCGTGAATCGGCTTTTAAATTCCATACAATACATGCATGACAAATCTCCCTTCACTACTTCCTGCCGGGGATCCCGGTTCCGGACACGTATGCTTTATATGGGTGGCCAGGGTCTCCGAACTCGGACAAAGGGAACTGGGCCTTGTAACAAAAGACCGTACTTGGAACAAAAGACCAGGCTGCTGGGTATTACCGATATTTTTTCACTCTCAAAAGTGGAGATAACCCAGCCTTGTTTTGAAACACTTTACCACGGTTTGGGGCATTTATAGCGAGCGGATTACAACCACATAAAAAAAGCACTCCACCACCGCAGCGATGAGCCACACAGGACCAATGCATGCTAATCTGGACCCCATTGAAAAGAGGTCAGCAGCGCACCAGGTTTGTGAACAAAAGAAAGTTACATAACACCGCACAATCTGAGCTCTTTATACAAGGCTGCAGGCCTGGCTAAAATACTCAGGCGTCAATAGATTTTGTCTCTCGGGCCAGACAGTCCTTTGTGTGGATGTAAGTGTCCAGTAAATGAAGATAGGAATTTTTAAAGAAATTTGCAAACAGAAAAAAATGATAAATATCCTGCCCCAGCATCATCAACATTGATAACTGCCACCAGCGGTAAGTGGTTAACACAATAACTACAATCTTTAAATGAAAATATAACCCCACTTTGGGCAAACCCTAGTTTGTGACTGCCATCTTTTTTACCGTGTAATTTTTGAGCTAGGTAAACATAACCAAAACAAAACAACTCCGGAAAGAAGAAAAATTCCCTCAAAAGATTACTCTCTTGAACAGACAAGTACAGTGACTTCGCCATTACAAGAAATTGTCACAAGATACTGTCTTGTTTCATTGAGCCTCTGAAATTTGTTTCATTTTTCTAACCATGGTGACTTTCACCTTAGTGATTACCTAGTACCACCGCCACTGTGAGAACCTCTCCTCTGTCCACTCCAACTGCTATCCCGGCCGGTGATACGCACTGTGGCTAGACCCCCAGGGATGCTAGATGAAAACACACTCTCGGATTGTGGGCCAGGGGGCATACCTGAGGAGCCCGGGGGCATACCCGAGGGGCCGGGGGCCATACCCGATGGACCGGGCATGCGCATCATGTCAAAATTGGGTGGCGGCTGGTTGTAGCTCTGATTGCCAGCTGGGGGCGGGGGAAAGTTGGGGAAGGGCTGCGAAGGAGGAGGCTGGTTGGTGGGTATTTGAACTGGCGGAGGCTGGCCCATCAAGGGGGGAGGCTTGGACATTAGCGGCGGGGGCTTGTTCATATTGGGTGGAGGCACAGACACATTGTGCGGTGGAGGGGGCACATTCACTTGGGGAGGGGGTACGTTCATTGGTGGAGGTGGCATGCCACTTGGCGGGGGACCTGGGGGAACCGGGGCAGGCTGTGGGTACTGGTTATAGGGCTGGCTGTAGGGCTGCGGCTGTACCGGCCCTGGTGGGGGTAGCGGCGGTAAAGGCTGCTGCTGCTGCTGTTGTGGCAGTTGCTGCTGTGATGGTGGCAGCTGTGGTGGTGTTGGGTTGACCCCAGTTTGTGGGGGTGCATTCTGCATGTAGCCAGGAGGGGGCTGGTTCATGTTGTAAGTGGTCTGTCCGTAGCTGGGAACGGGATTGGCAGGTGGTTGCACTTGGTTTCCGTAATTCCACCCAGACTGGTACGATGCTTGATTGTACGTTGGCTGGGTAGTGCTCGCTGCCGTGTTGGGTGGGGCAGACTGGGGGTAACCCGTCGAGGGATAGCCTTGACTAACAGGGGGTGGCGGCATGCTGTAGGACGACGTTGGGGCCGTCTCTGTGTAGGACACAGGCCCTTGGTAGGGCTGACTGGACGGAGGTGCTGTATGAGGGGGAGGAGCTTGGGCAGGAGGCGGGGCTGTCTGACCCTTTGGCTGAGGCGTGGCCACAGGGACGGACTCCTTCATGATTTTTTTCGGAGGCGGAGGTTGGCTCTTGGCACTAGGAGGCTTGTCTACCTGGTCAGTCCCTCCCACTTTTCCGTGGCTGGAAGATGAAGCCCCGGCTGATGAGGATGGAGGGGGAGGGGGTGGGGGCCGTGACTGGGAGTGGGGGTGGCCTTCCCTCGGTTTGTCTGACTTAGATATCGGCTGGTGGAGCACATGAGATTCATCTGTTGAAAGTAAATACAATGACTGTACTTGTTATGTGAGTGTCAACAAAGATACTTGATGACCAAAGGAGGAAAGGACACGAGCTGAAATTTTGAAAAATTGAAAGTAAAATCTGGATTCTGATAAACAATCCAAGCTCAGTGCAAACAACCTCAGAGAGAGGATTTCACATTAGTGCCATCTGCACTTATCTGCATCAAAACCGAGGATCTCTGTGTTGAACTTTGTCGCGCGTGCCCGCGGAGTCCACACAGTACATGCAGTAATCGGTTCGTAAGTGTGATGCCACTTCAATTTAAACCACGCCCACTGCACATGCAGATACACGCTCATCGCTGGTATGTTAGTTCGCGGTCAGTTGTCGTTATTTTTTCTTTTGATTTTACGTGTCGAGTCATCCTGAAAGACTCTTCCACAAAAATTTGCAGCCTGAAAAGTCTGAATTTAACATACCTTTGTGTATTTTGTGTCTTGACTCCTTACTTTCAATCGTCTGATCGTATTACGAATTGAAGCTGACACATACAGCCTCATTTTCAAACGTGGAAGTGCGCAGATCAACTCTAAAAGCATCATATTGGGATCCCGATATACAGTGTCTCACCAACAGTTGCGGTGCCTGTGCATCGCCCCAGCACCTATTGGGTTGCAGGGGTCCATCTTTCCTTCTCTTTTATATTTCCCTATACTTCACAAGTATCTGACAGAGGTCAGAAAAATCATAACATGATAAACTGACGTCTCAGCTTCATGAACAATGGCTACAATAAAAAACAACTACAATTACGGTAAAAAGTCAGTGACAACTGACGTTGGTGGAATACCCAAGCCTTTCTCAGTTCATTCCTGCCCATAAACACATTTGGGAATCTGCAAGTCTACTCGAATCGTCTATCCGCCAACCTAAAGACCTAACTTTCTGAAACATTCTAGTTATCCCGACCACAGATAAATCCTGGCCATTAAAATACTGCCGCAGCATAATCTGATAACTCACCTGAGGTCTTGCTGCCACCCTCAGAGCCAGCAGAAGGCGGTGTTTTCTGTATGAGCGAAAGAAAAACATAAACCCAACTTGTGTCCATGAGCAAGACAATTTATCAAAATTGCTTTGTTTCCTCCGTTTAATTGTTCAAATGAGGGAAATTTCGAGAAATTTGACGACCTTAACTGACACAGTATTGCCTTCCGTTAAAAAAAAAAGAAAGTCCTGTCAGTAATGCAACCTTTTCTATACTCCAAAAAAACTGTATCACTGAAAGTTTGCCAGTCACCCGACAAAATTCAACTCGCTGACTTCTGTGCCTCACAGTCTGGAGCCGACATTCTCATTATCTCCACTACCCCAGTTGTGTCACCCAAGGCCATAAGGCTTTGCTCAGTTGAACAGCAAACAGGTTTAAATCATGTGACAACCATTCCATACCGGTCTGGGCCGTTTGACTGCCGCTTTGGTTGGAGTCGTGGCGGATGGCTTTGCCTCTTTGCCGGTAGAATAAAGATCCAGTAGAAGGTGACAGATATCTACACAACAAATACACAAAACACTGTGACCATTAAACACAAGTGATGAAGCAACCGTTTCACATTATGGTCTTATGTGATTGTTAGGACCAGCCCTACTTCCTCATGCTTCATAATTCACAGAGCTGTGTACATAGCTAAATATGACCAGAACCTGTGGGCCTCTTGCTCAAGTACCTTGTCACCTTGAAGGCAAAGAGAGAGGCTTCAGCCACAGCTGTGCTCAGGCCAAACATTTGGTCTGCACAACTTCAGGTCACATGTGCTTGGAGCCATATATGGCCACAAAATATACTACGTGCAAGCACACAATAGATCTATCCAAACTGATGTAGTTGCTTGGAAACATAGCGCCCTCTTTCATACATGCACACTGTCTACTAACCTTCCATGATGTCCAAGGACACATCATCAGCTAGCTGCTCCCACCACTTGCCCTTTGTGTTCTTGCTGGACGATTCCAGGAGGTCACTCTTGGAGAGGCGGCCCGCCAGGTACAAGAAGGCCACACCCACAATGTGAGGCTCCCACTGCAAGCACAGTGTTGTGCAGAGGCTGTGGAGGGTAGGTGTACCGGTTTGGAAACATTCCATGTCACAAACAGAACACGCACACGGCTTCAGAGGGGGATGATAATGTTTTTTCTTATCCCTAGGGACTTGGAAACAGCCGAGGTTAAGCTCTAGATGTTTTCTGATCCTGTTTAACAGGATCCAATTAAAAAACGTCAAAGTATCATATGACCACATTGTTTCCCGGAGATCAGCCACCACTGAAGCAGGCAAGCCTTAGGTCAGCGAACATATATATCATACACTGTAAACCAGACAATGAAGCTTCTTTTCATGCAAAACAACCATACACACAGTTCATGACGGTTATTATTTTTCCAATGCACAGTTATTGATCTGGCACTGGTGGCTAGCTTTGAAACTTGCTTACTACCTAAGTACTGTGCATGGCACCATGGCTCTTGCCTATGACAATAGTGGATGTGCGTTAGGTCACGTGGGTCTGTGAGAGCACCATACGGCTCAAGTCAGTAGGCAATTTAAATGCATGGCAAGTTCTCTCCCTCGAAGTGAAAGACCTGCATTGTCTCTGTTCACAAGTATTCCTCCAATGATAGCCAAAATAAGGTCGGTAAAAAATGAAAACCACAAAATCAAAAAGAACACCCTTACTAAATAAGTAATCGAACTCAATAAGTGACTGATGAGTGATCAATTAACAAGAAATGGGGAACCAATGAGTAATCAATGAGTAACAATTAAGCATATATACTCCAATATTAAAGTAATGAATAAATAACTAAACAAAACACTAGCCAATCACTCCTCCTTCCTCACCTGTCATTGACAAATGTCCATGCCATCTGCACTTTCCTCACCTGTCATTGACAAATGTCCATGCCATCTGCACTTTCCTCACCTGTCATTGACAAATGTCCATGCCATCTGCACTTTCCTCACCTGTCATTGACAAATGTCCATGCCATCTGCACTTTCCTCACCTGTCATTGACAAATGTCCATGCCATCTGCACTAGCTGCTGTATCTTAGCCTTGTCCCCTTTGAGTGTCTTGGCATACTTGAGGAGGTAGCTGTAAGGATGGTCCACCTGAAGGTCAAACTTGATGGTCTGAAGAAGAATACGCTCGTGGGTCATGATCTCTTCCTGCAAACGGTCCAAAAATACAAGCAAGACATCTGACCATGTGTTAACTAAAACTAGAATATGTTATCATGTTTTACACACATTCATGATTGAAAGACAAATGCCCACCGTTCCGTTTACCACGATGCGTAAGCCACCATATTTGCAGTTTACTAGTCATACACAAAAGGATCCATCCTCCTTGTAATAATGGGGTCAGTGAGTTGTCATTATGCATAATCATGACTTTCTGTTGAGCTGGAATTGTGCTAAAGACAATACACAAGGGAACAAAAATTCAAAGCAAAACGTGGCTACTGGTACGTGAGAGATTTTAGGAGCCAACATCTGAAACCCGAAACAATACGTTAGCGCAAGTTCGGTATATATCTATTTCAAAGAGGGACTTGTGCCGGGGAGATATCAATAAATTTTGGATCTAGCCCCGCCTGATGTGTATTTTAACACGGTATACTCAGTGTATGCCCCCTAAGGCTTGTGAAAAAACCTAGAGCGCACTCGGGTGGGACTCGAACCCACGACCCCCTGCCTACTAGTGCAGATGTCTGCACTAGTAGTTGTTTGCAGTACCCGCTGCTACATCTGATTCGAACCAGCCAGCCGACACCGGCAAGCTTCGTGGTCAAGTGGGTAAGACATCTGCATCTAGCACGTGATCATCACAAGATAATCACATGATCATCACAAGATAATCACATGATCATCACACGATAATCACATGATCATCACACGATAATCACATGATCCTCACACTATTGCCACACGACCGTACCTTGGGGTCATCGCCAAATGCATTGAAGTGAGGCTCTGGGACCATATGCTTGGCCACACGGATGATGTCTTTGCATTTCTTGGGTGTCTCTTCTACCTTCCCTGCCAGGAACAAGCAGGCAGCCCCGGTGACCTGAGCAAAAGAGATGTCACACATCAGGCATCAATGGCAATTCAAACCATTTTTGTCTCGAGTTATCTGATCTGTCAAAAACAGCTCCAGTAGGGTAGGTTGCTGGCCTTTCATACAGGTAAGCTAAATGGAATAGTGGACACTATCCTCTAGACCTGTACCAATGAAAAGATTAATACACAGAACAGCAAAATCAGAAGTTCAGAATAAACCTGCTCCTAGCTATTAGTCATAACCTCCTAATGTAAGACACTTCCTATCATGTTAGGGAGCGTTTCATAATTGTTGAAGGCGGTATTTACTGTGGTACCGCTGTTTTTTTTAGTGGCACCGCACTAGTTACCCGAAAGGGCTTAATGCTGGTACCGCAAAAATACAGCGGTGCCGCAGTAAATACCGCCTTCAACAATTATGAAACGTTCCCTTATCAATCTTCAATGGAAAAACCAAGCTACACTGAATGTGTGAAAAACAGTGGCTAGGCTATTTCAATCAGGACAGGCACCATTAGATAACATAAGTAATCTTTAACCGTTATAACATTTTTGATGATTTTGTAAGTGATCGCTGCAAATTCTCATTGCAACTGGTTCATACTGAAACCATAAAAAGCGGATCTCAGGGAACAAGTACACCTTCATCAGGGTGCTGATGCTTACTACCATGCATCAAACTCATCCGCAGGGGCTTATGTTTTAACAGTAAGCCCTGGCTGTGCAACGTTTCTTCCAGTGCCCTGCTTCGATATAGAATATCAAGTAAATAATTTATATCGGGTATAAATTTGATTTTAACTTTCATATGCAATGATATTGAACTTTTCATCTCCTTCAACTCATAAATAATTTCACATTTCTATTTTGCTTATGTTATATGAAATGAAAAACTATATATTGGCTGGACAATATTTTTACATTTCAACTTTTGAAATATTGAATTTTCAGGTTTGTCATACCTCAGGGAATTGACCCTATTTATGTACCAGATTTCACATAGGCACCAGCCTTTTGTGCATCAGCATTTATATGCACATTTTTTTACATGCAAATGATCAAAAATCCACCCCGAGCAGAAGCACCCCCTCATTGGTTGAAAAAAGGCATGTTGTTCGGGAGGGTTCTTTCTTTTGGTAGTGATTACAACTGCATTTCATAGTCCTTCCTGAACCAGCAATGTGCAGTTACTACCAAAGGAGCTTCCTTTGCTAGGAAAATTGTGCCCTCTCTTGGTCCAATTCAGAGCCCATAGGGTGGCAATCATGAATTGCTCACAAGGAAAAGATTACATTTTATATGCAAATGATCACAAATCCACCCCAAGCAGAAGCACCCCCTTGGGGTGGATTTGACATCTGTCAAATGTCTGAAACCCCAGGGATATTTGTATCTTCAGATGTACACGCATGATTGTTCATAGTCTGTGCCATATTCAAACAAACAAGTGTGCGTATACAAGGCCCCAATGGCCCCACAAGACATCACTGTTAGGGCAACGAAGTACCATGCATCATTCAAGCATGGACTCCACAACTTACATATCTTGGGAAGTCCTTGAAGGAATGGAACATGTAAAAGCGATGAAAATACACCACACCAGTTGCCATGGTATCGTATCGCCTATGTCAGCTTGATCAAGGAAGAAGTCAGATTTATTCAATTTAACATTTACAATAAACCTGATCAATATCAGCTTGTGATGGTTTGATGACTTTGAAACTTTTTAATTAAAAAAAGGTCAAAGACTAGAGATGCTTTTAATCCTTTCTGCATCCAGCCCTCCTTAACAATGATGTTAGAGTAATTTATTATCCCCTCTGTGAAAATGAGTAATGAAGCTATTTTTTTTTGGTAATTTGTTTCAGTTTCCATTAGGAAGAGTAAGCAAAGCTCTTTGTTTTCATGTATGACTCATTTTGGCATCTTGATGAAAGTGGCAAAAAATGTGTGGATGAAAAATATTGATGGTTCCCACTGACTTCTACAATACAAGATTCTTTTAAAAGGCCTGTTACTAACAACTGGCTCTGATGACTTGTGACTTATTTGCACGGAGCAGGTCACATTTATTTATGTATTATTTCAGTGCATCCAACAGCACATTTATCACCAATTACAGGATGATTAAGAAGACGATGAGGAAATTTCAGTTTAAAACTGTTTAAGAGGTGGAAGGGAAAACCCAGAATGAATATTCCAGGCAAAATCCACAGAGTCAGGCAGGGACTGAAAACCCAATCCATATGCTGACCTAGAAGGGATTCAAACCCAACTCGCAGAGGTGGAAGTCGAGGAAAGTGCCACTACACCAACCTGACTCCCCATGTACATTACACTAATTATTCCCCCTAAAGACAAAGGCATTGGAATCTCCTTGCATGGTGCCTTCTCCCGGTTAAAGGTGAGCAAATATGGAATAATGCTATGCCCCGTTTCATGTTCCTTTGTCAATGTGCAAGGATACAGTCCAAGCTGGGTACCAGCATCGATGATAAAACGAGCCCCTTCTTTGCGATATCTAGCCTCCGTGGCTGCATCGATGCCATCTCTGCTGGAAGGCGTGTTAATCAGGTCTTCTTTCTCATAGTACCAACACGGCATTCTACCTGTTGGGCCTGTTGAAGAAAAAAAAATTAACATGGAAGAAAATAAAGCAGTTTACTCGTCAAATTGAAGAAAGTACACATGTGCAAACATAAATACAATATAAAAAAACATGTGTTGTTTCCGCGGACAAAAATTAACTAAATCTTTAACCACTTCTTGCCGGGGATCCCGGATCCGGAAACGTATGCTTTATATGCGTGGCCGGGGCCTCCGAACTCGGACAAAGGGAACAGGACCTTGTAACAAACGACCGTATTCGGAACAAAAGACCAGGCTGCTGGGCATTACCGACACTTTTTCACTCTCAAAAGTGGAGATAAACCTGCCTTGTTTTGAAACAGTATACCAAGGTATTTAGAGCGAGTGGATTACCACCGGGGACAAAAGCGCTCCACCAACGCAGTGATGAGCCACACAGCACCGCTGGACGCTAATCTGGCCCCTATTGAAAAGACGTCAGCAGCGCACTGAGCCAGGTTCGTGAACAAAAGACTATTATGTAACACCAGTTACGGTCGGGTTAGAGTGGACACCAGACACGCCTTCATGTGTTTGTAAAAGTCCAGTAAATGAAGACAGGAATTTTTTAAGAATTTTGAAAACAGAAAAAAAATGATAAATATCCCACCCCAGCATCATCAACATTGAAAAATGCCCCCGCAGGAAGTGGTTAATACAGAAGGGAATGCTACAAGAATGGCTGATTGCACAGTGATCAATTTCTGTAATTAAGATTATTCCACCTGTTATTGGAATGATGATTTAGCAGGGGATTTAGGTTGCTGTAATGTGCTCCGAGAGGGAACAAAAGAGGGCGTCTTTTTAAATGAAATTGACAGTCCTTTGGTATGAACTCATCGCATAGGTATGCAAGATTAGGTACATTTGACACGGGGCACACTGAGTACGCCCAACAAAGTTATTCTGCATCTGGAATGTATGGTCTTCATGTGAACGCCGAATGTGTGCAAAAACCCAGTTGGAAAACTTTGTATCAGAGGGTCCATCTTTCACTGGTGAGGGTGCACTTCAACTCAGGGTGGATACACGAAACATCCACATGTCCCTCACTTTGCCTATTTACCACTTGGCCCGCTTGCAACGTTGCCCATTTGTTACTTCGCCCTTCCGCCAATCTCCCAAGCACTACTTACTGTCCATGTAGACCACAGAGCACTACATGTACATTGTACAAAGCCCCAATTTGGGGCTTATCAGTGCATTATCGAACAAATTTCACAGATCATACAAACAGTGACACTAAATTAATATTATTTATCAACTGCCATGGAGGTATCTTCGTCTCGTAATCACATGGAAGGATACTTTGTAACTTCCTTAACCCTAACCCTAATCAATCCTTCACCTGTTGGAAAACTGAGGAGTGTTAGGGTTAAGTGCCATCAAGGATCAGTTGCAGCCGAGTAAATTTGGTTGTGGCTTATTACAAGCATGTGTCCACAAAGAATGATCCAGTATTTAGATAACTGATGCACGCTTGTACACTGGGAAAAAACCCTTCTACAATTTGAGCTTCTGTCCATCAAGTCCATTACGGCATGTACAGACAGAGCGGTGAAATTCTTCTCCAAATTTCTCGGTAATGAGAAACCATGTCACTTGGAAGCAAACGTTTTGTGTTAAGACACGCAACAAGGTAACAGTGTTTTCAAATGGGACCAAAAAATGAATAGATCTGAAAACAAATTTGGTCCACTTGCGATCTCTTTTTATTGCACATGAGCATAAGGCCCTGGGTATGGAGATAGTCCAGCACCTGGGCCCCATGGGGGTTTTTATTTAAAATAATAAAATATAATAATGATTTATTGTTCAGTGCAATCTTCAATCGTGGGCAAGTTTACTGTACTCTATCCACAGTTGATTTGCCTTTGCCTCAGGAAGGAGTACAATCATTTTGCGGCAGAGTAAAGACTGCACTGAACCTTACTGTGTATTTTTAAAAAAATCACAGTTTGCTCTGCATTAAACATACATGTCCCAAAATCTCAAAATATCCCAACTTTAAATCAGTATTTCTTTGCTTTTCAGGGACTGATGGAATCCAAACTTAGGCTAGGCCTATATCAAAATGTTTCTTTTGACATCCTCTCCAAGATCACGTCAAAAAACAGAAAAAAATAGTTCAAAGATTTATGATCCTATCTAGGCCTATGCCTCTGTTAGTATTTGCTAGAGAACAGAATGAACGATAATCAAAGGGGCGAAGTGGAAATGGGGCTAGGTAGGGATGGGACGAAGTGGAAATGGAGCGAAGTGGCACAGGGCGAAGTGGAAATGGGGCGAAGTGGCCGACACCCGCCTGACACCGACACCCGCCCGACACTGCCATTGACGGTTACGGTACACAAAGCACGACATGACAAACAGAACCATTTACATCAGAAAACGGACCAATCTCAACACTTACGAAAACTGTGCTTGCGATAAAGACAGGAAAGCCTAAAATGAGGTTTCAATGAAATGCTGGTTGATAAAAACAATCAAATATTCTCCAGCTCCAACTTGGCTGAAACGTTGACTCCATGAACTTGTGCAACCAGTATCCTGTGGCTTAGTAGCCTGCCCTCAACGTTAGCATCGACAGTGAGCTTTATGGGTGCACTGAACTAATTCAAGCTCCATTGAAAATAGTGTAAAATCAACCAAGTTTGGAGCCCCATGGCAGGCAACTGAAGTCCCTGAGGCCTCTCAAACAAAAATCAATGTGTTGTTTGGTCCTTCAGATTTCATTTGATTTTCAATTTTTAGTAGGTTAACCAATGAATTTTTTAATTATCCGCCCAAAACAAACTCACCCCCCAAAAAGTGAATGTTGCCAAGCCCTCCCAGCGGCCATTTTTCAAATGACATCCCTCACCTTCCTGGGGCTCTTCTGACTAATTTTCAATCCCATTTTTGTCTGCTTTGCCCCCAGATGGGTGCCCCTGAATCTACAGAGATGATTCTGGGCCATACTGACACAATTCCACCATTTCCTGGCCCAAACAGACCCCTCTTTTCGAAACAATCTCTGGGGGGTACTTTTTCTGCGCCTCGGCCTGGCGGAGAATTTTCCTTGAATTGGGACACTGCACCCTTATACCCCGGCCGTACCGTCTGGGGAATCGATCACGGTTACGTACGTGTACATGTATGTACATTGCACTGTACATGTACATGTATGTATTATGCGCATGTAGGGCATCAATCGACGCACGTACGGTACGTTTACATGTATAACATACACACGACATAGAGCAGGGGATTTTTACGTGAAGGAGTGGTCTGCCGCTGGTGCGGTTGGTATTGCTGGCGTAAATTGATGTTTTGACCCCCGTATTCTCGGATTCTGTGTACTTTTTGTGTTTACTTGATTCTCTTCACAAGGTATGAAATAAGTCTATCAATGGAATTTCAAGTAGGTTTAGTCTAGGCCTAGGTGACTACACGGAGCGGAGCTAAGATTGGAATCACGGGGCCGGGCATGTCGAACAAAATTGCATGTGTAGCTCTGTACTGTAGGCAGCTTGTCACTGGTAATGGTAGGTTGCCTTCGTAAACTTTTACAGTACCTGCGTGCTCGAACCATATTTGAACCATTCTGATTGGTACGCGTTGCCATACATGTAGTGTATAGTTCCTTATACAGACATCACTAATTTTCCCTTTCAGTAGTTGACTAGCAATCAGAAAGTGATAACATGTCCTAAAATGTCAAATTTAGCAAGGAAAATATTGAAGCAATTTTGGGCCCCGGCCCCCTACTTAAAAACTAAAAAAGGATCTGGTCAACTTGGACCCATGCCAACTCAGACCCACGCCAACTCGGACTCAAAGCCAACTCGGACCCATGCCAACTCGGACCCAATACTAACTCGGACCCATAATTAACTTGGACCCACCCAGAGTCAACTCGGACCCACCGAGCCTTATATTATTTTTGCAACTTTGTGGTAATAAAATGCACAAAGCCTGACAGCCCTAGCAGCAAGGATTTCAGCATGGATACAAAAATATCCTTCCTTCTATAGATTTTCCAGTTTGCAACCAAGACGACTTTTACCCACTTCTTTTAAGCAGTACACTAGATAATTATTTACTTGTAAAACTTTCCTCAAACTCTAATCATTCCCATTTCTATAAAAATCTGGTGTTTACATATCCACTTAAAAGTTGCAGTGTAAGTTGTAATAATTTATCACAATTCAACAGCGTTTAATTTTGTCTCATAAAGAATTTTAGACTGTACCGTTTAGATGTCAATCTAATGTATGAGGTTTAGTAAAGCATTTTCACATTCCAGTGGAAATCAAACTTCATCGCCTATTTGGGCATCAGAATTACTTCTGACATTTGTCAGTACAGTTAATGAAAGGTTGAATAAAATAAAGGCGAAAAGTGTCATTTAGAACATCCTGATAATTGATTACGCAGAAACTATGATTGGGTCTGACTTGACTCAGGGTGGGTTCGAGTTGGCGTGGGTCTGAGTTAGTTATGGGTCAGAGCTGGTTGTGGGTCCGAGTTGGTCGTGGGTCTGAGTTGGTATTGGGTCCGAGTTGGCATGGGTCTGAGTTGGCATGGGTCCGAATTGGTTTGGGTCCAAGTTTATGCGAAACCCTTGAAGAACACTGTAGGCCCGTACAAAGGTTTGTGCACAGGGCGTCAAGTGATGTCCGTGGATGGAACTCTTTCCCAAGTCAGATTGGTTTTCACAGTAAGTGGCGAAATAAAGGCCCTGGTGACTATACGGTCACGGACGTACATGTACATGTATACATAATGAAGGCATTAGCCTACCCTCTGACCTCTTGCACAGCCACTTTAACAAGGTTGGCTGGATAGTCTGATGTATGTAGCAGTAGGACCTAGTTCTGTTTCATGTTGTTTAGGACTAGTCCGAGAAAATAGGAATCTTCTAATCACTTCTTTTAACATTTTGACATGGTCAGCGATAATGCTGACAAAATATGGTTAGAAGATACATGTGTTATTGTAATGCATGTTTTGTATTGTCAGGTACAAGCACATGTAACAAATCGTCACAAAGTTCTACAGTATGCTGATAAGCTTTGAAGGAAGTGCCTTTTAGATCAAGGTTCCAATTTTGAACTTTTGTGCACTATAACAGAGTTCCCTGTGCTCAAGGCCTACCTCATTGTAGACTCCGTGTACATATGTTGTACATGTTCTACATATTTAAATGAACTTGTTTCCCGTAGTGTAGGAAAAAGTTAAAAACACTGAACGACTATAAAAGTGTGAAGTAGTCATGTTCAAGGTGGATGACTTACGTTACCATCAATAAGTCGAAGATTTGTGTCTGGGTTATATTTGTTACACACATGAATGCGTAAACCAGAATACTTATTTTTTCTGGAATAAATTCTCTTTGTATTAGGCTCTGTTTTCTGTGCAAATCATTCTGACTAACCCCCATCTCCCCTAAGGTTTAACCACAAAGTATGTAGACTGTGGTTCTCATCCTTAGCATGGTGATGGCATTGAATGTTAGTGCATAGATTTTTTTTTGTAATCAGGAAGTTTTCTTATCGTTGTGCCACAGTGAATTTTATTCTGGAGCGTCTGTGCAATTATACCTAATTTCTTTTGTTTCTAACTCTTTGGAATTCTGCCAATGTCGGATGCATTATTGGCTTAAGATGGGACGAAAGAGCAGACGAAAGTATAATCCGGATCCAGAGGACACGGCCAAAGCTGATAAAAAGGAAATTACAGCACTGTGCTCACAGATTCTGGAAAGTAAGTGGATGTAATCAATTGACTGTAGACCCAACAATGGATAGGTCTGAGGGGTTGATGCAAATGCAGGCCTGGACCCTGTCTGCTCCCTCCCAGTCTGTGGATCCAGCAATTAATTATGCATGAAATTGCCGTCTGTTTACTTTGATATTTTGACAAATCATTATCTTTGGTCAGACACCATATCATTGGAAAACCTGGCACATTTCCAAGCATCAAAATAGTCAATAACTGACACTTTCTATGTTGTCTTGTAGCCAGTGAGAAGCTAAACATGGGTCTCGTGGGCAGTGTTGTACATGTAGTTGACACCCTTCAAGACCATCACAAGACCCCACAAGACCAGCACTGGACCCCTGAACCTTTTTAACTACACAGTAACAAACGCATTCTTTCACACTGCCCTGCCTAGTCTTGTGTCTGCTTTTGTGATAGTATCAACTACAGTACTTATCCTGGGAATACTGTAAAAACTATGCATACAGTGATCTTCCATTAGCACTGAATTTAATGGATCCAAGGAGCCAAGAACCAGGCCTCAACATTGATTTTTTAAAACTACTTGTCCATCGGCCAAGTAGCACTGAAAATTTACGTGCCCAAGGTAAGATTTTATTTGCCCAAACCCTGGTTTAGATCCTCATTGCTTTCCGGGACAGTAAGTTCCTCCTTCAACCAATCACCATTGATGAAATTGCTACACCTCAATACGACATGAATATACATCACCCTCAACTATTGCGTGTATGCAGAGAGTGCACAGGACTCTGATGCATCATTCATACAAGTTCAAGCAATGGCTATTTTTTAACCACTCGACAGTTTTGTCTGGTGTCACATATGCAAAAATACACACACAAGTACCAGGCAAAATTTACTAATGTTGAAGTCACAGCCACGTTTAAAACCATCTTTGAGCTTCTGGCCATCATCAAAGCTCTGCTGTGCCCTGCGAGCAATAAGCAGTAAGGTTTGGTATCCAGACACAAGGGTATTTTACTATTTATTTGTGTACACAGTTTCTCTTGCGTGGAAAGGTGCCCTGCTAAATGTACAACCTGCTTAATACACACAAGTTTGTACATGTACGTAACGATGCAAAAATCATTGTACTCCACATAACTCTTTTTATAAGCTTTTGTGAAGAGGAAAAAAACAAATCAAAGGTAAATTTGCTATTCTTGGCCACGAAAACAGACATTTTAATACAAGAAAAAAGTACCTGTCCATCAGGCAATTTGTCCTTAATTTTTACTTGCCCAAAAGAAGAAATTAGAGATTTTCCGGCACAACACCTTACCCCAAGACATCGGTTTCAAACTCAGTGATGTCTGGCACCCACTTCTAGCACCCAAGCAGGCACCCACTCCTGGGCAGTAGGGTCCCCTATACCCGAAACCCATGCCCCCAACCCCAGGCGTTTGGGTCTTCTCTACCCAAAGTCACCCCCGCCCCCCCGGCATAAGGGTCCCCTATACCCGAACCCAAGGTTTCCCGCTAATTCCAAGATCCAACACCTTCACGCAGCAGCGCACACACTGACTCACTGAACCTGCGAATCCCGTTCCATGCTCCACTACTTGCGGATTACCTTTATAACTAGCTATCCACTCCAGTTTGGCACACTCTCCTGAGGACGGCCAGAGCACACTGGCCGAAACATCGAGTTAACACTCACCGGTTCTTTTAAGAACCACACCTTGCCCAAAAGAGATTGATTCCATGGTGGATCCGCAAACCCATTTCTCATGTCTCTTCCACCTTGCAAAGCTTCAAATCTTACTTAAGAAATAACTTGTCCCCCGGGCAATCAGACAACCGTTAACCCTAACAGTCCTCAATCCTTCACCTGTTGGAGGACTGAGGACTGTTAGGGTTAATGTTGAGGCCTGCCAAGAACCAACAAGTTTATCAATCTAGTGTTTTCTGTTTCATTGTTTTTCTAATCACTTTTTACAGAAACGATGCCTCTGAACCACTTTCTGCCAGGTTTATATTGAATTTGCGGGACAAGTTCCTGGGCGATTTCCAAGATTTTCGTTTTTCAAAATTCTTCAAAAATTCATAACATCATTTACTTGTACAGTGTACTAGACGTTTCCATCCACACGAATAACTGTGTGGTGCTACTCTAAGCTGACAGGCAACCTCCATTGATGCCTGAGTATTTCAGCAAGGCCTGCCACCTAGTAAAGAGATCCCAAATGTGTTGCTTAATTTCCTTTGTTCCCAGAATTGGCCCAGTACGCTGCTGAATGCCAGTGGCGTCTTTTCAAACACGGCTGGACTAGCGTGCAGCGGTACTGTATCGCTCATCGCTGGAGCGCTTTTGTCCCCGCTGATAATCCGCTGGCACTGAATGCCACAAACAGTGGTATACTGTTTCAAAACAATGACGGATTACATGCACCTCTGCCAATACCAAGTGAAAAATAGTGGCTAACCCCAGCAGCTTGGTCTTTTGTTCCGAGTACGGTCTTTTGTTACAAGGCCCAGCATTTTTGTCCGATTATGGTTACCCCGGCTAAGCGTACAAACCTAAGGTGCCTGGTTCCGGAAACCCCAGAAGCAGGTGATTAATACTGCACTTTATTATTCCAATGGGAATTGACTCTCTGTGTTTATTTGTATTAATAGAAAATAAAATAAAATGCCAGATTTGTGGATAGCTGTCAACTAGTACAGCCATGGTCTTATTTCAGTCCAGAGTAGCTGAAAATGTTCAACAGTAGTTGATGTAAAAGGTTGCATAAAATTTGTAGGCACACATTCTCTGTGTGAGACATTTGTTATGTGCTGGCTCCTGTGAATGGATGGTACTCTGTCCCCTTCCAATTCTTCCTCCCTTCACCTCCAAAAAAGGTTGCTGGGTATTAATTTACAAACACTGCAATAACTCAGCTAACAAACCTAACAGGAATGAAACATGAGCCACATCGGGATTTCCGGATTGCAAAAACAAAATTGAGCTGCCTGAGAGTGGAAGTTTTTTTCAGTCATGGCTCCAATTAGGAAGATCCAGTTTGACTTAACCACTGTCAACTCTCATTGGGATTCAGCGTGGAAACAGCTAATATCAGGGTCTTAGCCACACGTCTTTCTCACTGAAGGAGCCATGTTAATCATCTCTGATTCCCAAGGCATTTTTTTTGCCAGGAGCCTCCAGCTGTCTTCAAAATCAGCCACTGTGGAAGAGCGCAGTGGCCAATTCTTTGTGATTCTGTAACTTTCAGTGGCCATCTTAATATTTTCTGTGCAAAGCAGTAGTGACCTTCCTTCTTGATCAAAGTGAAATTATTCAGGGCCTGTTTGTTTTACACAGATTTGGATGGCTATCAGTGATCCGATACTGGTTCATTGACACCAGAGCCCGCCTAAAGATAAAGCAAACCAGCTTTGGGATCACTGATCAAGATCCAGATCCCCGTGAAACAAACAGGCCCTCAGAGTAGTGGAGTTGAGAATATTGGGGAGATGTAGGGTTTGTCCCAGCTTCACCATAACTCAGAAGGTGCCTGATAGGATTTTGTTCACTTTTATAACTCACAAGTCTGCAGGTTCCTCTGTCATTAACCTATATAGTAAAATCAGGTGACTCAACAAAAGTGAATAGAATGAGAAACCATTTGAATTTTGATTTTGTTTTTGACCCACCAGGCCAAAGTGCCTAAAGTTAGATGGCATGGCAGAAACTAATTGTGTGTATTACCTTGTCTATATCACTAAGTTTAGAAATCCAGCCAAAGTCACCCCCCCAACAGATGTACATGTATGATTCAGTATTTGATGAGCTTTTGTGACAGATTTTACAGCTTTACACAACATGTAAATATGTATAATCTGTATACACGTATCTTCAGTAGGCTTTGAGGTATGTAGTCATTGCAGCATTGAAAACCCAACCTAAGAACAAGACCTCTTATGGAGGTTTCACTGTCCATACCATTTTGTACCAAACTTACAGCTAACGATGCCTTACTCTAAAATTTGTTCTTGTTCACTTTACTTTCAGTACTCAACCTGTTTTTGTTTTGTTTTTGTTTTTTTTTGATTCGGTGTTAGTTGCTGGCAGACCATCACACATGGTTCCAGCCAAACAATGGGAAGAATTCCTACAGATCCACAGCCTAGTGGAGAAGATTCGCAAGAAACAGCATGGTAAAAATCCGACATTCATTTTTCACTTTATTTTTGTCAGATATCCAGTGTGTTTGTAGACTCACAGTACCCATATCCGCTGACAAGCACATTTGCTTTCTTCCATATAATGGTTGTTGTAGGCCCTTGTGTCATTGTTGTGTTTGAGGTATTGTAGTTAAAGATTATACATGTAATATTGATCATGTAAAATGGTACAATGGCAGGCCATCTGAAGAGACCCATGAAGAAAATAGATACATGCAGATAGCAGTGTTGCCATGCATTGGGTATTGATGCTAAGCTATGAGCTAACATTCAGAGAGAGATGCTCAAACTTTCTCTTGTGTATGCATGATTTTGGAGTTTGTACGGCACAACTGTGATATTGTCACGTGCCCTCAAACTTGATGTAGGCCCCTGAAGTTTTCGTTGGCCCTGGGCACGGTGCATGCTGTGCCTATTTGATAATCGGGCCCTGCATAGAGGACTCTGTTTTTACCAAGTCAAGTCCCCCCCCTCCTTCCCTCCCTCTTCTCATGTTTAATTTGCCAGTCATTCATTTACTTTTCAGATGTTTCCTTTGAAAACCACAATCGAGAGGAGCATATTGAGGACTTCCTGGCCTGGGCCCGCAGCCAAGGCATAATATTTGACTCTGTCACCATCCATAAGTTTGACAGCCAGGGTCTTGGGCTGAAAGCTGTCAAAGAAATCAAAGTAAGTTATCAATAGTCTGAATCAATACAAGTGGTCGAGGGGACCGTGTGACATCCCCTCCCCCCATGCAGACACCATAATCAACCCCCGCCGTAACATTCAGAGTGTCTTTAGGGAGGAGGAACCCGCCATTAATTCATAATTCATCACAGAGGTTTCCATCCACACGCTTTCAGTTTGTCTCTGAGATTGGTCTCTGGAAGTTCTGGAGCCATAACTCATTGAGCAATGTCCCCTTCCAAAACAAAAATGATTGAGCAACAGC
The DNA here is from genome assembly GCF_054643075.1 of Acanthaster planci. NCBI lineage: Eukaryota > Metazoa > Echinodermata > Asteroidea > Valvatida > Acanthasteridae > Acanthaster > Acanthaster planci. The sequence goes on from NC_141777.1 coordinate 29,688,532, forward strand.
CTTGTATGCTGGTAGACAAAGACCCTGACACTTGCACTTGTCCACCAACACTAAATACCCTCTCAGTATTTTTTGCTAGTCGATTACCCCCAAAAAGAGCTAAAATCTGCCGTCTTTTGTTCACATTATATTGTCAGCTGAAATTGTCTTTCTGTAAGAATTGTATATTGTACTAGATCTGCCATAGATTCCCTGGAATTGTTTCTGGTATCTCTTGTAGACAGTGGGAAGCCCTCAAATTTGTTGCAGGCTGCCAGTACTTGGGTAGCCCCCATTCATCTGCACCTAATGTCTTATAACCAACTTACTTGTACATCTTTATCTACTCTGGACATTTACATACTGTAGTTAATTTCCTGTCAGTTCCCTTGTTGTGACCAAATGCAGCCTGACTGTAATGGTAGTCACGGATGAAGTGGTTCTATTGAATGCTGTTCATAATAACTGCATGTTTTGACACATGTATCAAATAGACAACTGTTTTACGTCACCACTGAGTCCTAATCAATTTTTCGTTTTCAAGTCAGGCAGGACATGATCTACATGCACCTGTTTTGTGCCATTTATAACAGCATATGATTATCACAGATGTTTGCTGAACTTCTTAGAAGTTCAACGCATGTTAAAAAAAGTTTTCAATCTTTTTAATTGGCCACCGCTGCAGTAGGCGAGCATTTTGTTTGCAACCACACATCGGTACCAGTACATTGTAAACTAAACAGTGAGACATGTTTTCATGTAAAATAACCATGAATTCTTATCAAAGGGCATAAAGTGGTCACTACCCGTCAGGTGCACAATTGTTGTTATCTTGCCGATCCAGCATTGAGCACTGGCTCAGCAATTTTCTAATTTTTTGCTGTTTATAGAGATTTGAAGGCCTGCCCACTGCCTAAATATAAGTAGCGCTAATGTCTTTGCCTGTCAATGGTGGGTGTGTTGGCTGGTGTCACAGTGCCTGATACCACTCAAAGCTGCCAATGAATTAACCTGTGCATTCCAGGCCAGTGTCCCTTTAAGACTGTGTGGCCTGGCCTATTTCACCTAATGAAAACCTTCTGTGAAACTGGCCCCTGTGTACAGTGTGTTGCCAAGAGGTGAGGTGTATGTGGGTCATGATTCATCCCAGCTGATAAATGCCACAGGCTGTTGGGTTGATACCTTCCTGCATTGGGGTCTCTTTCTACAGGAACACGATCCATTCGTGGCAGTGCCAAGGAAAGCTATGCTCAGCGAGGATCGCGTGCTCGACTCACCGCTAGGTAACAAACCATAACATAGTTTGTTTTAACGGGTTTAAAGGGACATCTCTGCTTTTCAGTATCCTGCCGCACATGGCAATTGCATTTTACTTTTTTGTGTGATACCTGTGCCATTTTCTTTTGACTTGTGAATTTGTTGCCATGATACATGTACATGTTAAAATATCACCAGGAAAGAGTTGTAATTTTTTATATTAAGTCATTTTGCTTCATCAGATTAAGGAACATCTGTGAGGCTACCTACATGTATGACTTCTACGTGTGAGTTTGGATTTTTACAAAGGGGAAGAAATAAACATTTCTGGATCATTATTTAATCATCCTTATTCAATACTCTACCGAAATACATACAAAGCAATAAAGATGCAACATAAAACCGCGGTCCCAAGTTGACAATGAATAAATTAAAGTCCTCATGGCAGGGCAAAGAGAAATGAAGCAGATTTTAAAAATTAGAGGAGCACAAACAATTAACTTATTTTAAAAAATACATTTAATTAGTTACAGCAGTAACATTCATAAACATTTTCTGGGATGGGTGGTGCCCAAATGAAGCTGAAGGGAAGGGCAAAATATGATCATATAAACATGTACACACATTCACCTGTTTTCCAGATTGGTTCATTCCGACTGTTAAAAACTACCTAGGATCCTAACAGCTCTTCTAACAATCTGATGGCAAAAGTCTTTACATCCAACAACCACATGGCACAATTTCATAATTTCTTTGAATCTCTATCTGTTGTCTGGAGTATTTAGTCCTCGAGAGCCAATTTCTATGCAGATCAGTTTAACATATCCCTTCCAACTCCATATCATGACAGAGGCTAGCAAATTGATTCTCTTTCCTAAAGTTAGCATCCTCGATGTTAATCTCAAATGGAACAGTGAGCTCTATGAAATCGACAAGTTTCCTGCAGTGATCTGCATAACATCTATATCAGGTTTCTATTGGGTAGGGAGAATACTTGGTGGAATAGTACCACCGTTAATTGAGGCAACGTCAATATAAGCAAAACTGTTGTTTTCAACTATATTCATTCATTCATTCATTCAAATTGGTTTATTAATAATCATGCCTCGCAGCGTCAGCTGAATTGAACATGATTTACAAAGTTTAAAACATCACAAACTATAAACAATTAAACATTATAAAAAAAAAAAAAAACAGAACGAAAAACCAAATTACAGAGAAAACATCTTATATAGACACAAATAAGAAAAAACCGTTCATGGTTAAAAATGCAAATTTACAAATGAGTGGATTGAAATGCCAGTACACATGTAACCCAAATTCAGTTTAAAATGGGCAAAACAAAAAAGGCCCATTTAAAAATTCTTTCGGATAGGAGAGAATACATAATCGCATTGTTATGCCTCCAGGAATACCTATCTAGCATTTTCTCTCAATAATTGAGAATGTGGTGAAGTGTACCAATTGAGTGTACCAATTACAGGAGCACAAACAGTTAACACATTTAAAATATACATTCATATAGTTACAGCAGCATAATTTATGAACATTTTCTGGAATGGATGGTGCCCAAATTAAGCTGAAGGGAAGGGCAAAATATGTTCATAGAGGGGTGATTCCAGAAATTAGGGTTCCATCTTTTTGTGTGTGTCCCAGTCACATCTGACATAGGATTTTCAGTTCAGTATACATTTTCTAATTTCCAAGAGTGACGAATTAATGTAAATTACCTGCCAAACAGATGGTAATAGTTTGGAATCAATTCCGGTGATATTTCCATGTCAATTTAGAAAGGTCAGATGTGATGGGACACTAAAATGTCACACTTTTGGACCCTAATTTCTGGAATTACCCATAGACATGTACACACATTCACCTGTTTTCCAGATTGGTTCATTCCAACTGTTAAAAACCACGTCGGATCCTAACAGAGCTTCTCTAACAATCTGGTTTATGCAAACCAAAGATTCACAAAATTACCCTCTCAGTATGCCACACATTTCTTTTTTTCAAATTTGTCAGTTTCTGTTGAAATGAAGTAAGCATAAACTGACTGTCTCTGAGTTAGGGCAAGAAAACTTTCAGAACTGCACCAACAATATGCTCTCTCTGGTGAAATCCGGCAAAAATGAGAGTGTTCCATAAGCATGCAGAAGTTGTTTGTGGATATACTGTGACTAATTCAATAAAAGAAACCACATGCCCTGCCACATTCAATTAAGGCTCCTCTGGCAGAGACATGCGCCGCCCCGACAAATAGCCAAGGAAAGGTTTAAAGCGTACGTGCGAGGAGAGCGCATATCAAGGGTGGACATGATGGATAGAGAGTGAGCCTGGGAACAAGAATGGCTAAATCCAATGCGGATGCTAACCCTGCGCGTGACATACCGGTAAAGGGAAGGCCGTATCCTCACGGGATGTGCTGACAAAGCACCGTGAATGTGAAAAACGACAGTGAGGCACATGACCAAGAGACAGTCACTGTTTCTTCCCCCCCCCTTCACAATTTGTCAATCATACTTCACAATCCAAATGTGGCAGTTGTGGGAAAACGAATAAGAGCAGTGGTGTTGTCGCTGAAAAACGCAGTAGACTGAGCACACTAGAGTTTCTCATCCACCCTGCCAATTTTTCTCTTCCATCAGATCACCTGTATTTAAGCAGTTTTGGGTGAACTGGGATCCATGGAAATATCAGTGAGTTTATCTTACTGAATGGAACACCCAGGAGAAATAAGAAATAAAGACGTTGCCATGAATGAAGACCATTTGCCTTTTCTCTATGTGGATGAATCAACCTCCATAGTTCGGCTGCATACATGATGAGGTCAGCTCATTTATCTTTCTCCTTTCAGGTCCTCTTATCCGAAAGGATCGCGTCTTACAAGGCATGGCCCATGTTGCTCTTGCCCTCTTTCTGTTGATGGAACGCCAGTCAGAAAATTCTAACTGGAAAGCGTACATAAGTATCCTTAAGCAAAATTGTTGTTACACATGTAAGAAAGAACTCTATTAACCTTAGTTACATGCACCAGCAGTGATAAGTGTCAGACCTATACTAATTGGAAAAAAAATGCTGACAAGTCACCTGCAAATCCTCTGAAGGCAAATCAAGTTTGAAAATTTTAACCTTTAATTAGTTGCTTTTTTTGGAATACAGTGCTGTTTCTCGGCACTCAAATTGGACATTAAGAAGCATATTGAAATTCCAAATTTGAGCTTTCAAATAATTTGATAAACATGTTGGTTTTTCTTGTTCATGCAAAGATGTTGATAAGTGGCTGGACTTGGCTATGCCATGAAAGTAATTTTGTCCTGCCAATGTATTTTGGTTGATTGAAGAATAAAAGCGGCGTGTCTTTAGTAAGAAGAGATTCAAACATCAAACAGACAATGCTTTACAACCAGTTGTTCTGGCTTTCCTCACCCTTGACAATAGCAATAGAAAAAAAAAACTATAAAACAAAAATAGCGACAAAGAATTTTTTGTTATACTGATTTGTGAAATACATGTAAAATATAATTAGGAAGGATGTAACCCTATCCTGCACACCCCACCTGACTTTCAAGCAAACATGTTCTGGTACTTAGTCTTAACGCAATATGAGACACCCTACCAAATTCCTACCAAGTGCCACTGTACTTCACTCCTGAGGAGTTACAACAGCTGCAGGGATCCCCAACATACAGTGAGTAGTGACTCCCTTTGCTATTTGACCGTTTCCTCTTTCTGAGAATGCCTCTGAAGAACTTGGCTCCAACAGCAGTTTATTGGCTTCATTTTCTCTGTCCCAGATGTAGCCATATTTTTATATGATACTGTACCTGCATAAATCCCTGTCATCTGATTGGTGGATCGTTGATCATGTGTCATGGAATTATTCGTTCTATTACCCATTGAATAGAACTTGATTTTAAGTTCACTGGTTCACACCCCCATTTCATGTATCTCTTTCCCAGTAAGAAAGTGGAAAATGCTAGGATGGAAACCAGTCTGACATTGTATGATACTACCAGTGGCTTGTGGCGTGGCACTTTGGACATAAATATGTTTGCAAAATGACAGACGCACGGGACCTATTTGTTCCCTTAACAGAAGAGGATTTGTTCAGTGGTAAGAATAATTTCGTACAGTGACAGATGAATTATTCCTTTCCAATCAGCTCACCTCGTGGAATGAAACAATCATCTGTAACTGAATGAACCAATTCTGACCATTGCACTCAAAAAATATTCCTTATTTGCATACCATTAGTACAACGTGTGGCAGTATGCTTATTGTGTCTCTACAAACTGCACAAAGATAGCTCAGAAAATGCAGGATAGTGTGGATCGTTAGGAGTAGAAATGAAGATAACCAGGCTCTAGCCCTGATTATTTGAACGATTTTTCTCATGTATATTGTGTTATTTCCCCCATGAGTATGTGCCTCATTCAGTTCAAATCTCCGTCAAGGGCAGAATGGAGATCTTGTTAAGGCATTGTTGCTATTAAAGATGCATGGTGTGATCATGGCCACCTGCCAAACTGCAAATTCTCGGTTTGTGGCCCAGTGTGCTCTGTACGCTTTGAATTACACGGTGAAAAGGCTGATTGTTCGGTGGCATGCGGCTCTACTCAAGTTTCCACATTCCCGTTCCCTCTTTTCAAAGTGGGGACTATTGTGAAGCTGGTGATTATGATGCAAATTTGGTCTTTTCATTTCTGGGCTACAGACAAAGGCCAATCACCATATATACAAGAGCCAGGGTCTGCCTCCTTTCACCGTGTTCGCTCGAGCATGGGCTGAGAATAATAGCTGAAAAGCGGGCTGAGGATCTCAATTTTTACGGCGTGTCTTAACGCGTCCCAGCGCGAAGGGGTTAACAAAGAATGTGGATGACCGAGATTGACAGTTTTTGTCTTTTTAGCTTTAAATGATGAATTTGGCTTTGAAATTTGAAAAACACTTCACCACAAGAAGAGGCAATGACGCGGTTTAGACAAGCATTGTAATGACGTCCCTTGAAATGTGCTTCTGTTGACCAGTGACAATCAGCTATCACTGCTTCTACAAACCTTGAACGGACTTGTGTTGATGAATTCCCTTCCCCCGACCCAACGTTTCGCATCAAAGACAGTGTTCTCACGACTAATTTTTTGAGGCAAGACCTTTCCTGTACCGTTATACAGTTTTACAGTACAGTATTTGATAATATCAAATACGAGTTGGTACAAGAGAGTTCCAAAGTATGATGTCATTTAGAACAGACTGTACAAAGAAATGATGCAGGCGCGCATTGGTTCATTCGCTGGTTCTCACGCTAATGCCTTTTACATGCATAATTGTGCATGTGGCATATTCACTTTGGTATGCTACGAGTTTGAAAAACTAAGAAGTGTGTTCTGAATGATTTGGTTTTTGATTAAGAGAAGATATAAACAGTGTGCTGGAAATGTCCAAGTTCTTTCAAAGTGAGTCTGGGCCATTTTGTAAATATTACTTTGCATTAGTCATCTGTGTGTCCAAACCCAGCTAACACTGCCTCGGTACTCAATCAAGTTTGGTCTGAGAATTCCTACAGCCTCATCATATATTCCACTCGGACTCGACAGAAGGACTCGACGATGCAGTAGCAGTACTGTCACAATAAATATGGCTCCCCAAAAATGCAATTGCATGAAATGACCACATGCAACAGCCCTGTGATTACCTTTATCAGTTTATATTGTGCATGGGAGAGGGTGTGTTTGTTTAATAGGTATATGAGAGAAGCTTGTACTAACAAGGTTGTGGATTTCCCATTGTTTGTACCTCCTCGCATGCAGCTGAAGCACTAAAGCAACGCAAAAACATCGCCAGGCAGTTTGCTTACTTCTACAAACTCTTTCAGGTTGGTGAGACAGTTAAAACCCCAGGAAATTCCCTTTCTTTTGTAAAGAATTAATCCGTCTTTGTGGTGCTGTTCTCAGAGTGTAATATGAGCCTACTGTTTGGGCCCCACCAACACCAAGACAGAATTGGTTTGGACTACTCCAAATTTAAGTCTCTGTCATCAGTCACCGTGTGATTATCTTTTTTTTCTTTATCCATCCCTTATCTGTAACAATTATCCGGGCGGATTATTTCCATTAATTTATTGTGAAGCTGGAATCATAATATATGATTGGTGTTCATTTGGATATAGCACAGCCCCCCAAATTGTCAATATTGCACAATCGGGGTTTTTCACAAAGTGAATTGATGAAGCTCTGGCAGAGACCTCACTAATGACAAAGACAGTAAAAAGTCGCACAAATTTACTTCTAATTTCATTCAGTGTAGATGGTGCGCCGTAGTAACTGTGCACTTAAAACCACTGGTTTGCATGGCTAGGGATAGAGTGATACCATATTTTCATCTTTGTATTGCAGACACAGGTGGATGCAGCGAAACTTCCACTGAAAGAATCCTTCACCTATGATGGATACAGGTAGGACTGATGAATTGGCATTGTGTGCTGCATGATGGTGTTTTCATACGCTGACTGATGCGACGCTATGTATATATTTCATTTCAAGAAGTTATCTCTGATTTTGATTTTACAGGTGGGCGGTATCAGCAGTGATGTCTAGACATAATCAGATCCCATCTGGGGATGGTTCCCGTCTCGTCACTGTGCTCATCCCACTCTGGGATATGTGCAATCATACCAATGGAGTGGTGAGTTCTGTCTAGTATGGAATCTGCTCTTTCTACGTCTCATTTATAGTTTTGCCCTCCGACCTCTGGTAAAACTACGGCAGGCCCTCGGTATAAAAGCAAAGATTTAATCACAAAAGAAGAACAAATATTATGTAGCTATGAAAACACCAAAAAACAAACAACTACGAAAAAACAAATAAAAGTGTTACCCTTTTTAAAAGTTAAGTTGCAAGTGTACATTTTGAAGTAGTATCTGACCCAACCAAGGGTGATACTTTCTGCAAACATTGACCACCGGTTCACCTTGTAGGCATTATGAGACTGGTCTTTATCTTGGTTTGGACAGCGCTTACTCTTTCCATTGAGAGACACGTCATCATCAGAGTTGCCAAAAAAAGGCATTTGCGCCTTGAGGGATGTGTATGGTTCCACAAACAATCATGGAATCCCCTTCGATTAGTCTCACAAGAACGAGCTGCTCACAAAATTCCTTGAAGTCTTACGATGGATGTTGATGTAGCTAGGTTGATTTGATGAAGTTGAGGGAAACGTACGTGCATACACTGTCTCAGGGCAGGAATTTCACTCTTGAAGGGGCGAGGCGATTTCTCTGTTGCAAAGGGCAGTTGTCAACTTGTCTATGGGATTATATTAATGGGCATCAAGACAAGGACAAGGGATATCAAGACAATGGCCTTTCCTGCTGTCTTTCAGGATTTAAATATTAGCAAAAAATAGTTGGTCACTTAAGGGTGTTCCAGGGACTAGCCATTCATGTAATTGGCTCATTTTAAATATTTTCCCTCCATGTATTACAAATGAATGTAAGCTTTCATCAGCATTGCTCTTCGCCATCCCCCCAGTAATCTTAACATCTGCATGGTACCTGTAGTCACTGCTCTGTTACACAGCCAGGGCTAGTGCTGTACATTGACCCATACTGTAGCAGTAATGAATGACAGATACAGTTCAAACTGTAAGCTTGCATGGTACCCAGTCATTAGAACAATTATTCACTTGACCTGAGGAAATAACAGGATCATTTTAGCCCACTTCAGTTACATAATGACTCGAACTTTAAGATCATACATGTATATTGAAATATAGATGGCGGCCAGAAGAGTTCACATGGTTTAACTTTTTTTTCACTTGCCAGCCGGACCATCAGTGATGGCTTATTACTAGTCCACCAGCATTTTCACTAGTCCGCGTCTTCCCCCATATTTCAACATTCATTTTGGCAGTAGTGATTTCTGCTCCAACATCATGCATAACAGTGTGCATTCGGCTGTTGTTTACTTGTTGATGAGTAATCATAAATGGCCATGGGAATATTCATGATTAGGCCTATAACTGTACTCAAGCAAATTAAACACACAGACAAAGTGGTTACCTGCTGAAATGGTTTGTTTTGTTCACAATCCAAGAGACAGAAAAAAAAATTCCCTATCATTATGAACAATTTATGTCCATGCACAGTACATGTACATGCACATGTACGCCAGGCAAAATGTACATACAGTGTACATGTATATGCATGTATTATTGTACATGTTCATTCTCGACTGTGTCCAGTACCTGTAGCACGCAAACCAAACCCCAAATCACAACTGCGACATCACTGGTGTCACAACTACCAATGACCAATCAGAAAAACCAGTATTGCATATTCATAGCACATGTCATGCATACACACACCGTACACACACAGCACATCATATGCGGGGATGCATTTTCATGAACTTACATGTACCTTTGCAATGCAATGCATGAAAGCAGGTGCTGATTTAGATCTTGTACACCAAACCAACGTCAAGTCATAGCGGGCGTTGTCGAAAGACCGGCCATATGCGGTAGTACAGAAAATGGCCCACAGTTAAGTGTGACTGACCACATGGGCGTTGCGGAACAGAAGTTTCAGACGATTTACTGCCGCTGCATTCATAGACTTCAGCATTACTTCCGCTGGGCTGGCGCCAGGGACTGAACTAGTCTTGGTTGCAAAAGTTCCTATTCTATTTGGTTTAAAAACCAGCAGCAGCTAGAGGGCTTACATCATGATCAACTGTTTCGCTGCTTATTTCAGAATAATGTTTTACTAGAAGGCCAGACTTTCCATAAGGCTTTCGCTAGACCACTGCAGTTTTACTTGAATTTGGTTAGCGGACCAGCGTTCAGGTTGAACCCTGGTTCACACAACTGGGGAATTATTCTGAAGTTGACCCCCCATTTGCAATGTATGGCTTATTTCAACAGATAACCACCAGCTTCAATTTGCAGCGAGACAGCTGCGACGGTTTGGCCCTTCACGACATCGCCGTAGGCGAGCAGGTCTGTATCTTCTATGGCCTGCGCTCCAACTCGCACCTGCTGCTCTACAGCGGCTTTGTGTACCCGGAGAGCGAGTGCGACAGTGTTAGCATTCAGCTGGGCATCAGTAAGAATGACCGCCTCTATGCCATGAAGAGCCAGCTCCTTGCCATGATGGGATCGGCAGAGTAAGATCTCCCCTCTCCATCTGATTGCCCCATATAATCCTCCTTTTGAAAGGCCTCTATCAGCAGTAGATCAGTTTTCACAAGAGGAATTTTTACTCAGTCTTTAGACTTTTATCTTAATACACTACCAAGTTATTCAATTGAACAATCACTGTGTGTGCTTGTGCCAGACATTTTACGCCATTTCTTGATCACCACCCACAAATAAAGAGACACCACAGAGAAGACACAAATAGTTCAATCTTTAAAAAATGCACTGTCCTGTCTAAAGCTACCTGACTTCTCGTACACATCCCAGAGAGCTGATGCTGCTCCAGAAACGTTTAGTGGCGTGATGATCAGGGGTAACGGTAATTGCTTAAAAATGTTTTCCTTTAATTCTAGTTCAACTATCAACTTGGCAGTGGAAGGTGGTGATAATCCCATCAGTCCTGAGTTGATTGCATTCCTTAGAGTCTTCTCTATGGACGAGGGTAGGTCTTAGTAAGCAATGGACAATACCACATTATTCACAGTAGATGGTGGATGCCCTGTTGGAATCACCAGCATATTCAGAAATGTCCAAATATCGCCAGTATTAATTTGAAGTCAAACTTTTTTCCTTAACGTACATTTTTCATTGAAAAAGTTTCAGCAGTGCTTTGTTTTTTTACCCACAATTTGTTTGGTTTCTGTTATTAAAATAAAAGTTTTACCTCCTTTTGCCTAATTAACCCCTTAACGTCGGGATTCTTTTGACCGCGACTGCTGGACTGCGGTATGCCCAGTATGCAAAGCCCTGTCCAGCAGCAGGCCCACATTGAAACCGCAGCTGCATGATGAATAGAATGTATGTGTGGTTAAATCTTTACACAAAGCTGCGTCTGTCAATGGCTCTGGAGTGAAGGGGTTAACGCATGAATAAATCGTGAATAAATAACAGACAGCTTCCTCATGGTTCATTTCCAGTATCGCCTACAAAAAAACATGAGGTTTCCCAAACTAGCATTGTGGTTGACTGACTCGCCTTTGTTCTTCCCATAACTTGCCATTATAAAGAGCTCATATCTTGTTCAAAACAGGCCATGTCTAAATGACTCGGCTGCGGCTTGAAATTGACTCTATGGGTAGTGGCAAAGCCGCAGTCAAGTAATTCTGATACTGACCAGTTTTCATTTTGCCATTCAAACGAAAGACAAATATTTGTTGCATTTATGATGTCCCATCCCTTGGCAATCCTTTGAACTGAACTGCAGAAGAGTTAGTGATTCGCATGTTTGACAAGAACAAGACAGAATCCCTTGGCCGTCTGATCCGTCCCAATTGCCTGGTCAGCAAAGCCAATGAGCTGAGAGTCTGGACCTTTCTCGAGACGAGACTGTCCTTGCTGTTGAAACAGTACAAGACCACAGTTGAGGTGAGCAGTGTGTGTGTGTTCTTGGGCACGTTTTGGTTATCATGACAAGCCAAAATTTTACTGCTACCCAGATAAGAAGCAAAGGCCATGGGCTGCTCTCGACAGTGACAAATCATCCACACATTCAATTAATGGCCATTAACCTGTTCTGCAGGAGAACATGTAAACATGATCGGATAGTCTGTATTCACAGGGAGAGCTGACAGGTTAAAGTCCAAACATCCCCTGAGCCACCACCAGTTTTGTACACTCACACCAAGTCCTAGAAGTCTGTGAAATAGACTGTGTGTTAACTTGACTGCTTGACACAGCTTGCTGTAGCAAACTTACTGCATTGTAACCACTCAGGGTGTTTCAAAATATGAGGTTGGGATAAATAGACTCCAACAAGTCAGTATTTGTTGTGTTAAGCTTTTTATCAAACGTTGGCGGCTGAATCTTGCCTTTATCGAAAGTTGGAATTTTTAGCCAAAATAATACTGTCTGCAAGTGGTAAATCCAAACAGTTGGAGATTACGGTTACCATGTACTCTTTTGCTTGTTCCAATCAGGCACATGGATCATTTGACAAAGTCTGACTTTTTTTCTTGTCTTTTAGCAAAGTTAATTTAAGGATGAAAAACTACAGTGTCACACTCCTTTAAATGAGTTGGTTTCTTTTGATATCAATGAATGATGTACATCTCTCCTCTTTCCATGCGGAACTCTGGATAATTCTCCCAGAGAGGAATTCAAACTGCTATTTTGACAAAGGTTTTAAAAAGTGTAATTTTTTAATAACATATTTAAATATCCGGAACAGTTTTACTCTCTTTTGAATAGAAAAGGCAGTTTGTAGATGACAGCCAACACTAAGCAGGAAGACAACCTACTACCCTAGTCAGGAATTTATTTCCTTCAACCTAAACACATTCAAGGACCCAGTGTCATTCTGCATGTAATACAATTACCCCCTAGGCCTTCTTGGGGGACTCTTTGCATAGAGTGTTCAGATGCAAACTACCAATTACCCAAAATTGTCAGAGAGATAAAAATTGCACAGAAGTGTTGCACTTTTAAGTCCGGATGCATAGTATGCTTTGAATTATGCAGTTTACATGCCTGCAACTTATTCTTGAGTCATCTGATTTCCTGTTTTTTTTTAACTTCTCTTGCCATGACAAGTTGGGAAGCACTGTAAAAGTTCACCAGTTTTTCCTGTTTCCTAAATGTATACCAAAGATAAGCAAACATTCGATAACAACCTATTTTATTTGGATCTATCAGGAGGATGTGGATCAACTCTCCCGGACGGACGTGTCATCCAATGCCAAGCTCTGCATCCAGCTGCGTTTGTTGGAGAAACGCATCCTGCACAATGCGATGGCCTACATCAAGACCCGCCGCAAGGACACGGAGGAGCTGGCCGAGGATGCTACCAGCTACCAGGAAGAGCTGGAATTGGAAGAGGCAGACAAAGTAGCAGAGGTACCCGACACCAGCCCCGCACCGATAACGAGGTTGGAGTACAAGACTGCCATCGACAGCTCCTCCGACAGCAGTTCCTCCAATAGAAACTCTTCACTTTCGCTGCAGAGCGACACCAGCGACGATTCCGTATTGAAGCCGGCGAGTCCGATCGAGGAGCTGCCGGAGACCACAAGTCCGCTTGTAACCAATGGGGACAGCACTACAACCTGCCACAGTAAAGTCAAAGTCAGTGGCGCATGCACAGTGGACAGTCTGAACAACGCTCTGAACGGCATCAGCCTGAAAGGGGATAACAGTCATCCAGTCGATGTTGGCACGGAAAGCAAGCACACAGCAATGTCTAATTGTCACAGCGAGTTGAATAGCAGTGTCGCGGATGGTTAGAAACAGAGTCCAGATAGATGTGTGTTGGCAGCCTTGTTGAGGCTTAGGCTTTTAAAGTTCTTTTTCCCAGAAGCACATGAGCAAGTCTTGGATTAGAGGATAAGATGTTTGTAATGGTGAAGCTGAGAATGTTAGTTACCCAGAAGCCAAGAGGGTTGGAGGAACTGACTTCACTTAACCTCTTCCCTAACCTCATAGGACTGTCAAAATCGATTAACCACTTGCTGCTGGATAGAATTTGAAGTCGCATGACGTAAAACTGGGAGATTTTCAAGTTTTTCTGTTTTCAAAATGCTTTTAAAAAATTAAAACTTCATTTACTGGATGTTGGCATTCACACGGATGACTGTCTGGTGGCTACTCTAATCTAACAGACAACATCTATTGATGCCCGAGTATTTCAGCCAGGCCTGCTGCCTGGTGAAAAGAGCCCAGATTGTGCGGTGTTAGATAAGTTTCTTTTGTTCCCGAAACTGGCACTGTGTGCAGCTGGCATCTTTTCAATAGGGGCCAGATCAGCATGCGGCGGTATTGTATTGCTCATCACTGAAGTGCTGGAGCACCCTTGCCCCGGTGGTAATCCGCTCATGCTGAATGCCACAAACAGTAGCATAATCTTACGGAACAATGACGGATTTCCTCCTCTATTGACAACTGAAAAAATGTTAGCAATTCCCAGCAGCTTGGTCTTTTGTTCCGAGTACGGTCTTTTGTTATAAGGCCTAGCTCTTTTGTCCGGTTTCGGGCTCCCTGGTTTCATGTTTAAAGCCTATGTGCCCGAAACCTGGCTCCCAAGCAGCAAGTGGATAAACAGCACCTAAGTAAATTCCTGTCATCTGATTAGTGGATCAGCGATCAACTGTCATGAATTATTAATCTCAATGCTCAGCATGCAGCCATACTGCATGAACAGAACTTCCAAATTGAAAGAGGGCGTGTTTGCATGCACGTCAAGTTTGCTTGAAGATAAATTGGTTATCACGCTCGCACTCATGTGATAGCATATTATTTTCAAATATGAGAAAGATTCTGCTAGGATCGAAATGTCAGGCCCTCCTTATTTTGTGATAATTAACCCTGCTGTAACCGTCAAAAACAGTCAAAATTTCCTCCCACCTGATTTGCCCCAACGCACAGACACATATGGGAAATTTGACTGATTTTGACTGATATGAAAACTGTGTCAAGAATGTATCTTTGCATGAGAGGGTTAATATTATTTCCATTTATGGAGCACATTCATCTTGAAGAGATCAACCCCACCTTGGGAAAGTGCATTAAGTCCTGAATTTGCAGGAAACAGCCACCAGTGTCCATTCAAAAACCTTTTTCTGCCTCATAGCAAGTGGAACACAAGACGCATTACATCATTCCATGTTCCACTTGCGATTGTATAACAACTAAAATAGTTTTTGTATCTCCACTTTCTGCTCAAATTTTCGAGAGGGTATTGAAAATCACATTCCACTGTTCTTTGGATGTTTTTTCTGTAATTTCAAGTGTGAAGAAAAACAAGCCATAGACAAAGACAGAGGGAAATGTTTACAAGGTTGAAAATGTTAAGCCACCAGCTTGAGTTAGTTCAGTTTTGGTGCATAGTTTGTTGCAATACTTTGCTCTTCAATTTACTTTCAGTCTTTTGATTGATGAAATGGCTGATGGTGCTGTATTATAAACATTACAGTTTTCTTAAGATCATATTATGTCCTATGGACTGTCATGTATCAGTATTTTCCTGTGTTGATATAAAAAACAAAATTGTCTATCTTTTAAGCTGCACCAGAATTTTAGTCTGTTGATTTTTATCACAGTAATTACGATGAGAGATACAGAGATTTCCTAAATGTTTTACTACTTGCTTTTAAATGCTGTATTTTACATGTAGTTTGGGAACCATCATGTAGACATAATGTTGTTAGTGAAATAGTCATCATCACTTGTGTCTGGTTCCTGATATCTGTAGGTTCTTTCCTGATGGAAGGCTGAAGTCTAGCTGTTTCAAATCTTTCAAAATCTACCAGCTTTGGGAGGAATTGCAAAATTGCTGTTGGTTTCCTGTGAAACGACAGACTGTGGAGGATTCAGGAGATTCTTCGAAAAATGCCCTGAAAGCTAATTTCCAAGTTTATCGACATTCTTAAAGATTGATATCGTTGCCCAACTTTCTTTAAAAATTAATCTGTATATTTATGTAGCAATTTTATCCAGAGCCCTCTATGCAGAGTCATTGCTATGATGGTAGTGTTGTTAAATCTAACAGTAAAATACAGCCAGATTTGATTGAGGTTTTGGAATGGCTCAGGTAGTAGTGGTCAACGTACCAGTACATGTACTTGGTCAAGGCCTTTTGGTACTTGTCAGTTGAGTTATTAGTTGTGAGTTATCCAGAGCCCTCTATGTAGAGTCATTGCTATGATGGTAGTGTTGTTAAATCTAACAGTAAAATACAGCCAGATTTGATTGAGGTTTTGGAATGGCTCAGGTAGTAGTGGTCAACGTACCCGTACATGTACTTGGTCAAGGCCTTTTGGTACTTGTCAGGTGAGTTATTAGTTGTGAGTTATCCAGAGCCCTCTATGCAGAGTCATTGCTATGATGGTAGTTTTGTTAAATCTAACAGTAAAATACAGCCAGATTTGATTGAGGTTTTGGAATGGCTCAGGTAGTAGTGGTCAACGTACCAGTACATGTACTTGGTCAAGGCCTTTTGGTACTTGTCAGTTGAGTTATTAGTTGTGAGTTATCCAGAGCCCTCTATGTAGAGTCATTGGTATGATGGTAGTGTTGTTAAATCTAACACTAAAATACAGCCAGATTTGATTGAGGTTTTGGAATGGCTCAGGTAGTAGTGGTCAACGTACCAGTACATGTACTTGGTCGAGGCCTTTTGGTACTTGTCAGTTGAGTTGTACGTGTATTTAAGTCTATGATCCAGAGTCACAAGAAATAAGGCACTGCAGTGGAATGCATTTGGCCATGACTAGCAGATGGATGACTTGGACAGTGCCTACCTTCGTCATAAAGTGAACTTGTCAAGTTCCATTTTATTTCTAAGCAGTCTCAGGGGTGTGCCTAAGGCTTTGTAGTTCCAAGAAAGAAAATCATTAGGTTTGGGAATAATCAGAGTATTGGTGATTGGCAGTGGTGTGGCCTGTAGCAGCAAATCCCCCTCAAAGGGGGCCTCTGATTGTTGAAGAAGTTACAGTGAGAATTACAATGTGTTTGAACAAACATTGTACATGGGTCCCACAGGCGTCAATGTTGGTTGGTTGAATTAACTTTAACATCTGACTGATGTGTCTTGTCTTCAAAATTGGTATTTTGGGGTCGCGTTCACTGTGAAATTATCCAGTGTTTAAAACACACCATTCCTGCGGCAGGGCAGCTTTTATTATTGTTCTGAAGAAATCACAAAATGTAAATGATAAAAGAATAACGTAATACTGTATATCCATAAAGAGAAGGACAATCAATGTATATAAACACTTTTTACTAATATGAGAATTTGAGTATAATTTTGACTTTATTTTCTTCTTTTGCTGATTTTATGATATAGATAATTTGCACTTTAATTAGCAACCAACTGATTACAAACAGTGGACATTTTCTGAGTCTTTTTTAGTAATACTGCTCTGTGCACGGTCAACATCTGGAAACGAGGCCTCTGTATGTACTGATGACGCCATACTTTATTTTAGGCGTGTGCCTTCCTATGGTGCGCAGTGGACCATAGGCCCCACAAGCTCATAGAAAAGTATACATGTAAAAAAAAAAGGATGACATCATCAGAACATAGGTCTACAAAGTACCGAATTGTGACGTCATTTTGAACTTCAAGAGTACAGTGCAAAGGAATGGAGTACGCATGCGTTTTGGTGCATGTGCTGGTTCTCGCGCTAATGCCTTTTTACACACTAATTGTGCGCGTGACGTATTCACTTCGGTACTCTATAGAGTAGAGCAGAGAAGTGAATATGTCATGCACAAATTTGCCTGTGTAAAAAGCATTAGTGCGAGAACCAGTGCAGGAACCGACGCGCGCGTACTCCATTCATTTGAATTGCCACTTCCTGGTTTAAAATGACATCACCCTTTGCTTCTTTAGTACATGATGTGCTGATTGTAAGAGATATATAATTTTTCTGGTGGTTTGGGGCTTTCCAGCTTAGACATGCAGTACAGGAGAAATAAACTTTTTGTTGCATTTCACAAAAAAATCACAGTAAACTCAAAGAGTATGTTTGATTTTTTTTTCCGTGCTTGAGCACTCATCTACTTACTAGTTAAAGTCGGATATACTGGGAAGAATTCGTGTCCACCCGATGACAAGCTCACACAATCTAAATGCATGTATTAAGAAGATTGTCAGCACTGTCTTGTGACATTATAGGTATATGCTAACATTAATTACCCTTTGTCAATAGCAGCACCTTCCTGTGAAAGTTGGGGAGGGGGTGCTCAAATTGGTTATACTGTTAAAATACAAGGGTCTGTGTGAAAGTTGTGATTTGAGGGATTTCCCCATAGTTGCATTTCATCATAGCAAAAGTGTATCTCCTTCCATTATGACCCCTGAACAGCACTGTTAGTGTCCCCAGCAGTCCAAAGCATAGTCTTGTCCCAAGACGTTACTGCTTGATATCTGTTGCCCATACATATACCCATGGTGTAGCCATCAAAAAAGAATCCCCGCAATGAAGAGCCGTAATTTACAGGACAAAGCAGAACTGTCTAGAGAGTTGCAACATGAGTCTCCCAATTGTTGGAACCAAAATGGTGAATTATGGGTCAGTACACATAGACAATTAGCACACATTGGCCATTTTGGTTCCAAAATGTGAAGTCGGCGCTAGTCTCTCTGTATACAGCTCTGGGACTGTGACCACAAGTGTAAATCAAAGGGAATCAATACTTGGTGACAAAATATGTATTATTACAGAATTGAACTCGACATGGAAGTTATTACAATTAATGTTTGCAAAGACATGCGTAGGCCAAGCATTATTTTTCCTGTGAAAAATGAATATGTTGCTCATCTTTATAATCATTTGTAAACACCAAGTCAGTTTCCCTATACAATTTGTTTCATGATTTATGTTCAAAAAGCTGTATCCTCTCCGAGTGATCCCTGTTCACCACTTCCCAGGTTGTATCGTGTTATTGGGGCATGATCCCTGGCTACATGGTGTTTCAGGTTTAATGGCTTCTAGCAAGTGCCCCCCAACAGAGATATTGACGAATGGGAAGAGCCGCCATGGTAGGGCTGGATAGCTCAGTTGGTAGAGCACTGGTACGGTATTCTAGAGGTCGCAGGTCCAAATCCCACTCCAGTCAATTTCTTTGCTCATTTTTATAATCAAAAATGAATACAAATTTTTGGAACCATGGCTGTCCAAAACAGGGATCTCTGGAGAGGAATGTTGCACAAGATTTGGGCATTTTTGGAGAAGTTCTTTAGTCTTTCATCTTCAAACCTGCTACATCTAGCAATATCTTGGATTTCTGAGCAGTTTAGCACTGAAGACATCTGAGCCCAACTTACCAAAACTGCTCAAGCAAATAATTTTACGCTAACAGAGGCTCTGTGTTATTCATGCAACCGTAAGCAGGGCAAAAAGTCACTCTAACCACGGAGGAAAAATTTGCTTAGCCACTTGCCACTGGGGATTCTGGTTTTGGGTACCTATTCTTCGCACGCGTAGCCATTCTTCACATGCGTAGCTGGGGTCTATTGCATCAATAGATGTTGTCTGTCAGATTAGAGTAGAAAACAGACAGTCCTTTGTGTGGGTGTATGTGTCCAGTAAATGAAGATATGAATTTTTAAAGAATTTTGAAAATAGAAAAAAATGAAAGTATCCTGTCCTAGCATCATCAACATTCATAAATGCCCCCGGCGTGATGTGGTTAGTGACAGAACAATGGAAATCTCTACGCGCGTGTAATGCGCTGTGAAACAGTGCTTGCAGTAGGCAAAATTTTCTGCTATGGTAGCGCGACTTCCCTGCTCTGTGAAATTAAGCCCTGCTCTGAGGCAAGCTCTGGCAATGACCAATTGCTGACCAGTGGTCGGTTTTCCCTATTAACCTGTGCACAAAATATATCCTGTGCCCCAAGTCGTATGACTTTATTGGATTTGATAAGGTGGGTGTTGGCGTGGTGGCTCAGAAATCAATATATGGCTGATGAAAATATTTGCATACATGACCTACTGGGCCCGTAAGTTCCGCATGGATCTGGATCACAACCAGTGATCCCTCACTGGTTCACAAACACCAGAACCTGCCTAATGGATAAAGGGAACCAGCTGTGGGATCACTGATTGAAATCAAGATCCATGTGAAACAAACCCAAGGTGAGCATTCTCTCTGGCTTCAGCTCTCTTATACTTGTTGAAACTCTAAAATACAACCAAGGATACTGTGGATCAGGACTACAAGAGCCACTCAAACCAATCATATAAGCCTATGTGATGCCATCTCTGAAAACTATTCACTTTGTTGAAAATGCTAGACTATCTGAAACCAGCTTTTACAAAATCTATTGTTTCTTGCAATCACATCAAACCTAACATCAGCTCATCGTATCAGCCTCACCTTTTCAAGAGTTTCTCACACCCCAAAAATTTGTATGAATAGAAAAGTTTCACGGATCACATATACATGAACTAAATATCACAATCACAGTCCAGAACTCCAGGAATACCAGCAGACTTTAATTAATGATATTTGTTGAGTTACACTTGCATAACTTGATAAACTGTTACGATTTGACCTCTGACATTTCAGCATATTTGATGGCATCGCATGCTTCCTTTCTTTGTTAAATGAAGCGAGAAGCATCCAACGGCCACAGAAAACTCCATGACTGGATTGAAAACACTGCTCCAAATTCTTCATGCATTCACTTGCAAGCAGATCGATTTTGTAAATTGTTGTATCTACAACCAAAGGAAACAACATTAATCTTGGATTTCAGTATTATAGATTACAGACATCATCATATCATGCGGCCAAGAGGTTACAGAACAGCTTTGTAGAGTAAACATATAGTTGCCATTGTTGCTTTAGTTTTGCCACCAATTAACTCATCACCGTTAACAAGTTAACCATTAACAACGTGTGACTGTGCATATAATGCACGATCATACACAAACGCACACGGAGCTTGTGTTCACAAAGGGCAATAAGTCAATTGGTTAGTGACCAGTTTTTACATTGCAAAAATCCTTCAGCTTGGTAAAACAGCATACAGTATGGCTCCATTGGCAAAACAACCTGACAAATGTCGGGGGGTAATTCCAACTCTCCTGCCTTGCCTCAGGATGGCTCTCACTGTCGCTCTCCTTGCTATAGACTGAATTTCTCATATTGCCACGTTTTCTTTACACCAGACCAGCACTTCTTTTTGCCTACATCGGTTGTAGGCTGTAGCAAGCACGTCATCTGCAGAAGTACTGGGGGTTGCCGACCCCAACACGTTGCCTCTTACGGGACTGCATATCACTGAAGAACTCGTCAATGTCCTGTCTCTTAACCACCTGTGAGCAACGGTACATAAACATGATTTATCATAAGACCAATAATAAAGCAGACTTGGCCAATGTTTTATGTTCAAGGAACTCTTTCAGTTCCAAGGGACTATAGGGATTAATTATAGTGTATCGACTTATCTGAGAAGACACTTTACCATCACACACATGTTGATCAAGTTGTAAAACAAAAGTTCGAAGCAGCAGCATTGAATGCACCAACATGACCTGTGCACAAGTGCAGTCCCAATGAGATAATGACATCTAGCGATGTCAAAAGTAGTTAGTTTTTGTTTGAAACACATTATAAGAACAAATAATAAACCAAGTTAAATTCTCCAAACTTAATGGAACACTATCACGCCATTGAAATTAAGCAAAGAGGATGACAATTTACTTACTTTTCCCTGATTAGCAAAGCTCTGCAGATAATCCCGAAGAGATGCCTTCAGATCATTGTATTCTGCAGCAGGAAAAATAAAATACAGTGACTCAAGCTGGATTTGGACCCGTCATCTCTGGTGACCTACAGTGTCCAAAGTGTGCACACGCAAGGATCTTAACTAAAGTTTGGTTCCGTCTGGTATTAAGAGTACACGAATCCCGATTTTGCGGCATCAGATGAATTATTCACACTACAAATTTGCACAAGTTGAACACATTTCAATTCAGGCAAATTTCACCGCAAACATTTTGTGACATCAACTTTGTTTCGTTTTCGCATTCAGCGGAAGTATCAACCAGCCAGTGCGGTGTAAGAGTTATGATAATAACTAGGAGTCAATGAGAACTTACCATGAATGACTTCAACCTGCTGTACGCGGTTCAATTTCGTCAATGCTTCCATACCCATCTGATACTGTGATGTACCAGCATGCTTCATCTTGCCTCGTAACTCATAAGCCAGCACGGTGTCAGACTCGTCCATCAAAAAACTGACTTGTCTGCTCTCATAAAGCATCTGCAATGTGTACGAGTATTGAACCATGACTCCACTGGCAGGCTTTGGGGGGTATCTTTGAGGAGCCAGGTTGGAGAATTGTATTTTCCTCACCTTTGGTGATTGGTTTTTAGTCTCTACCCGACTTCCAGGGTTTTACCCAGAACACTCTTCTAGGGTTTTCCACCTACCTCTCAAATTATATTTTCTTCAGCTCAGCGAGCAGCGACGATAATAATGCATAACTTCTTGAACACTGGTATTGGTAGATATGTGTGCATTAAGAAGGCATTCATTAATATTATAGTAATCCAATCCCTCGGACCATCGTCACCCGATCAATTTGACCACAGCCATCTGATCCCCTTTGATTCAAGTCACCTGCAGCCCATTTCACTTTACGCAATATCACTTACACCACATAATGTTACATAGATTGCGCAGCAAATTATGAGCGATTTCACGAAATTTACGCACTACATAAATTATGGCGTAACTTACGCCGTCATTTTAGGTGGTGTAAGTGGCAACAAAGCAAAAATGAACAATTTGACTAGCTCATCGTGTTCAGTTAAGCTTAATCATTGTTGAACTTAACAAGGCTAGTGTACAACTTGAAAAACTTGTTTGGCTATGAGAGAACTGCAAGATTTTATGTCTGGTTCCAACCAAGAAAAGACAAAAACTTATAAATTTAAATCTGAGGCCCAAGGCTTGCACATCATTCAAAGTTACGCCACATTTCATGAAATCGACTGCTGATACCTTTTGACACTAGTCGCCTCATCCCCTTTGACCCTAGTCACCTGACCTCTTTGTTGCCAAGTCACTTGATCCCCTCTGACTCTTGACATCTGAACCCAGTGACACTTGTCACCCAATCCCTCTGACCCAACAGCATCCTACCTTGCAATCCTGGCACATACACAGCTTGCTCCTCCAACCGCTGGGCCAGAAGGTGGCATGGTCTCTCTTTTCCACCACTCTGCCTTTGAGCTCTCTCAGTCGACAGATTTGGCCGCCTGCCTGCCTGTGTTGAGTCTGCCCATTTTGGCTGGGTCCCGCTGGCACACTTCCACTGGATGAAGCCTCAAAGCCTGATGCCCCTGCCGGAATGGCATCATCCTGCCGACCAGTGGTACTATCTTCCTTAATACTGTCCTGCTGCACTCTCTCTGGTGCGGACGGTGCTGTGATTACACTATCAGTGGCGGGCGGGACCTTGGTTGTTAGGACGGCATTCTTTGAATTGGCTGATATGGCATCATCTGGTGAGTCATGGACGTGAGCTGTATGTGACTCTGTCGGTTTGCTGTCACTTGTCAGAGTTGGTTTGGAGTCGCTCACTGGAGTAACCTAGGTTGGATACCACAACAAAAAGAAACAGCATGTCATGTCAATAGAATGAGTACATAAGAACAGTGCAGCAAAGGTGCCCAGTTGTATAAAGATGAACAGAGAGCCATCCTCATTAAGCACTCAGTCGTACTACTTTATGGACACCTTTAGAGGTTTGAATTTTCAAGTTACAACTTGCCGTAAGTGAGAAATCAGTGCTGAACAAGAGCACCTTTCATCGAGAAGCGCAAGGGTTGCACACTATAAAGTTTCAGTTATGAAATCAAAGAAACAGAATAGGTGCACTTTTACTCTTTCTATTGGAAACAGCAAGGCGTCTCCAAAAATTCAATCAAATAAATTGCTTCATCAGCAACCTGACCAATTTCACAACAAAAATGAACAATACAACGTTAAATAGGCTTTTGCTCTGAATAACCTAAACGGATTCATAAGTTTCACACATTAGTGAAATATACATGGTTTGTTTGCTGACAAGTTCTTCAAGAGATTTTCCCAGCTACTTGTCAGCAAGATAAGTAGCTTAACACTGCTTAACACTGAGATACCTCAGGTGACAGAGAGGCCATTCAGTGGGGTCTTCCAATCGCAGTAACAGTTTTTTATTTGTACAGAAACATTACTGCTTCATAACTCACCTCTGCTTTTACCCCTTTGTCGCTCTCAGGAACAGCATGACTCTTGGCCACATTCTCGACGTCAACATCTACACCCAAGTCTTCTTTCTCAAGCTTAACCTCTGAGAAAAACACATAACAAGGCAGGAATCAATCAACAGAGCCCTTTCAGCATCTCTACCATTGATGTTGGATCACTTCTACAATGCTGCATGTAATTCCTTCGCTACAGCACTGTCACATCTTTGCTTAAAATGCTGACAGAATTTCATCGATAACGTAGCAATAAAATCAGCAACTGTGTTGTGGTGCCTTGCAGTAGGATGGTAGTCCTGTCAGTGGTGTTCTAACATTACCAACCAGGCTAAAGTACTCTGCTAGTTATCATTAATTATTATGCCACTTGTCCTCATCACAAAGGACAATACAAAAATACACAAAGAGAACAAGCTGACAGGAGGTGAGACAGTGAACCTAATCATTATTGCCAGCAGGCACACGGCCCCAATATGACAATAGGTTGCATCTGTTAACAGTAAAAATACATTACCTTTGCCAGTGACACTGTAATACCACAGAAAGTCACAAGGTCCCTGCATACACTCAGCACACACCATCTCTTGGTAGTCATTACTGTCTGGTATACTGACTTCTCCTAGGTGCTGGTAATACAAATAAAAAGCTTCAGTCTGTTAAAACCTGTTTATGCAGGAGTCTCTAAAACTCAAAAAGAGAATAGAAAACCAGGTTGCGATAAAAACTAGTAAGTACCGCTCAAGACCAACTGCAAGAGCATAATTGTGATGAGATCTAGAAAACCCTTCACATGGTGAAATTTGTTGTTTTTACACAATATACATCAACTTAACAAAGACACTGTGCTGTGTTCAAAACTGTTGAATTCATCTTTCTGGGATGTCTATTTTGAGTAGTGCTCTCAAGAAGTTATAAAAACCAGCTGACCTCATTTGAGAAATCAAGCTTAAAAGTTCCAAGTAAAACTTCATTCAGATTACACAAAATTGACTGACTGAAAAACTGTAAATCAAAGTTGGAATTGCATCAAACAAGAATATTTGGATATTAATAATGGAAATGGTAAAAAAATCTGAAATTGCTTTAACCACTACCAGCCGGGGACTCCGAAATCAGAGCCGTATGGTTTATATGTGTGGCCGGGGTCTCCGAACTCGGACAAAGGAAACAGGGCCCTGTAACAAAAGACCATACTCTGAACAAAAGACCAGGCTGCTGGGCATTACCGGCATTTTTCACTCTCAAAAGTGGTGATAATCCAGCGTTATTTTGAAACCGTACACCAGGGTTTGGGGTATTTAGAGCAAGCGGATTACCACCGGGGACAAAAGCTCTCCACCACCGCAGCGATGAGCCACACAGCACCGCTGCATGCTAATCTGGCCCCTATTGAAAAGAGGTCAGCAGTGCACTGAGCCAGGTTCATGAACAAAAGACAGTTGTATAACACCGCACAATCTGGGCTCTGTTTACAAGGCTGCAGGCCTGGCTGAAATATTCGGGCGTCAATGAAGGTCACCTGTCAACTTAGAGTAGTGCCTGAAGATTACTCCGTGTGGCTATAAACGACTGTTAAATGGAATGATGAATTGTTGAAGGATTTTGAAAACGGAAAAAATGATAGTCATGCCGGCCCAGCATCCTCAACGTTGAAAAATGCCCCGGCATGCAGTGGTTAAAAAGTTTGAAGAATGTTTTGCCAATTATCTCCTAAACAAGTGGCGACATCCAGTGGGTTTTCCCAGACTGCATAACAATTATGGATCTCATGAACCGAAACTTTTATGTGAAGGTGAAAAAAACAGTTTTAAACACAGCACAGTGTCTTCGTTAACTGGGAATGAAAACAGCAAATACATGTAGCTGATGACATGCCTTTGATTCCAACAGGTAACAGTGTACCCTATTAGACACAAACCTCATTCAGTTGCATGTCTTTACAATATTTCATGACATCTTTATCTGTTTTCCCAATACTATGGGAGAAAACTCACCCTGCCATGGAACCAATCTTCACAAACCACGCACTGGATCATCTCATCTTCAATCTGAAAATGGGGAAAATTATTATCATCCGTGCAATTATATATAACGGTTTTGCCCTTACCCAACGTATATTAATAAGCACTATATGCTCAGTGCTTGTCCGAGAGCTTGCGAAAAAAACCTCACAAGCTTACTCGGGTGGGACTCGAACCCACGACCTCCTGCTTACAGGTGCAGATGTCTTAACCACTCGACCACCGAGCTTGCCGGGGTCAGCTGGCCGGTCCGAGTCAAATCAAGCAGCGGGTACCGCGAACTATTTTCAAGATGTATTTCTTTATCCGTGCAAATTTTACAATCGCCAAGTTTGGAAAATAAATGTAAGAAAATCCTATTTTCCGGGGGGGGGGTTGTTTGACTTTTCTGCACTGCACAGAAGACTGATGCACATACAAAGACAATACAGAAGGAAGTGGTTCAATGAACTTTACAAACCTCATCGTCTGGGTCTGGGTAAGGACGGCTGCAGGTGCAGTACACACCACGGAAATTCTGGTTGTACTTGTTGTCTGGGTTGGTAGCGTCTTTTTTCTGATGAGGCCCAAAAAATGGTACAATTATGATGGTTTTTACTTCCCGAAATATTCCCAACTTGCTTGATACTGAGAGAGTTTTGGCATTATCCGGAGAATAAATCTGACCTGCTAATATACCAAAGACTAGAACATGTCAGGATATGTAAACAACAAATTTATTGTGAGAGTAAATCTCCAGATAACCAATGGTAACAAACTGCATCAATGTTTAATTCAAGTGCCCAAGCACTACTCACTGTCAAAAGCAACAATTTAAAATGGTTAGATCTTGATGCATCTGAATTGTAAAGGCGGTTTCCTCTGAGCAATGGACAATTTCCTTGTTTCATGGTCTTGTAAAAATGGATTAATTTGAGCACAATGAAACTGTGAGTGAACACAGCCAACACATATCCACCAAGCAGATTTAGACATCAAAATTTATTCTCTCTTTACGTGTTTAACCTGTTTATCATTCCACACTTTCTGGAGGGTTGATAACAACTTTCTTCTCTCTTAATCAGGCTGACTAAATCATAAGAAGTTCATTTTTCAAAGAGATCTACCTCAATCAGTTTGCACTTCAATGACACAAACATGCCGTTTCCACAGTCACATCTAAAGTTTCTGTTTCAAAAACAAATAAACATATGAGTAGCGACCCTGAAATACTGTAATTGATGTTCACCTTTTAGTTTCTGTGAATAACAATATTTTTTTATTATAAAGCAAACTAATACATTATAATCATTACAATCAATTAGGTTTAGTTGGTAACAAAAAGGAGAACTATTTTTTTTCTTTAGATTAACCCTAACCCTCCTCAATCCTTCACCTGTTGGAGGACTGAGGAGTGTTAGGGTTAAGCTTTAAGAAGGCAATTTGGTTACATAGAAACAAAGTTTCCCTTTTTATTTCATCATATTAAAATGGCAAATATTTGAATCAAAATACAAATATTTGAATATTTGGTAATTGAATATTCAAATATTTTTATATTTGGCGCAGGCTTGCAAAGAATATGCCCAGTCACTTTGACTTACGACTGCCAAAAACAGACTAGAATACCAATTTTAATAAATGCACCCATAAATGACACATGCATTTGTTTACGGTTAAGGATACTTTCCTTGGAGCTTAATTAATGGTAAGTAACACAATCACAGCCACACTTTTCCTGATCTGGACAGACTGTCACTGCCATCTCCCTCACTGAAAAGACTGGTGACGACTAAAAACATGTTTGAATATGTGATTAGAGGCTTTCTCCC
This sequence comes from Acanthaster planci, assembly GCF_054643075.1. Taxonomy (NCBI): domain Eukaryota; kingdom Metazoa; phylum Echinodermata; class Asteroidea; order Valvatida; family Acanthasteridae; genus Acanthaster; species Acanthaster planci. Next base: position 29,716,494 of record NC_141777.1, read on the forward strand.
CCCCTCCCCATCTGGGAAGGATACACCCCAGACACTGTGGTACCTTTTGGTGTAGAGTTCGTAGAGCTGATGTCCCTCGTGACATTCATAGCTGCAGGCTAAGCAGACCCCTGCAGACTCATTGGATGCTGAGGTGCACGTTGCGCAAGCGTACAAAGCCTGTCTGCCTCGATAACCCTGCCAACAGAATGGTGAAAAATAAAATTAATGAATCAAATGCCAACTGTGTCATTCTCTACCAATTCAAACACCCTCCCTGGCCTCTCAAGTCACTCAACTTAGACTTGCCTTAAAAAATCCTTAAAAAGTACCTTAGTACATCGTGGCATACGTAACGAGGGAAAATGAAGTTTCAGCTTAATATTTTTCACGGTTTCTTGTTACAACTCCTGAAAAATTCAGGTGCCATGCCACTTTTTGGCATGCAGGAATTGCTTGTTTATTTTGGTTAAATCTTAGAAAGCCCATTTCAAATGAGAAATCAATTACCTCTACATGTCTGGAAGTTACAGACTCCAAAAATCCTACGTTTATGAGCTGTTCATGTGATTCTTTCAGACCTTGACTAAATGCTCAGGGAAAAATTGCCCAAAGTTTTTTATAAAACAAGCCCCTACTGCAGGCTACTGTTTAACCCTCAGGGCACATGTTGGGGAAATTGGAGATGTTGACCACATGCATAATCCACATTGTAAAGTAGCATTTCCAATCACATGTTTGCCCTTAATCCCCTTGGCCCTTTTTTAGTAAGGCACATCCCCAATCCTTCAAAATCCTCTGACCGCCCCATCCAAAAATAATGCGTTCATCCACAATCTTCCAAAATTCTCCTTGTAAGGGTGGCCTTTTGTCAAACCTTCAAAACCTCTGGCAATTCCTGTCTTTATGTTGAGACAGTACATACAGTATACTGGAGCAATGGGGATGATTTCACATATAATCTAGGTCTGATCCACCTGTCAAGCTCTCTGCACAACTGTTTCATTGCTTAGTGTGAGAGCACTCCACTTCGCTTTAGCTTTGCGAATACAAATGCCTGATGTTGACAGAGTGTCCACTCTAAGCCATAACCCAGTCGTCGTGCAGTGAACTTGAAAGGTGCAGCAGCATCTGACAGTTGTTGTGCATAGCAACGGTTGGCCAGAAAATGCCTTTTTTTCTGGTTCAGCTAAATCACATTTATGTCTTAAGTAGATCATTTGCTTCATGAAAGTTATCTGCATTGACCTCGTGAGCGTTAACTTGATACCATGACCTTGACTATATTAGGTGATAATCACCAGTCAGTGTCTGAAAAGGGCCAACAGCAATTTTTGTTTTGACCTTCTTTGCAGCTTCACATGGCAAACCTCATATCATGACAGGGCTCGCAAAATTTAAAAAATGGAGTTGCCCTTCGGGCAGAGGAGTCTAAAATCTGGTTGCCCGAATTTCATTTCAGTTGCCCGACAAGGAAGTTTTTGCCCCACGTGGTCTCCAAGCTTTTAGAAATTACAGTCATTTTCCTAGTTCCGGATCACTTGAAATAAATAAGCCTACCCAGCTTTTTACTATCACTCTGTAGCATTATACGCTAAGATGACTTCCTTTTGAAAGGTAAATATAAGTCTTGCAGTACAAATTTTGTTCCCAGAAAATTTCAAGAAAAAGAATTCTGGCTAATTTTCCGATTTGCGCTTCGACGTTTGTTGAAGGGAGCGCAAAAAATCAACACCTGAAAAATTACAGGTCGGTAGGTCACTCAGTATGCAAGATTCTATGAACGTTTTTCCAAGTTTCGGATAGTGCATGCAAGTACACATACCTTCGTGAACTCAACTACATGTGTGTTATAGATTTGTCCATGATGTGGCGGGGGATAACATCACAAACGGCGCAGCACATGTCGCGCGTCTCGCCCAATGTGTGTTTCCAGGACACAGCAGCAGCTAGGACGGTCCCACAATGAAAACAACACAAGATGTTATCCCCCGCCACTGTAAATGGTTGAACCAAGATGCAGAGTAAGCACGGTCATTGGTGGGCTCAACGCATGCGCAGTCTGATAAACATGAACGGATCAACAGTCAACAGGTGGAAGTGAGAAATTGGTGAGCAAAAATCTCATTTTTGGTCAAAAATACTCTGTCTCATGCTCCGAAACTTTTGTTATCCCTTTTTAGCAGGTATAGATCAAGCAGGAATGCTGATAGGGCAAAATTTGATTTAATAGCTTTCTTAGGGCTGTGAACTATTTCACCACAAAAATTTGATTCCAAAACCCTGTAGCGTTACAACGCCATGTAAACCTTGTCTCCTCGAAGTCACTCATGGAGTTAGTGACTTCGAGTTCTCAAAGTATGAGTCCCATATACGGACATCACTCATTTTTCCCTACAGTAAAATATCGGCCATTAGAAAGTGATAACATGTCCTCAGATATTGGAAAGAGGTCCATGGACACCAGTAATTATTCCTTACAGTGACTAAACCACTTCCTGCTGGGGCAGTTATCAATGTTGATGATGCTAGGGTGGGATATTTATCTTTTTTTCTGTTTTCAAAATTCTTAACAATTCCTATCTTCAAATACTGCACACGAATACCCTCACAAAGAATTGTCTGGTGTCCACTCTAGCCTGACAGACAGAATCTATTGACGCCCGAGTATTTCAGCCAGGCCTGCAGCCTTGTAAAAAGTGCCCAGATTGTGCGGTGTTATCTAACTTTCTTTTGTTCACGAATCTGCCACAGTGCGCTGCTGACCTCTTTTCAATAGGGGACATATTAGCATGCAGCGGTGCTGTGTGGCTCATCGCTGCAGTGGTGGAGCGCTTTTGTCCCTGGTGGTAATCCACTTGCTCTAAATGCCCCCAACCGTGGTGTACCATTTCAAAACAAGGCTGGATTATCTCCACTTTTGCAAGTGAAAAAATGCCGGTAATTCCCAGCAGCCTGGTCTTTTGTTCCGAGTACCGTCTTTTGTTACAAGGCCCTGTTCCCTTGGTCCAATTTGGGAGACCCCGGCCACGCATATAAAGCATATGTGTCCGGATCCGGAATCCCCGGCAGGAAGTGGTTAATAATAGCCATCAGAAGCAAAACATGTCCAGAAAAGTTCAATTTAGGAGGGCAAATACCGAGTCGTTTACTGAGAAAACACTTGGAATTTTCCAGACCAGTTTCAAAGGGTTTATGCACGGCCTGTCAAGCAGCATCCGCACAGGCCTATATGGAATCCTTTCCCAAATGTCAAATTTAGCAGGGAAAATATTCAAGTGTTTAGTAATTACATACATTAGTAGACCAGTCATGCCAGTCTCATCCTCATAAGGTCTGTGCAGCTCAATTGCAGAATTCCCCGCCCTCCTGCACGATCAACCTCATAGCCAGGTACAGGTCAAAGTGTCACACTCTTCTCAAGGGGTTTCCACCTTTTACCCACGTACCCAGTCATTCCAGGGGTCATTTTTTAGAGTGGCAGGGTATTCTGCAATTAGTCTCTGTTCTACACTGTTCTAAATCTGCCACTCATCCCGCGGATCTCGCTCCCACTCTGCGAATCTTCCCCCGCGGATCTCGCCCTGCGGATCTCACCCCTTTTTTTTGGTTCTTTTATACTTATTTATTGCAACTGATGGCAAAGAGTCCTTATCTGTACCATTGTTCCTGAAGTCCATGCATGATCGGATTTTAGTTTAGCTTTTTCTGGTGTGGAATTCCATGCCTAACCGATGCTTCCTAATTTTTTTCCACAAGGAGTTCCATTAGGATTTGAATGTTGTCCACATCCAGTTCTTTTTCTTCTTGTTTGGATAGTGGAGAACGATAAATCCTCGACGGTACCACATGTAGGTCATCCTTTATATTCTTCTGTCCTCAGCCATAGAAACACTTCACTATAAATCCTTGGGAAACAGTCTGGAAAAAACAAAACACTTGGTGGTGGCCGAACTCCACCATCCACCAAACTTAAGACGTACAGGTGACTTGTATAATAACGCCCCTTCTCCATGTTCTTGGAGCGAGATCCACGGGGTGAGTGGTAAATATACTGAGTATTAACTATATACTATAGAACACCATACATGCCATACTGTTCTGTTTTCTGTGCACAGTGTAAAATGGTGACTGACAGACCGAACGACAAGACCATCTAATGACCGATCGCGCCCGCCAACCACCATGATCAGACCATCCACGCTGAAGTTGAACAGAAGGCCTAGGCCTAGTCTACCAGTACTAGGACATGTCTAACGTTTAGCCCCACTAGTTTGGCACAGACTCTCACTCCCACTCCATCCTTAGCCACACATCCGTATACGCAATTTTGAAAATTACGTCACTTGACCCCTAATCTTCTCGACGGCTGTTTCATGTCGAGACATGATGTAATACAAGGACTGCGCGATAAGATACTAAATGTACTAATGGGTTCTTCCAAAACATTAGCAGCAGTTTAGATGTCTTGACACGGCCCAGCCGTTGAGAAGATTAGGGGTTAGTATAGAGATCAGTGGAGTCAAGTGACATAATGTTCAACGACCTTATTTTAAAGATGGCGATTGTGAGAGCGAGCCCGTTAGAGTGAATGGATAAAGGCAAAAAGACTGAAAAATACCTGAATAACGTGAGTGAAATCATTCAATAAATGGTTTTTGGAAAGCGGAAAGGTCAAGGATCATGTTCGTGTGCAAAAGAAATTGCGCCCACTATGATAAGAGGGTGCGCCGAAATGTTCAATACGTGGACACAAAATTGCGTATACGGATGTGGGCTAAGGATGCAGCGGGAGTGAGAGTCCGTGCCACACTAGTGGGCAAAGATCGTATAGGGCTGCAAAGCGGCGCAAGATGGCGAACTTCACAGTGAATAGACATAAAATGTTGTAATTGCATAGGTGCCATTTGAGCAAGTGATACACCTGCTCAATGCACATTAATGCAAAGGCGCAGGCGCTGCAGCAGGCACTTGCACCTGGTGAGCCTGCGCCTGAGCATTACCGTAAAATGCGCAGGTGTATCACTTGCTTAAATGGCGCCCATGGTAATTACACCCTTTGAGGCAGAGTTATCCATCTTGCGCCTTCGGCGCTGTACGATCTTTGCTAGTGGGGCTAGTCTAACGTTATGACATGACATGACACTTGACAGATGTGATAACACGGTCGACTAGTCCAACTTCAAACAATACCCACCAATGGATATGTGCAACATTTATCATCACTATCACCCAGTACAGCATTAGCTTCCTCTTCCAGCTCTTCACTCTCTTGCAGCACGTCGACCATCGACAACACAGTGTCTTCGCTGTCTTCCGGCAGCGGTTCGTCAGCCATTTCTTCTCGCTGCGACGCCATTACTGTTTTTGTCGGTAGCGCGCCAACGCGGTGCACCATGGTCCAATGAACTCCGTCACCTGTGACCGAGTTTTTGGCTATTTCCGGCAAGCGCCCGGCGCGGCCTGGGCCTGGGTATGGGAGACAGTAACGGCGGGGATTGTATGCTTGGGGCCCCCTCAGTTTTTTGTCATTATAATCTTGCAAAACTGGTAAGTCCCTCAAAAAAGGCAACATTCTTTTTATTGCACTGACCCCATTTTTTGGAAATTTCAAACTGTAAATTGTGATAACTTCAAATGTGACTTTCTTACTGATAAACTAGCTGTGCCGCTGGAATCCACAAACACTCACAGTATCCCCCTCATAATTTCCCTCAAAACTCAAAACCCGGCCCTTTTGACATCAACTTCACAGTTATTGAGCATGATATTACAGTCATCTACTAAGGTAAATTCAAAAGTTTATGTAGCTCTCTCCCTTCTATTATGGGAACAGGGTCCCCAAATTTACAATCCCCGCAGTAATAGTGTAAGAAAAATATTGAGATGGGACGTATCCTAAAATCACACCAAACAACAAAACATACGCTGATAGCACAAACAAAATTTAGTTATCTTGGGATACCCCCCAGAACTGAAGTTCGTGGGAGCGGGGTGGACAGTTCTGGGGGTAAGCTTTGGACCAGCCACGCAAGCCAATCAGCGTGGGGAAGGGCGTTTTGGCCTCTTTGGCGTTCCATACCAAGTACATGCAGTCCAAAAATAATAATTTTTGTATGCTGAATGTGAACGACCAATGCTGGTTCCCATTATTTAGCAATGTCCCGTGCGCGTCTATGGTAGTATTTTCCCTTGTCTTATAACGTGTCAACTTAAATCAAAAATTAAGTCACCGACATCTTAATTTCTTGGGAATTCGTTGTAACCTTGTTTTACTCTCCAACTCCCCCCATGGCAAAGAGGTGCACCGATACGCGCATATCCTCAGTGGACAGGATATTAGGTCTTGCGCTCAGTCACAAAGGCGCGGCACGTTTCTCTGCTCACGCCCACTAAAACGTGCTGCATTTCAACTTCCTTGATCTTTCTTTACTGGGGTCATGACACTCGGGATTTCTCAGTGAAGAACAACCAGCCAAGGTTTTGCTGCTGGCATCGGGAGTTACAACTATATCCAAGGCAAGGTGCCACAAGTTTACACAGCGTGTGGTTGAGGATTCATTATATGTTTACAAGTAACTCAACGTACCAATGACAATGCTTTGAAAGAATCGTTTTATTTGACATCTTTCTTGCTTTCAGGCCATTAATTTTGACAGTGAATATTTATTTGTGAATGTCAGCCAGTTTTAGAAAATAGAGCTTTTTCATAATTAACTTGGCAGCTGTGGATCTTGGAAGGCACCCTCTCATGTACCATGCTATGGAAGTCATCTGTGACAAGCTGAGCATTCTTTGTGAGTTGTTACTCCAAATCGAACCATTGTGACTGCAAAAACCCACTAAAATAGTGTGCAGTATTTCCCACATTTCCAAAGCAGTGCGTCATGCCATGAGCTCATGAATACAATGTGGATAATAAATAACAGAAAGAACAACTGAAATCTAATATCTTTCATAAAATTAGATTAAAACTCACCCCTGCACAACCGGAGCACAGTAGATTTCACTCAAAGTTAGTTGTACTGTTTTTCTAAGGTCTGGTGGTACAAAACTGCAATGAGTTCTCAACAAAGGAGAGTATTACATGTAACACAGAAATATTTAACCTTACCAGTGTATGATTATTGCATTAATAAACGAAAGCCAATGTTAATAAAATTTATGAATGGCTTGGGTCTAATATTTTAACAAAATTATATAAAAACCTAAAGATCTTCTGTCATTATCATTATAGGTTGAAATTAATGGTTTGTTAAACAATTGAAATATTACATTTATACATACCAATAGCATGTAAAATAAGAACATGGATTGTAACATTCGCTTGGGGTTAATTACCAATTGTCTGTATCAATATTGGTTGTAATAATCATTGTAATTGATCAAACAAAAATGAAATATACACTCATGTACTCTTATATTCTACATGAAAAAGCACAAAAATGAAACAAAGCAAAATGGTTACATTTCATCCAGGGTAGTTCCAATTGCAAGACAGACCCTTCAATTAACAACTGACGAATAAAAACTTGAATTTATATCATCCTGCCAGAAAATCATTTGTGCCGGATCCCACAAAATAAGTCTTAAATCAATTCTCTTCCCCAGTAACTTTGTTTTAATTAGCATCAGAAAAAGTGGGTTCAGTTCTTTGTTCCGATGTACAGCCTCCTGATGAAAAATCGACATCATAATGTGGGTGAAAACAGTTGAAGGTTCTGTTGTTTACACTCCAAGAAATTCTCCCAGAGGCCTTTAACCCAAAAGTGGCTTTAGCAACTTAAATTGGATCGTGCATTTTATCTAATGAGCTTTCATTACAATAGCCATATACATGTACACTGATCTTCATCAACCTTTAAAATGAGAGGGCTTTTCGCAGGTACTGCATGAATTAAAAAAAAAATATTTTAAAATCCAGAGGTATACATGGTTAAAGTGAACAAAGTATTTTAAAATTCAGTAGTATGCATGGTTAAAATGAGTATGGAGCCCAAATGTCAAACTTTATGCTAATCCACAATTCTTGCAACATAAATATACTATCATCACACCTTTTGTACAGGCGTGTCACATTCAATAAAATTTCAATATACAAGGTGTTTCTCTGCTCATCCAATCTACATGCCAAGTAAGACCACTGTTTTCCATATAACATACTACTCCCTTAACACACGATGACAGTCACGATTCACCAGAAGAGCTTGAGGGGTGTCACTTTCGAAGCGATAACAGGTTTTCAATTAATAGAGGTGGCAAAATGTACTTTAAAATCAAGGTTGTATGACCTATTGAACACTGAACAGTGCAGTGTACTTGTGTGCTGAATATGCATGCTATACGATAAGACATTGGCATACAAATTACATATCAGTTTGCTTCGATAACTGAAGTACTCTATTGTACACACTCGTGATCAGTCCACACCTCAACTGACTGATCACAAATATGGCGGCATGGTGTCACAGAAACTGATACTTTGTTGTGGAACAACAAAAGTGCAAAAATGTTCAGATATCCCAAAATACCCCATGTTAAAAATATCTTATTTGCTGGAAGCTTTTCCAGCACATTTTCCACAATACTAAAATTGCATCTTTTTGTTAATGACAGTACAAACCCCAATCAGGCACACAACACGCAGGCATAAAATTACTGGTTTCTTTGACGACCTAAAAATATATGATAACTTTAAAACTCAATGGAGCGTAAAAAGATTCACTAAAACTGACTCGACATGGATTCATGATTGTAAATTTCCATTCCGTGTTTGGTATCTCCAATCATACATACAAATCTCCATAAAAAATAAAACCCAAAGTACTTGTACTTTGCATAACAGCCATCTCTCTTTCAAATTAAACTGGTCACACTTCTTTCCATTTCCATTCAGGGTTTGGTATCTCTAATCATACATACAAATCTCCATAAAAAATCAAACCCAAAGTACTTGTACTTTGCATAACAGCCATCTCTTTTTCAAATTAAACTGGTCACACTTCTTTTAGGGGAATTTCGGTTATGTTTACGCATGGGCATGCCAAAAAAAGAAAAATGTTCCATTGCTGGACAATAAATGATGCGCTCCCTTCACATGCTATACTGGCTTTGTAGGTCTTTGTGGCCGTACTTCATATGAGACTCTTCTCAAAGCCATTTTCAGTAACACGCTTTTAGCTTGCGTTGAGATGAGTGAACAGAGCTCCTCACTTTTATTCATCAATAAGTCTAGCATTCTGATGAATGATGGGCATTATGAAGGTGAGATATCATGACCATAGCTCTTGATTTCTGCACGGTGAGAATCTCTCCAAGGACTTTAATGCAGCTAATGTCATCAGTAGGGTTACATTATAACTTTGCATGTTTCTCTCATTAGGAGGCTTGCCTTCACACAAATGGTGTCCTTGAACAAGAACACACTTAAAATCTATGAGTGAAATAGGAGGGAAAGTAACCCCATGAAAGCAACGTTGGCAACTATTCAAAAGATGATTTAACAATGATCAATACAGCTAATGGAAGGTCCACAACTGAAATAAGGGAAATGTACAAATTTGAGAATTTCATTCAGTAACCTTGTACGGTCTTTTCAAGGGGCGACGCTAAATTTGGGGGTTTTTTGAATGGAAGAAAGGAAATGAAACAGTCCCCCCCAATCACCTCTCTCATCATTTTCTCAAAACCGTAAACATTTTGCTCCTTTTTGGGAGTCGTGGCCCCCATGGGCCCCTCTGGATTTGTCAATGTATAAAGCTTGACAAACTAGCTGTGTCTCAGTCAAGTTGAATATTCAATCAATTTGGAATTAAAGAGCATTCAATTTCCAGTTTGACAAGAATATACTAAAATTGGAGGGAAAAAGCTAAGAAAAATAAATCTTTGAAAAATAAAGAAAAAGCACACCATTTGTACCTTAAAATACAACAACAAAATGTGGACGTTACCCACATCTACGCAAGATTAAAATGAGTTACCTAACATTACACAATGTGACCAGTGTGTAACAGAAAATAAACAGCTCTACTATGGAAACAGGTCATAATGAATAGATGTGTCTCTATGGCAACACTCTTCTGAATTCAGCACACACAGGATAAACGCACACCCGGGAGGGAAAAGATTAAGTGCGACTGAGGAAGGACAGAAATGCTAACGTAAATGTTGATGAAGTGTGATAAATCTCACCGTAGTGAGATACAAAATCAGGAAAATGTAAGGTGCAAATTAGTGAGGGAAATTAGAAATTAAAAATTTGGTTTTGAACGATACGTTGAAACACCAAATTATCAAATTGAAACTCAAATGTTACTTTGAATAGAAACAGAAAAAAACCTCAAATGTCTAGATCACAAAGGGTTAATTTATTTATTCCAAACACTTCTAAAAGCTTCTGTCATTATACAAGAAAGACTTCAAACTGACAAGTGAAAGGACAATAAGACTTTTACGAGTTAAATTTGAATAAAATCTGGTGCACTGCGTTCTTTAAATTCACATGAACATTAATTTGAATTCTCCATACTAAAGATACTCTTGCCTTGTGATTCAGAGCAAGCTTTTATTTAGTTACACAGGAGACGCCTTGCACCGATGCAGTCCATTCCAGAGATGGTGGTCGCTATGTAAAAGCTTGCCCAGAGTCATGGGGCACAGCAACAGTGTCTTTAGTCTGGGGAATTCAAATTATTATGTTTATGTGCAATCAGATAACTCTGTGTACCAGGTTTTATTCAAATTTAACTTGCATAAGGCTTATTGGCCACTCTACCACCAACACAGCAGCTTGGATGGGCTTGCTGTACGACCCCAATTTTTAAAAACACCTGTAAAAATTCCTAATGAGCATTACCAAAACTTATTAAAATCCCGATGACATTAATTATGGATAGAAAAATAGAAATGGACGCAACTATTGAATGTGCATAAAAAAAGTCAAAATACTTTGGTAGGTGCAGTACTAATTACGACTAAACATCGCTGCTTCATGTGCACAGATTAATCCTTTCTTGCAGTCGCAGACATGAACCGCCCAATAATCAATGCGCTGCATTCGTTTTATTACCAATCTCTTATTTTGATAATTGTTAGCTGTGCTGGAAAAATTAAGTGCAACTACATCGAGCTGTGCTCAGCCTCAGCAGTAAGGCCCACTTCACACTTTCTAGATTGCTGATGAAAAGCAATGATGAGGCAATGTGAGGTGGGAGAAAATCAACCACATTTTAACACCGCTGAAAATGCACATGATTTGACAGGACGCTCATCAAACACGGAAGTGACTCGATACTAACCCGTGAAACCTGGTCTGCTATTTTTCTCAAGACTCTTAGAGGGTTCATGCTTGGACTCTGTTTCTGCATCAATTGAAAAAGGAAATCCCAAACACAATGATAAAATTGGAAAATGAATAGCATAAATGGGTTGGATTCGAACCAGGGTCTATAGATCTGTAGTTCAAATCACTACTAACTAAGCTATCGAAGCGACATAATGGATTCACGTTTTTGAAATGTCTTAAATGGTGTATTGCATTGTCCCCTCTTCATGAATCATTCGTAACCCCAGCTACTGAAAAAAAGTAGCGCACCAGGTTTCACGGGCTAGTATGAAGTCGCTTCCATCAAACACTGGTGGTGTTCTGGTGCAGGACAAGTTTCATTGCAGCGAACAATGGGAGGGTCCTTCATCACCATCCAGCATCTGAAGTACTACGTTATTCTCCATCTCCACAAAGTACTCATAGTGGGCCATGTACCTGATGCGCTTCTCGGAGGGCTTGTTGGAGGCCACAGACAGAGAGCGCACTGTGGTCAAGGAAGCAGTTGTGTGCGGCATGGTGAATTCTACTTCCACGTCACCCTGGGGGGTGCGGGGGACCTCACGATGGGACTCCAGGTGGATGCGACACATGAGGATGTGGGAAGCTGAAAAAACTGGCAAGAAATATTTCAAGCATTGGAACAAAAATTCATCAAATTTCTTTCACCACATTTCATTATATGATGCTGCTAACGTGCAAGTTAATGGAACTGACATTAATTTTAAAAGAAAACAACCATCTTTGCATTGTAAATCAAAGGTGATCCCAAAATACATCCACTCCCTGAGAGAAGGTTTCTGCCATCTGTTGGGAAAAAATCATTCAATGTGTTGATAAACTAGCCTTAAAGATGTCTTCTCTGGATTTTTACTGCCAAAATATAACCAGTATTAAACTCAAAGCAATTAGCTAAAAATTATATCCAATTTGGTACCACCTCACACAGGTACATGTATACCCATGGTAGTATTTTTATCATTTTTTCTTCAATTGGTACACAGCTGTGCGTAACCATTGAGTCCCCAAAATGTCCTTGAAGCTACATGTATGTAATCATATGAATGGCTCACACACACTGACACAGTGTATAAGCCTCCCAAACGAAATTATCAGCCCAACAAAACAAGTGATCTCACATAAAAACCCCAAAATTTAATAGTCATAGATTCAAATGATGAGGAAATCAGCAATTCACATAAGACAAACTCTCCACAAAATACATGTATACTGCTTGGACTTGAAGCATCAGTACCCCGTTTCAACAGCGGATCTAACATTGACTAAATGGGGCAACCTTCCAATTGCTCATTGTGACACTCACCTGTCGCCCTTTCTGGTAGTTTTTCAATTCTCCAAACAATGGATTTGTAGGCATGTTCATACTTTGCTGTACCGATACTCGTCTCCAGTAACCTTGGATTCAGACTTCCTGATTATGAATATTGAATTTGGCAAAAACAGAATAAGGACAATCGCAAAGTATCGATAAGACAGCAAAATGTTTGTCATATTCTGAATCTCATGGACCTCCAAAATATGACTAATATAATTAAAAGCATTCAGATATTTCACACATATATGATGCGGTGTAAAAATATTCTTTATATTCTGTTACGTCCATAAGTTTTACTTTATTAAAATATAAGCACTCCATTTAACAAAGTAAATTAATATTGTGGACTCATTTGTGTACGGTGTGAATCTGCTCTTTGTCAAGAATTCAGAGCTGTTACTGTATGAAGTTACATGTGAATTATGAACTAAACATCATATGCCAGAATAAAATTTACCAAATATACAAACAACAAATGCATTTCTCTCCAGCTTCGATTACATGTATTTGGTGGAAAAACATGAAGCTCATTTGCTTGCAAAGCCTGCATTTGTATGCAATTAAATATTAAATATACAAGTACTGTACATGTACATATAACTTGATTCTTGAGTTGAATCCAATGCAGTACATTTGGCTGTGCTTATTACATACATGTACATATATCCTTGCCTCACAAAAGGTCACAATTATGCAGAAACACCATCCATGCATTTCCAAAACAGCTTTTTATTAATACCTCTGAAGTAATCAGAAAGTGTGTATGTGTGACAAATTTAAGACTGGGGGCAAAACAAGCATTTCATAATAGGTTGGCTGACTGGGTTCAGTCTTGAGTGGATGGTGTATACTGAAAGATAACTCTATGAAAGATAACAAGCTTGCATTAAAATAGCATACAAATAATGAATTTATGAGTGCAATGGTAAGAATAAATTCATGAGGTGAAAGAAAAATGCTGCATTTCACAATGCGATGCCCAGTGGAGTGGAACATTTCATCTGTCACCGAATGAAATTTTTCTCACTATTGCACGGACGTGAAACACTATTTGTATTTGTTTCATACAATACCTGCATAAATCCTCATCATTTCCTCTTCTGATAGGAAAACAAACAGTCCTTGAGTATTAACAATTGGCATTTTGCAAGACAGACTTGTGTCCAAAGCGCGGCCACCACCAGGCACTAGATTGGTTCCTTTCTCCACATTATTTTCCCATTTTTTACTGGGAATGAAATATGTGAAATAGGGGCAGGAACTAGTCAATTGAAATGCAGTTCTATTCAATGGGTAATATTTGAATAGAAAGAGTAATTCATTGACATAAAATCAGACAAGGATTTATGAAGGTAGCTTATAATTTAGCAAGGGAATAAATACATGTACCAGTATACATGTATGTGCATGTATGTGCTTGGCCAGTCTTAAATGCATGCAGGAGAATGGACACTGATAATGCCCTTACCTGCGGCGTAGGCATTAGTCGCGTCCATTCTCCTGAGCCAGTCTTGAATGTAAGTACATATTTATTCTAATTCATAAATACCTTTTTAGTCAGAAAGTCAAAAGAAGTCAATATATCATGTATATGATGGATTTTCAACGATTTTTGTTCTTGAATTTTATTTTTCATTTTCACAAACACCCCCGTCCATTTTATGATATATTCCCTGTGCAAGTTGTCCAAAAGAATCTCCTTATATCATTTATATGGACTTGACACATGCATGGCAGGCCACGTGCACAGAGACTCTTGACCAATTAGAATCGATTAAACTGTCTTGTATCCAGATGCCAGGGCATGATTTACGCAGCGGACATTATCACTTCTCAGCGGGCATTTTCAAATATTACTACACCGTCAAGTTGCAGGTTGTAGAATAGGGAGACTGTCTGAGGTATTTATGAATCTATCCTAAATCCATTTACTATATTCATCAATTCCACTGCCACTGCCAGCAATGGCTCAAGGACTCCTGCTGAATATTAAACATGCTTGTCTCACTTCAATGGGCAAAAAACCACTGTGCTGAAAATGGGGGATTCATGACAGCAGTAGAATAGGCAGAAGAATATGCAGAATATTCGAGGCAAAATCACTGTACATACTCTACATGTATACCAGTCTGTAGTCGTGACTGAGTCCATATACCAGTATTTATGGCATTGTCTACAGAGCAGTGCTGTTTATTGTCTGTATAACCACCACTGTAAAACTGAAAGGTCTCGGGCAAACATGACAGATCGATACACAAAGTGACAATTCACCCACCCTGCTTGATGTGGTCTGGCTTCCCATGGGTCGACTTGACCGAGTGGTAGCCAAGACGTCTCTCACGGCGAAAGTACTTGATCCAGGTGTCCGGGATGGGGACGCGCACCATAACGTTTTCGCAAGTAAATTGGGATGGATCCCTACGCCCAGGGCGACCTGCAAGAATAAATTGTTAAAAATTGTTTTCATTTTGATGATGAAAATCACATTGAAGATCACAAACTGGTTACAAATATGATATAACTTCTGACAAGATTTGATGAATTCAAGCAAAGTCTAGGAGATCATTCTTAACTTAAAGCAATATATGTCTCCCGAGTACTTTTGTGAATCACTCACCAGGAAGATACAAATCTGCTCTTAACTCCAGGTAGGCCCCTTCTCCTGACACGGTTACCTTCACATGCAAGGGTAGCTCTGTATTCTGTCGGGGTCGAGTCTGGTACTTCATCAGACAAAAACGACATCCGTCCAAAGGCTGGAACTCAATCATGCGGGACTCTACAAACACATTCTTGTTGGCGCATTTGTGGAGTTCTACATTTTCCAGCTTGATCCAATGGTTGGTTTTGTTTGGAATGATGTCCCGTCTTGACACGACTTCCAGACCCTTAACCTGTACATCATTCAAAGCTATTGAACATTCAGGCATATCAGACAAGAAAGCAAGCACAGTGACGTCAACACTGATTGACTGCTTCTCTAATTCCCCATTACAAAGGATGCGGCAGCGATAATCATCTGACACCACCACACCAATAGCATCTTGCTTATATGAAATGCCGCGGTCTCGGAATGCAGATAGCCTCATCAGGTATTCATTGATGGTAGATATGAAACTTCGGAATGTGTTGTAGTCAGTGGAACCAAGCTTGAGCAGTGGGTTTGCATTCATGACCTTCTCATACGGTGCTCTGGTGTTGTAGCGCCGCTTCTCACTGTAAGAGACATACATCAGTTTGATGGTGTGAATCTTTCCCAATGTATCGTAGGCTTGTGGTTTTCTGTCTCCAAATTCGTAACTACACTGTAATGGGAGCTCCCTAAAAGGTTCTGAGCTGTGATCAATGTCAAACAGTTGTATTACATTTCCTTCGAGAAGCTTGACAAGTACAGGCTTCCAGTAGCGAGAGCCTGCTACTCTTTTCTTGTCTGGGCACCTGAGCATCATGGACCACCCTTCACTCAGGTCCCTTTTAACTTTTGGGAACTCATCAACAAAAGGTGCATCATCCACGATCACATCAGTTGGCTGGCTCTGAGTAACCTTCGGCCTTTTGCCCGACGCTCGAATTGTGACCTGTTTAGAGCCTTTTGTGTATCTCTGGAATTGCTGTGTTGATACTGGTGTGCTTTGAGCAGGTGTCGATGACAAAGTAAACGGGACAGATGACTGCTCAGCAACATTCTTGCCTTGAAGGGTCTGTCCTTGTTCCTTCAGTGCGACAGCACTGGGCTGGGAATTGGATAGTTGAGGTTGATCTGGTGCTATGTTTCCAGAAGCTCCGGAAAGAACAACCTGTTGTGGCTGTGCATTAAATAAGTTGGCACCTGCAGTTACATGTACTTTAAATGGATTGCCAGGGCTTCCACTGCCGGCAGCAATACTTGTGGAACTTTCCTCAAACTTCTCCCACATGGCATTGACCGTTCCAGGAGTTATGGGTGACTCCCCCCACATGGCACTTACCGTTCCTCCGGGGGTGCTGGGAGTCTGTATGGGACCACTTTGGAATGGGTTGAATGGAGACGCTGCCCGATTTTGCTGGCGTAGCATCTCCTCTCTGAAGGGGTTCCCTGGGAGTGGAGTACTGGTTGAAGGGGCAGATGGAAGGGACTGTTGATTATCAGTCGGGTACGACAGGGGTTTGGCTGGAGGATTTGCTGGGGGAAGCACTACAACATGCTGTGGTGTTGAGGACGACGACGCAGGAGATTGCGGATAATGCTGCTGAAATACAGGTGGTGATTGTTGTTGCTGCTGCTGTATATGCTGTTGCTGTCTGGCTTGGATCTGTTGTTGCTGTTGGAGTGCTAAAGACTGCTGCAACTGCTGCAGTTGAAGCCTTTTCTCAGAGGTAGTATCCGTAACAGGGGACCTGATGGGTGTCGATGGAGTAGAACTATCGGCCTCATCAAACGACACCCATCCTGCCAAGGGCTGGCGAAGGCTCTTGCCACCAGCAGCCACTTGGCTGGATATCTGCTGCGTACCTGCCACATGTCCCGGACTGGAGAGGGGGGATGCTGAGGAGGAGGCCGTGTCTTGGACTGTTGATGGACTCGACGCCTGCAGTGGCACCAGCAAGGGAGGAGATTGCATCCGTTGCTGTGGCACGTCCCCTGCATCCTCAAACCTCACCCAGCTGGACATGCCACTGGTCGACTTGAGATGTGGCGAGGGGGAGGAGACGGCCGATCCCAGCGGGGATGGTGCTAGAGGCAAGTACTCGTGGGAGACGTCTTGAGATTCAGCCAGACTGCCCCTGGAGGAGAGGACCGACATGGTGACATCGGACTGACGATCGTCACAGGCAGGCTCAAAGCTGTGGACAGATGAACCACCTGAAACAATTGAAATACAACACGTTATTTTACTGACCTTTTCTTTCTTCTGAAGACTGCAACTTTGCCGTAGAACTCTCCCCTTAAGTAAGTTAAAATAAAGTCAAAGGCAGATTAACCATTGACATGATACAAAACACACAGATCCCTCCAAAAATTCCCATACTGTCTACTCCGACAATCAATAACTTTGTCTGGATCATCATGATGTGTACAGCGTAGGAACTATATTGCATTCGGAACAAATTTCCATTTATACATGTCAAAATACACATGTACCATCACAAACAACCCTTCGCGAAAACTGAACATGTTTTAAAAAGGACTGAAATACTGATAACTTCTTTGTTTAATTTTGAAACTTGGGCAGTCCATAGCAATCACAAATTCTGTTTGTTTCAGTAAACATGCCATGTGCTCGATCAAAGCTGTGTCAAATGGAATATCTGACAGAAAGTAGCCTTATCTAAACCTCTCTTGCCCAGATGTATTAATAAGAATTATAAATTAATGTCAAACCTTTGCGATGTTTTCTAATATCATGACAAAACTATGTGTATGTAAGGTATACAGAAATACTCTGGTTCTGGGTTTTTGTGTTGCTCAGTCTTGAATGCAAAATTTTGTCTCTGGACCATATACATTTAAATGAATGCACTGATGCTTCACTGGGTATTCTCAACAGCCCACTGTAATAGTAGAAAACACTGTATTGGAATTTATACATGTACAGAGTGACTGTCATTACTGCTTAATAATGCAATAATTATCACGATGCTTACCACCATTGGCGGGGGCCACTGCAAATGACCAGTGATAATGTTATCATAGTCACCAGATTTGTCTATACTACTACTACTACCACCACTATCCTCCCCCTCCCCTTCCCCCTCACCACCACCATGCTCAATTACTTTAATGAATACACATGTATAGCACAGGTATATGAAACAAATATTTAATATCAAGTGTAACATTATACTTCAATTTTTGAATTACGTGCAAGTACAGACATGTGCAATTACTTAAAAAGCACTGTATCAAATACTCATTTGAAAACGATTTTCTGAATATGAATGCAATTATAACACAACTGTACCCCAAAACATTGTACTTGACAAATAGTGCACCTTCACACAATTTGAATCAACATGGTACCAAATTTCACAGAAATTTAACTTCAAATTAAAAAAAAAACCATGTTTTACAAGGTGCCTTTTAACAATCCTGTTAATCTGGCCTGCTGCTTCAACACTATAATATCAGCCTTGCCCTGGATGTGTCAAAAGGCTGTACATTTCAGCACTCAGTCATGCACTGCCTGAGCTGAGCTGGTTGTGTACATGAAATCTAACCTGCAACTCAATAGCAAAGCCATTGCTGGGTATTCCCAAATATATCCTAATATTAGGTTTCCATTATGCTTGTCCGAATGCCTATTCAAAAGGAAGGAATTCACATCCTGTCAACATCAGGGCAGCAACGGATGAAGTAGCCCTGCGCTGTCAATGTATATTTTTATAACCAAATGCACAAACCGAGTAGGAATGATAAAAATAAATAAAGCTGCATGCACTAACAAACGATTTCGCCATCATTTTGGATAATGTGTTTTTGCAGTATGTCTGAACATGAATCCTTGCAATGGGATCATGAGAACATGCCATTTCAATGTAAACAAGCAAAACGGCATGTACATGTACGTGTATATGAAATATATTCAGAAATGTCTTCACAGGCTGAGTGGCATTTAGTTTACTGAGTGACTAATTAATTGACTGATCAATGGCTTCACTGAAACTGGTTAATTGTTTACAATGTACTTGGCTACTTGATTGAATGTATTACCAATCTGAAGGCTCAATGCCAACACATGTACACATATGCAGAGGTTGAAGGGCTGCCTACAAGCCAAGCAGGTGCCAGACAGTGTCATAGTGCCAGGTTGATTGTAAGAATGGAGCAAGCCAAAGATGGCTATAAAACCCTTTTTTCACCATTGCAAAATGAGCACATCAAACATTCCATGCCAACATAACGGCGGGCTTGTATGTTAAACAGCCAATGCATGCAGCGTTTCTTTTGACATGTCACAGCATTAAAACACCACACCCTTCAGCTCCTATGTACATACACTGTACATGTACGGCTTCGATTCTGTGTCTTCAGCCACCTCACCCCAAAACAACTGAATCACCTTCGTGCATGACTGCTTAGCCTAGAGCAAGTATCTCCTAAAATCTGTTGTATCTGCTGTACTCCTAATGGTGGGTACAGTGTAAATCAATTATCAACTCCCCAGTGACCAAGCCTTTTATATTAGCACAGCCTTTGTGTTGTCATTTGATTAGCCATGGGAATAGTCAGACAACTATTGTAGAGTACCAGCAGCCAAGACAGAAATCCAATTACCAATTTGGGACTGAAGTGACTTCAGAGGCATGTGTTGTGAATCACACTTGGGCTTTTATGAAATGATACCATATCCAGGCAGGTGTAAATTCGCAGAGGGCTTGCCAAGTACTGGTACGTGTAGATTTCAATGTGGAGCTCAAATGCCACATTGTGTGATATTCAAATTTATTATATGTACACCGAGGTGCGTAACCAGGTACATGTACCAATACATACGAACGTACATGTACACATTGTGCCATTGCATGTACCTGCATTGTCAAACTGCCGTGCTATTTCTTGAAAAATTGCTTTGTCTTGTTTTCGTCTTTTATAAGAAATTGACATTCCTTTCAGTCTTTTTTTTAATCGACACTGATCTCATATGACAAGAAAAAGAAATATCTAAAATAAGAACAATCAATGGATTTAAAAGCCGTATTAGTTAAATTAACACAAGCACTCCTATGCAGTTAGTACATGTGCAGTCATCTGTCATCTCTATCTCTTTATCAGTGGATAAGGAAATTAAGAAAGAATTCACATGTGACTATTGGCGAGAGTGCATGATCTTTTTTTTAATATTACAACTCGACCCTGTCAAAAATCAAATTTTTCTGAGCCCAATTGCAAACTGTAATTTTCCTTACTTCAATGTCTCCTGTGTGTGCTAGGCCTGTGGTATACCCATTTCTGCAAAGATCAGGTAGCTGGATACTTTTGAAATTAAAGATATCTAAACAACCACTTCCCCCCCCCCGGTAACACCGTATGATTACGGTACATTTCCCAAACCAAACAATACTGACTGGTTTTGCCAAAACATTAAATTGCGAACACATTTGGTGTGGAATTCAATTTGAATCTAATTGAGCAATAGTTTTTTGGGTAGACTGTTTGAATACTTGTTTTACTGGTATTCAAGAGAGAGAAACAGAGATTCCTTATGTGCAGGGGATGTTAATTCAAGCCAGGAATCCTAACACAGCCGATGGTGGCAACCGATACGGCTCTCTGACAGACATCAAAGATGTGATATCTACATGTACATTACAAAAATTAGGCTTTCTTCTCTCAGTGCCCTCTCCCCCAACAAATAATAACATCAGTAAGTGATTTTGTTACCAAGTTTGGAACAATAAGTAACATTTTGTCAGCATATGCAAACTTTGTAAACAATTATCAGACATTAATTGTAAAATTTAGGGGTTTTTCATCAATTTCTGCAAACTGTGGATGCAGATTGCATCCGGGATTGCAGATTGGACAGACAGCAGACTTGTTCTTGTTCAACATGCGCTCCAATCAACTGAAATAATCTTTAAAGGGAATATAACGGTACACGTACATGTAAGTCAAACAAATCCCCCACATTAAATTCGCCCTGAAGCCTTTGGGAGGACACCCAAAATTTAAGTAATCAAACATTGTGTGTTTTTCAAAGTACCAAAAATGAATGACAATGCAGATAGCACTAGACCTGTCAATCAAATCTGTTGTGAATGCTGCATATGGCATTACTGGTTGATGGTTAACAAAATACTAGTTGATAAAAAACAGGGTACCAGTTCCAAAGTTTTCTCTGTAAGTGAAAGCCACTATTTCCTGTTTTTGTTATGGAACAGGGTTTTTTTTATCATCTGACTGTTGAGATGATCCTTATGGAGAGGATTTTTTCCACCTAATGTTACAAGGATATAATAGAAACACGAATGTAAAGTCTTTTTTTTTCATTTTGCACTGCTGGAATTACAAGACGTTGATCAAAAATGAAAGCAAAAAAAACTATAAACTGCAAATGATACAATAGATTGCCCATAAAATTAAGCATTTATGATGGATATTTCAGTAATCTGACCTCACAATACTGCAAACAATCATCTTCTGGTTACAACATATTACATGTACATGTATTTAGAATTGACAGGTTCATTCCACTACTGTGGCCTAATGATCTCAAATATAAAGCTTGCGACACAATGATCTCAGCAAATATTCTTCCTTTTTGCATGACACGTGATTTTTTAAGAGTAACTGGCCTGAAAATCAAAAATGGAACCAGGCATTGACATCAGCAGTCAGGCACCCAGCATAGGCCTAGTGTCTGCTGCAGTAATGATCTGCCAAAAGCAAACTGAATATTAGACACAAAATACGTGTAGTTGATAGCCTATCTGTGCAAGGCAGGCATATTTTAAAAAAAACAACAGAAATGGTTCTGTACTACCAAAAACTCAGGCCCAATATTAAATTTGCTGTGGATTGCTACGCTGGTCCTGGTCCATAGCCAGCAGGCAGAGTATTATGAACTGTGTATTGACATTGCTGTTGATAGTGGTGCTGGTAGACAGTGTTTACTTGTGGCCGGTAGACAAAGTCGTGTGTCAACTTATAACGCAATGAGCACTAACAATCAAAGCTGCATACAAGCTGTAGTGTTTGTTGTAATGTCTGCCTTCACACTGTGACAGTTCACAGCACAGAGGGAACCATGGCTGGATAATACACACTGCATTATATAAAACTGCATCACACACACTGCATGTTTTCTATTTTGCATTATCCGCGTACCTACAGGTATATCTGATAATTTAAACTACAGAATCAACAAAATCTCACTGTGAGCAGTAGTATATTGTATTATGCGTCCTGCAAGATGCGCAAGGAAAAATGGCAGTATTTAACAAAACACCAGCTCTGCGTACAATAGTCTACAATCAGCTCGTAACAAATCATTCCAAAGCCATTCGCATGTCACAGAGTCTGCAGTTAAGTCCCCACAAACTATTTCAATAAATAGTCATGTCCCTGTTCATTATCCACTTGCACCGACTTCTGACAGGTTCTCTCTCTAGATTACAACTCAGTAAAACTAATACGAAATGGGCTAAAAAAAAAATGACTTACTGGTACCACCCACTTTGGCACTTTCTCCAATACAAAATCATTCCTGGTTCATAGTCTTTGGGACCGGTGTGTTATTTTCATTCCTCATCTGACTGATAAGTACAAATAAGACTGAACTCATTGTCAACGCAGGAAAGGGGTGAGGTAAGGAAATACATGTACATGTAACTTATGACGGTAAAAAAAGATGAGGCATCTAATGTCTGTCGGAACCCCACTGCAATTTACCAGAACTTTAAAAATAACGTAAATAAACACATTAAGCTTGAAATTATTTGTAAGGAAAATGACATACATGAAGACCACACAGAATAAATTAATAAATAGAACAGGGCGAATAAAATCATGTCAATGTACAATAACAAACAAGCAAAAACACACAACAGGCAAGATACAATGTATTCAACTGTTCACCATGTGTTCACCATGTCACTATGTATTTCCCCATGTACATGTACATGTATACATTAAAAATCTGCTCTGCTTGGTACTGTTGCATATAACAACCCTCCACAAGAAAAAATTCAACTTGAAACCAAAACCTTTGGTCAGGGAAACAACAATCAAAATGAACTTCACAGGACAAAAGACTTGGTAGGGTGAGCTAGGCCATAGGAGGCATACATGTAGGTGTACCACATTCATTGTGTCAGTGAAGCATACTGTAGGTTGTGGTCCTCCACAGGTCAGACCACTTCCCTGACAAAAGCTTCATGACTGAGCTACTCTATGCACAGGACTATAAATAGCTATGTGATACTATTTTCCCCATAACAGCATCATGGTTCCACTCACCCCCACCCCGGCCGTCGGGGGGGGGGGGGGGTGGAATGAGGTCCCCCTTGGCGGGAAGCTACCCCCCACCCATCAGTAAAAAGCATAAGCATGAAAAATATATTTTGTTCCTGTGATGTGGCCCCCTTAACGCCTGAAGCTGGTGACGGTGCTCCCCCATGGTCTCATGAGCATGGGCATTACCAGGATGTCTTGGGGGGATAGAGGGGCTGTGTATGATGTCACAATACAGGGCATTTCTTTCTTCCTCTATGAAAGTAATCCTATAGTAAAGATTGCGGTAACACCATGTATTTATCTCTTCTTTGAGTATGTGTGGTTCTGAGAAGAACCGGGGAATAACTCGACGTTTCGAACAGTGTACTCTGTCCGTCTTCAGGAGACTGCAGGATTCTAACTGGGAGTGGAGCTTATATGGTGTAGAGAGGGATCCAGATGTAGGGATTAGCTCGGTGAGGCGTTAAGGCGGGAAAGTAATCCTGTTGTGCATGCATTGCCATTGAATCAAAATAACAAAACATGTCATCTGGGAGGGCGCTATGCAGGCCCTCTATAGGAAAAAGTCTCAGCAGCAAACAAATGACAAACCTTTAATTTTGGAAGGGTATCAATTCTGAGGAATTTTCAAACAACTTGGTAATTTTCATCCCTTTTCTCCTTTTTGTTTGTTTCTCTCACCTCTTCCTTTCTTTCCTTTCCTTTCCTTTTTCAAAACTTTTTTCCTGGAGAAGGGTAAGTGCTCACCTTCCCCTTACCCCCATGACACCCATATACAAATGTCCTTGTAATACTGCATACACGTACATGTACTTTTCCCATAACAGCTTCATGGTTATATTCCCCTCTTCCAACCAATCTAATCCATCCATGCACTGCTCCTGCCAGTCCTGACTAAGATCAATGGACCCTAGGCCTAATGGCCTAATCAACTCTTGATTAGCCATACATCCTCAATCACTCAGTGCATTCATCAATAAGCTGAGCAGCCAGGCTAATAATTGGGAAACAATTCAGGCCTGGCTTCCATCCTCTCACATAGCCCAAGTGCGACCTGACTAGCAATCCCATTTCCTACATCAAAACAGGCACTTCAAGTCTATCTACACAGAGAGATCAAATCTAGCTCAATCATGGGGCTTGGGTGCAATCTCCCAACGTTTGACAACTTAGTAATCGTGTAGCAGAGTATCCCCAGCCTATTTTCAAGACAAATAAAGGACACTGTTTTGCTGCTGTATGTACTCTATGTCTCCTTGGCACAACATCTCAAACAGAATAACAACTCATCACATTTCGCATCGCATAATTTTCGTATTCATGTACATGTAAATTTCTACGTGGAAATTACTCCTCCGGCAACACAAGCCCTTAAAAGGAATTTAATTTTTACAAATTTAAAACTGCAAATCACAAAATAAGGAGGGCCTGACATTTCGATCCTTGCAGACTATTTCTTAAAGGCAACAAATTCAAAATGAGAAGAGTACATTTGATCTAAATTCTGAAATGAACATGACCCAGTGACTGCAAAGTTTACGTAGGAACATGTGTAAGAAACACTTATTGGAGCAAAAAATTACAAACAATTTGAACATAGGGCAAAGGGAAAAAATGAGCAACTTTCTCTTCAAATATCGGTAGCTAGAACTTTCAAATTTTTCTCTGTACAGAATGCATGCTCACTAGGTCAGCTATATTCTGCATCCTTATCGACCCTATATTGACTTTTCTCTTCCATTACCTGTGAGCTGAGGTACCACTGCATGTCTGGACATCTGTGGAGAACTCTCAAATTTCACCCATTCCTTTTTTACATCACTGTCGTGTCTGATCTCAGGAGATGGAGCATGAGACAATGGCACATCCTCCTCAAATGAGACCCAGTTCTTGGATGCGGCCACACCCACCGATGATGCAGATGGATGCTGGGGAGTGGTCATCTGCGAGGATGCGGGAGCACCATTCCTTGCATCCATGCTGGGATTCTTAGCTGAGTTGCGGGCAATATTCGGAGTGAGGTTGCCGTTATTGATGACATCTACTGAAGTCCCTGATGAACTGACTGGAACTCCTTCGCCATTCTTCTCAGCACTGATGCCCGCCCCAGGCATCTCAGTTTCATCAAGGGCGATGCAAGGACTGCATGGCGCAGCAGCTGTTTGGCCATTTGATGGCAATGCACGCTCTTTCCTGTCCGCCTCATGTCCTGAGGGAGTTGTGGTACTACTACATGCCTCAATGCCTCCAGACCCATTTTTGATACGAACACTGCTTGACTCATTCAAATGCTCCAGGTATTTTTGCTGGTTGTCAAGTGCATTCTGAGCATCCCCAGTCTGGCTTTTTGAGTCTTCCTTTACTCTCATTGATTCCTCTTCATTTTTTACCATAGATGCCAGGATGCCATTTTTGACATGACCTGCAGTTTGATTTACAACTTGCACATCATCAGATGTGCACTGTGATTCTTTTGCAAGGCCCCCGTCTCTAAAACTCAAAGCACTCTCATTGTTCACTGAGACTGATTGGTCCTCATTTGATGCTACATTAACATTGATGATGTCAGTCTCACCCACACTGTCCTCATACAAAAAGCTGGATACACTGCTGGTTGTAGTACTGCTGCCGGAACGCGTATCCTTACACACAGGAATCAAATCATCTTCTTGAATTTGATTTGATGAGATCTCAACGGTGTGTGCTTGTAGGCCTACGGAGCTTACGTGCGTGTCGGACGCCGTTGCCTGCAGCACTAGCGGGATGTCCCCGGTAGTGGGGTTGCTGTTGGCCATATTTGGTGGACTGCTATACTGCGTGTACATGTAATGACGAATTTCTCACACAGTTTTCCTGTATTATAGTCGACAGAGAGGTTCATCATCAAGTGAGCAAGAAATCCGTGTTCTTCACGCAATGTTCACGCCTCGTTACAATGAATAAAACAATCACATTCCTCGACATAATCGATTCGTATTTTGACGAAACAAGCCCAAGACAGGAATTTTGCAAACGTACACGTTCATAATTCGTGAATAGTGGGCGGGTTGCATTATGACAAGCAGCGCTGCGCACCTCCACTAATCGCGTGTGGACCTTGACCTAATGAACAGACACACGTGTTCGAGTATCAATGATAGCTCGGTACTTGGGCACTGAAGGCAGGGACCAGATGTTCTTGAAGTTCTCAGGTATGTGTAGGCTGATCCACTCCTTGTTTTCCGCATGATGTTTATCGTGTTCTGGATGAAATAAATGCCAAGTCCTTCCTACAATGGGCGTAGTTACTGCATGAACGTCTCTTATTGTACTCCAGGCTAGGGTACGTCAGGGTGCCGGTACTTGTCGACTATCGATAGTCAGGCTGCTCTAGCGTAGCCAGCTAGCTCTGCTTGGTGGGTAATCTGGTTCAGTGTCTGAAAAAATACGAATATTATTAGAGTTATCCCGTTTTGCTGGTTAAGTTTTACTTCCATACTGAGAAATATGTGTTTTTCATTGTTGTACCTTCTGAGTAAAATGAAATGAACTTCTAATTTCTAGCTAGTTGAACTTTCTGGTTTAAAATCATCCATCACTATAACGTTAGTTCATAGCTAACTTATGAGTAAATTACAGAGCAGGGAAACGGTACATTAAATATAACGTTAATATGGGCAACCGCTTTACAAATCACCCTTTTCAACATTTGGCCATTTTTATCGAGACCACGTGTTTGAAAAAAAGCGATGGGAAGAGTGACGTAGGCCTATACGAACATCACTTCCCACCCTGAGACTAGTCTGAAATTTTTTTTTTATTTTCTATTTTATTGCTTCGGTATTCTCACTGCTAAATTTGCTTTTTTAAGACATGATCACTTTCCGATGGCTTATAAATACTGCAAGGGAAAATAAGTGATGTCCATATATGGAACTTTTTACCAAAGTAATTTGTAGAGTCCCAGTTGTTTGGACTAGGTCGATTGTTGTGGGGATTGTGAATTTGGGGACCCCGTTCCTGTAACAGAACAAAGATACAGTGTATCTTACCGTTGGTGAAAGCCTCATAAGAATCTTAAAGGATCCTTTAAACAAGCTTTCATTTATCTTTTTTATCAGTTTTCTATAGGATCCTCTCGAATACATCTACAAGTTTCCAGTTCCTGCGTGAATGCAGAACAAGATGGCGTGCATACCAGTGACAGTAGAACCTGTCCTGTTCCTCTTTATGATGAGTCTGTTTATGATGCTGACTACCAACCAACTGCTGTTCATCCGGAAAGTCTGCGCCTCTCACTTCAACAAAACAGTGTGCTCAAACCTGAGCACCTTCAAGATGGAAGAGGATGCTATCCAGACAGAGGCATCACACTGGATTCTTTTCTTTAGCATCTGCACTAACGTCCCTGGGTCTTTCATGTCCATGTTCCTGGGAGCCACCAGCGACCGCGTAGGCCGGAAGTATATCATGCTGCTCCCACCTTTGGGCACTGCAGTTTCGGCAGCTGTGTTTGCTCTCAGCTCTTACTACCTAGCCTCTCCGTTGGGGTACATCATCTTTGCGGCACTAGCAGTTGGGTTTACTGGTGGCATGGGAACTGCCTATGTGACATTTATCAGCTACATGGCCGACATCACCAACCATGCGTCCCGCACGAAGCGCTTTGGCATCCTGGAGGCCATGGTGTTCATTGGCGGGACCGTGGGACTCCTCTGCGCCGGCATGGTCGGCGGAGTCAATCATGGCTTCACCATCATCTACCTGGTTGTTCTGTCCATCCAGATTCTGACCATGGCCTACATTGCCTGTTTCTTGGATGAGTCCCTGAAGCCCGAAAACAGGCTAGCCAGGAATGACAAGGACAAGCCGCTTGGTGCGGGCTGTTTACCAAGGCGTTGCCTGTGCTTGGGGCCCATACTAGATAGCATGCGCCGTTCCCTGACAGTGTTTTTGGCCAAGAGGCCCGGCAACAAAAGGAAGTATCTGATAACAGTTCAGGTAATCAACCTCCTCAGTGTCTTTGCAATGGCAGGTGAGAGGGATAGAACAGAAGACCTAGAGTCTGGTTGTATCAGATCATTATTTGGATATTTATAAAGATACATGAATATTTACAATTAAAATTTATCCAGCAGTCTCTGGAACAGTGGACTGCCCAAAGTTACTAAAAATTCACAGCAATACAGTAAAGGGCTTTATTCATGAGATTGTCATCCCAGATTTTGCTTCTTGGATGGGAATGTGCAAACCTAAAGATATTTCATAATGATTGCAGAGTCCCGCTCACTTTCATTTTCTGTTTTTTTAGGGGGGAGGGAGAAAGCAATGACTTTTTTGTCCACATGTAATTACATGTAATAGCCAATGGATGACTTCAGGGTCTTTTACGTGTATTTTGTCATTCTTGTTGAAAGCATTGCCTCACAGTTGACTATAGACTTCCTGTTACCAAAAAGTTGTGAATTTAGCAAATTGGCTGGGTAGTTTTAGAAAGTCCAGTGACTAGGTATTGGTTTGGGTAGTGGATCTGAATAGAGACTGCCTGTTGGCTTTTGTGTGGGATTATATTACCTTGCTACATGTACCACTATGCTTCAATAGAACCGACAGGATTGCTTCTGAATAGCAACAATCTGAGAATTTACTCATGCCATTTTGATTTGTCACTGCTAAATTTAAAGATATACCATGTGTTACTAAAACATTCCCACATCACCGACACTCTGTCTAAATATGGAAACATAATTGATTTTATAAAGTTCTTAATTGTTTTCTGAGTCTTTTTTACTGTTTTGCTTTCAAGGATTATCCATTCCTTTAAGGGGCATGACCCTGTATTTCTGATTATCCTCCATTTCATAGGAGAAATGGATCTGCTGGTGCTCTTCACCAAGCATTCCCCTCTCAGCTGGGACGTGACGACCATCGGGATCTTCATGGCCCTGAAGAACACCCTGAAGGGGGCAGTGCTTATAGTCCTGCTGCCGCTGCTCTTCCGCTGCATCGGCAAGGAACGTGTCATCCATAGGGACATGGTGCTGGCACAGGTGGGCCTAGTCTCCAGCATCCTCGGCCTGGTCAATGTAGCATTCTCCAGGCACACAGCAATCATGATGCTGGGTTAGTAACAACAACAGTTCTATCTTAACGCATACAAATGTAATCTTCATTGTTATCCCACTCATATTTGCCTTTAGTCACTTTGCTGAGAGTTTTGAAGTACTTTCATAATGGACAACAATGCCAAGAATAGAGAGGTAAATCCTAATGGAATCTATATTGGGAAAGAAGTTTTCTTTACAAAGATATTTTGTGGAAATTGGAGTTTACTGTAGGATTTGACCATGTTAACTGCCAGACCAACACGTATGTAGTGTTTTATAGTGGTGGATCATGTTGTTTTCTTTTGAAAACAAGAATGTGTAAGAAAAGTGGGTTCTGGAACCATCCCTGAATGTTCTGGTGAGAGCAGTTTTTGAAAGAAATTGACCATTTTGTGTACTTGGGTTATGTACGTACATGTACATGTGCCTACCTTACTTCCATCACCATCTGCAATACATGTATTGCAGTTTCTTTGAGTGAATCTCAATTTTTATAGAGGAGATACACAGAAAAATGTGACAAGCGTACAGTCTTATACAACTATCAGAACCTCTTTTTTGCTCCGTCTACTGAGGTTCTAAGAGGTGGGTATCAGCAGTGCTTGAAGCAAATATTTTCATTTTATGTTTTTTCAGTTCCTTTGGTTGGATGTTTGTCTGGCTTTACGGGAGCTGTCCTAAGTTCCTTTAAGACACAGTTGGTTGAACCCAATGAATTTGGTAAGAATGGCTTTGTTTGACGTTGGATCTTGATCAGTGTGAAGTACAATAAACTCCCTTATTGAATGTGGTCGTTGTAGATATACGGGGTAGGGGACTTGGGTGGTAAAGCCCTGCTTCCTTTCATTAGCATTGTTTGTCGCCATTGTAATGCCCGTTGTAACTGTACAGTTTTTGGCCTTCTAGGTGGGATGTTTGCCTGCACGTCCTTCCTAGATACCTGTTTACAAGTGGCTGGCTCTCTCCTTTTCAACACCCTCTACCCAGCGACCCTTCACATCTGGCCTGGGTTCTCCTTCCTGATAATGGCAGCCATTTACATCGTTTCACTCATAATTGTCATGTGAGTGCATTGCTGTCTTTAAATGAGAGATAATAGTTAATAACAGGATAAAAGTTTACAAATTACACCTGTTCTCTGAATGAAAAACATATTTTGGACTGATAATGATAATTTATAAAGTTGAAGAAAATTGTACTCACTGTGGAACGATGGCCAACATATAAAGCCTACATGACACATATGTGCATGCTTCCATAGGTGACCATATTGACCGTCTGCCGAGCACACGTATGCAACACTGGCAACTTAGGTGCGGGTGAACTTTGCATTATAATTGCTGTAAATCCGGGAGATTTGACTTCCAAAATATCACCAAAACAAAAGCAGATTCTCAGAAATATCTGATACATATCTCGCTCGTTTTGATCCATTGTAGATGCAATGTTAGGAAGTGTCCACTGGCATAATGTTGTTTCCAATTTACTTCCCATTCACTTTTGCATGTACAGATGGCTTCAGTGGGATATGAAGAAGGCAATCAAAGAAGGCAAGAATGGTGAGACACTCGGATAAATTTCAGTTTCCATTCACAGCAATATTTGCCAAATGAAACCTGCAATTTTATTTTCATCTACAATACTGGCATTTTAATTCAGAAAAGACTCTACCTCATTACACCAAAGCGCCGATATAAGCATTGTTGAAAGGGTTCCTTAATTTCACCTAATCCAACATCTTTTACTGACTGAATTTACATTTGATTTCTCCTGTCCTTCCCATTGATAAATGTCAATTCTCTTCAAAATTCCTGGCTGACTAGTAAGGAGTTAAGCTTGGCATCAAGTTTGACGTCCAATTTCAACATAAATTTGCCCCATAATATTCACTTCATGAATCTATTGCTCAAAAACAAATCAAATAGCATTTCAATTCTGACATTTGCTGACAGCCACAATGAATTTTACATTGTGCTGTTTGTCCTTCCCAATGTTTATAACACTATACTCAGAGTCATCCAAAGGCTTGTAAACAAATTGGCAAGCTTACTCAGGTAGGATTCGAACCCCCAACCCTCTGCTTGAAACATCTTGCCACAGTCGGCTGGCTGGTTGGGGTCATATAAATTGGTACTACAAGCAAACATTTCACAAGATGTAAATGAAGACAAATGAAATTAATATCCCCCTTTGGCATTTTATATTTATAAACTTAAAAGTGAACTAATGCTACATCCATTGCTAATGCAATTTTTGAAATTCAAAGATTTAGGGCATAAGAGGCTACTAGACGAATCTGACGACGAAGAGGAGGATGCTGTGTACATGACATCACTTCCTGCACCCCTTGAAGTAGACAGCATTGGTATTTGATATATGTACAGTGTACAGTCTATAGTGGGTAATGTAGAACTGAACAAGAGTCCGCCATCATGGCCAATGATTTAAAACAAAAATAGGCTTGTTACAGTTGCCTGCACTGGTTTGTACTGTTGCCTGCACTGGTTTGTACTGTTGCCTGCACTGGTTTGTACTGTTGCCTGCACTGGTTTGTACTGTTGCCTGCACTGGTTTGTACTGTTGCCTGCACTGGTTTGTACTGTTGCCTGCACTGGTTTGTACTGTCCCATAATCAGGGGATTTGTTGCAATTGAACAAACAGCTCCTTTTTTGCAAATGTACTAATTTTACCCAGAAGACTTTCTTGAGCAATTCTTCCAAAGCCTTTAAGATTACTTGGAATGGACACAAAATTAACAGTGCACATTACTAGTGTCAGTTACAGTGTGCAGGTCTTTGTTTTGTTTGTTTGCTGGTTTTTTCTTAATCAAATTGGATAAAAAACATGTAGCTTTATACAAATTGGTGCGTAAACAGTACTGCAAAACATGGCAAAGTCCAAAGTTTTCAAAATTTGGTACTTAACAAGATTTGTTCTTCCACTTTGCTGCTACCTGCTACCTGGAGTGTTATTTGTCAAATCGTCCTGTAATTGCAGCTGAAATACACGGGTGAAGATCGTATCAATGTGTTTGTTGCCAGTTCAGGATGAAACTCTTCCCTTTATAGACCTAGGCATCATCTTTTGCTGTTTTGGACATATCCACTTTCATAAAGCTGCAAACAAAGCCAGACAGAGTGATCATTGGTTAATGTTCAACAAAACAATTCTGAAACACATGCTCAGAGTGTGCTTTGCTTTTTTTTTTTTTTTAGAATAGTCTTTTTGACTTTAAAACACCTTTTAAAACCCCTTTTAACTGAAGCCTTCCTTGAGAAAACATTAATTATGGATGTGCTTCTTAACGTGCTGCTCTCACTATTACATTCTTTTTTCATAATAGTTGACCTTATGCACAATGTGATATTTTCCATTTTGCCTCAAAATGGTCATGAGTGAAGTGCCCTCTGTTGATGGGAAATTGATGACATAAGGGCAAACTAAATTTGCCTTTTCACTAGTAAATTCATAATTACAGACGAATGCGCACAAATAGCCTTGGCAGCAAGAAGTGTGAGCAGACCAGTAAAAGCATACAGGGCTGCGATTTTGATAATTTTTTCTCAGGTTTCCGTCTTTGTTCAGTTTTTTTCTTCAGAAAATCCTTTAAATCATTTTGGCTACAAGTTTTTAATCTAAGCAGGATTTTAGTGCTCTGTAAAAAGACTTTTCAATCGTGAATTTTCCTGTGCGCACGAGATTGCCATATCTAAGCCGGTCTCCTTTCGTGCTGTTATATAGGAAAAATGATTTAATGAGATTTTCTGAAGAGAAAATGATCACAATTGAACCCTTGCACATTTCCAGTGGCCCGCTCACACTTCTTGCTGTCAAGGCCATTTGTGCGCATGCATGCATAATCATGAATTTATTAGTGAAAAGGTCTATAAAGGACTGAATCTTGGTGTCGGTTGCCATGGTGATGGCTCCACATATTGATAACATGTAGTCGACTGGAACATCTGTTGCAAAAGCAATTGGAAATGGTCAAGTGAATTTCGTGTGGAACCATTACCTTGGCAACAGATAAAAGATGAAGTAGAAGATGAGATATTCACTTCTTCCCTGTCTTGTCAACAGTGCCACTGCTCTTTCAGTGTGAATATGTATAAGTTCATACGTTATAAGCTGAATTGTAAAAGTTGCTTTGAAATTTAAAAGTGTATTTTCATTCATCCGTTTTGTACTGCAAGGTATTTAAACAAAACAATTGATGACAGTGATATATTTTTAATTATTCAATTTTAAAGATGGTCTTGAGATTGTTGCTTTTTTAAAAGGCTGTGATTTAGTTTCCTGATTTTCAGGTAGAAAAAATTTGAAACTTTAATGTCTACAGTTTTCACAGTTCTAAGAATCCGGGACCAATTCCAACTCTACGGCGTTGCTAAGCACTTGATTTTACATTAACAGAGGTTCCGGGTATTTCATGGAGAACATAAAGCCAAAGGAACGCTTACCTCGTAGAAAAGACTTGCTCAACAAAGTGACAAAACAATGCGACCGTAGGCACAACCACGCTAAGAGCCACCCTTAAATAGTGCTAAACTGTTAGCAAATTTTTCGGCTTTGCAAGCATAAGTTTTCTACTCATTGTTTTGAGCAGATGCGGGAAATTGGGCCCTGATCTTGCAGCAAATTTTCGAGCTTGTTTCAAGTTATGCCATGTTGTACTGCTCATTTATTTTTAATAAATAACTTTTTTAATAATTTAAATCATTTATATAATAGAAATCTAGTATTTAAATGCTATTTATTAAAATGAGTTGAAAGCCAGAGATTCTATTGATTGATATTGCATAAACATGCTCACTTAGTTATATAAAACATGTCTGTATATTATTGTATTTTATTTTATTGTATGAAATAAAACCGTTTGCTCGTTTTTACTCGTGTCAACTTTAATATATGCACAAACTAATATCCAATCAGTGCAAAGTTACTCACGCGATAAGGACCATAGGTATTGTGTACATGACGGCTTGTATGAGGAAGGCTAACCCGGGAGTGGACGCAGACGTCCAAGAATACACCGTGGTGAAGATGACTGTGCCGGCTGGCATGGCCAGGTTATTCAGGAAGGACGAAAATGATGAAAAGGCTCCTGGAAAAGATTACAAAAGTTTCATCTCGTGTGAACAGATACAAGTGATCCATTCCATGCCATTCTAAAGTTCTGTTGCAGATTGTCCCATGGCAAAGATTTGGTCTGTTCAAGATGAACAGAGATACGCACTTTGAACGTTTCTCGGTGCATGAGTTTTACTTGCATTTTTTACCGAACAAAACACTTAAGAGTCATCTACACCGATTTCATACCCTTCTCTGTTGGGTGGACAAGTTTGGAAGAAAGAGACCCACTGGCGGCTTGTGCAGGTCCCGACAAGGAGTTCATCATTGGAACTGAAGAAAAGACACGACAATGTAAACACAGTACAGTGATTCAACAGTTTGGACCTCTAAGATCCTCTCTATTATCAAAACAGAGGAGGTATTTGCAGGCTCTAAATTATCATTTAAATAATGTTATTCAAACAGCTGTATTTTAAAGTTTCAGACAATTTCCAGAATGTTTACTATATCGCTATTCCATTAAAAAGTGTTACATTCTTCGGTAATCTCTATAGGCTTAGTCACATTTATATTAAAGGAACATAGCAGAATGCCATCAAATGATACGAGCGATCGCTCGATCTTTATGCGATAAATTAGTGTTTGCCGGTAATTCAGTCACAGCAGATTACATTTCCTCTCTAATTCACATCGTGCAAGACTGTTTCAAAATAGAAGTAAAGTTGGACATTTCATACAGGATCGACCAATCGCGCAGAGCGATCGGCCGATCGCGCTCAACAAATACACACTTGGGTTAAGTGAAACCCCATCACCAGTGGCAACTAACTCCAGAATCACGTTTAATATATGACCGGAGATGCCATTTGCGTACCCAGAATCAAATGATATGAACTGGTTGCGGCCGACATCCCCAGCGATCCCACGGTGAGAGCAAGGTAGCCAATCTGCATCAGTGTCAGGTCATCACGCGACGAGCCTCCGGTCCCGACCAGCTTCAATAGAATCTTAGTGCCAAGGGCCATACCAAGGATCTGACCGATGTTCTTGGCAGCGGTGAAGTAGCCGAACACCGTCTGCTCCCAATGGAACGGCGCCCGCCTGGTGTACATAACTGTCAAGCCCATGTCGGCTGCCCAACGAAAATACATGCAAGTGCGGAGTTGAGGTCAATTTTGACTACCCTCCTTTCAGGCTATAGAAGAACCTTATTTTTGTCTAATGTTGGAGTGATGGCAGGATCGACCAGCAATTTCGACAAGGTAAAATTGGCGCAAAGCGATTTTATCTTGTTAAATTGCCAATTGCGTCCGTTTTAGGACACAGATGGTCGGTAGTTGCTACTTTGTGAGAGCTTGCGAGAGAACCCGGCCACTGGCACTCTATCCATTTTTTCTCTCTCTCTTTCTATGAATCTATCCAAATTTTACCCCCCACAGCTTTCCGTTGCCATAGTGACCATCCGAGATGCAGAATAGCAAGTTGCCCTGATGCCACTTCATTGAGAATTGAAAGTACCAGAGTTTTAGAAACAATGCTGCCGCCTGATCGGGGTGAGGATCCTTATACAGGTGAACAAGGGAAAGTCTGGTTAAAAGACAAAATCCATTCCCCCTAGCACATGAGACCTGCATAGCTTATGATAACAAAGGAGTATGCAGGCTGTGTATTAGTCTTTCCTTAGCAAGCTTTTTTTCAAGTAGTCTTTTGAAAGCACAGCGCTATTAGTATAATCTGGTTTGTGAACACTTTTGTTATTATATTTATTTTCAAAGGAAGGAAACCAAGAGAATGAGTTTGTTGTCTGAAAGAATAACACAATATAAATTACATGGCTGATAAACAAAGAACTTTTAATTGTAATTCAGTTTTTGTATGTGTGTATGTAATTCTTGTGCTTTTGTAAGCTTGATGTTGATAAAGTGTTGTCTATTTTTCTTCGTGAACTATAATTTTTGTGAACTATCATGTATGTATGTTTGTAATTCCTGTAATCACAGAAATGATGTCAATGCGGAACAGAATTTAATATTGAAGAATTGCACTGAATTCAAATCGGCTGTATGTCTTTTCCTCCCGCCGATGTTTACATTTGTGCACAAACGTCGTTGTTAATTGTTAAGTTTTCTCAAACTCTAAACAATTCGGATATTAATGCCACTTCAAGAAAAACATACCTCCTACGCCAATCATGGAAATGACCCCAAAGAGGACCAGGAAGAGGATGTGTTTCCTCTTGGTAGCGGGCCTGGGCTTCAGACATGTCTTTACACCTGCAGTGAGACTCCCCATCATTCCAGCAATCAACCCCAGCCTAGAAGAAGGTGCCGCGGGATCCTCGGGCGGGACTCCCGCTGAGTCCTGCATACACGTTGCCGCCAGAACCAGCACTGTGACCTGGGTGCCAAGGAAAATTACATATACCACTCCGAAGCCGAGATGCTTGGAAACCACGCCCGACAACAACATGCCAAAAATGGTGCCAAGACCGGCGAACGGCTGTACGACACTGAGTTGACTGGTGCGTTCGTTCGCCGGGGTGCTGTCGGTGATGTAATTGAATAGAGTAACCAGAAATGTCCCCATGCCCCCACTCAGTCCCATGGCCGCAGAGCTGACGAGGAGCAAAGTGGGCCTCAGGCCGGTCAATGTTGTCTGCAGGATGAGGCAGAGCGACATGGCAATCCCACCGAGGCAGGTCAGCATCAGCACGGTCCCCCTGCCGAGGCGATCACTCACCGACCCCAGGAACAGGGAGCTGAAGGCCATGATGGTCCCCGTGATGCTAGGCATGGTCATCACCCAGAAGGCCGCTGCATCCTGAATCTCCTCTTCGATCTCTGGATGAGTGGTGAGGGAGTCGCACACTTCACGACCATGCAGACCCTGACAGGATTTGTCGAGGATGAGGTTCTGCGTGACGGGCCATTGCATCACGATGCCAAATGTGTACAGGAACAATGCCACTTTGGTAACGTGACGATGTAGAAACCCGTCCAGATGTGCCATATTTATGAAAATTATGCTAAAGACCTTCTCTTCCCAACCTCAATGACCTTAAGAGAGATTTGATTGGTGAAATTCTGAACGTTACACGAGTAATATCAGCTCTGACTAGAAGGATCATGAACGTTGATTTTCCTGTGTACCTTTGATTTGAGTGCCTCGCTTATTTTATACTACACGCATGTTTAAAGCGCATACCCTTACATTTTTATATATCGCCATGTACGAGCAGTTGGTTGTTAATACATCAAAGATAAGCACTGTTTGGTAAACAAAATGGGAAGACCTCGTAAACGGATAGAGAAATATACCGGTATAAGTAACACATCGTTTCCAATATGTCCAACACCCCGACATTTCGAAAGCGCCACTGTAAGATAGACACTACAGATTTAAATAGGGTATGGAATTGCGACGAAAGAACGGATAGTGATTCCTGTATATACACGAGGAACTTCCCACAAATCATTTTAGAGGCTTTACCTGTTTGGCGATGTAGGCCAGTACATGTATATTTAAGGTATACGTCTTGCTTGAAGTCTCCATTCCCTAAAATAGATGCCCGGAGTGGTGATTTTTGTGGGCATGCAAGACAAGGGTCACATTGAATGACTTGCCGGGGTTTATAGGCATGCTTTGCAGGATATCGGATAAAAATGTCGAATATTGCTTGTAGCATGCAAATGGAAACAGTTCTGAGATATCTTAGAAAGAATTTTCGGAGATCTTGAAAAAGAGATTCCGAGACATCTCCTAAAAGGATTTAAATGGAACATGAAATGGACTTCGAAATATCTTGAAAATGGATTTCGAGATGTA
Organism: Acanthaster planci; assembly: GCF_054643075.1. Lineage (NCBI taxonomy): Eukaryota > Metazoa > Echinodermata > Asteroidea > Valvatida > Acanthasteridae > Acanthaster > Acanthaster planci. The sequence goes on from NC_141777.1 coordinate 29,755,053, forward strand.
TCTTGAAATCGATCTTGAAATGGATTCCAAGATCTCTTGGCTACTCTCAGTAAAAGGAGAGCTAGGTTCAGTTCTCCTTCTACACGGTGGCTCACCTCGGTGGTACCGTCTACATGGCCCGCTCATCCTTCTGAAGAGTGACACATCTGTCTATATCGGCCCGTTCTTTCTCGGGTGGCCCACATCCGTAAACCGTCAGTCCGTTCCTTCAACGGGGTTGCCCACCTCTATTGTATTAAATGGTTTTTGGACTAAAATGTTTACTCACACGGATGGCCTTGTACTTTCTAATAGCACCGTGATGCTTTGAATATCCACTTCTTGGTTACAGAAAAGGTATAGTAAACCAATGTTCATATTCAGTGCGTTTAAGGAGAATCAGAATGCTACAATCTAAATTATACTTATATGATATCCATCATTGACATTTTTGAAATTTGAAATTGAGTTCAGCGATTTCGAGGGAAGATATTCAAGTATTGTTCTGGGGAATGTTTGTGACATGGGTGTTGAAATAACTATGAAAGCGTAAAATAAATTAATGTTTAAAACTTCTTCTTTTTTGCGTACTGCAACAACCTCCAGCATGGCGTATTTTAAGTTGCAGGTGCGTGGTGGGTAGCTGACTCTAATACACGTGGTGAATGCCTCTTATTAATGCTAATGTATCAATACTATAGACAGTTTTGTTTTGAAAGTATCAATCTTTGAAGCTTCCCTTAGTTTGGCCGGTAAATGATTCCATTCCACAAGGGTCTTGGGTATGAAGGAGAATTTGTAACAGTCTTTTGTGCCGATTGATTGATAGGAAAAGGAACCAGAGGATTTTTGTTGTGTTGTAATGCCCTCTTTTTCAGATTTAAACCGGTAATGATCTGTGCTCAATGATACTTGGTAATGGCTGGATGGATACAGTGAGCCATTCACACACAGTGAGCCATCACAGTGAGTGATGGTTCTACGCTCCTCCAGAGATTTACGTCCCAGGTTTTGAATCATTGAGGAAATACTGCTTTATGTCGAAAATCTTTGCATACAAATCTTGCCGCCCTCCGCTGGACTGCTTTAGTCTACTTTTGTGATCTTGATGGTACGGATCCAAGATACTAGCACAATATTCTAGCTTAGGTCTGACTAGGGTTTTGTAGGCCATTTCCTTCACCCTTGGAGAGTAGCTGCTGAGATTTCTAGAGAGTAACCCAATCATACGATCAGCCCAACTCAGTTTATGATTTATTTCTACTCCCAGGTAAGTATGGCTGTTAGTCTCCTCGAGTGGTTTTTCCATTCGTCGTGTAGGCAGACAGCACAGGTTTTTTTTGTTGTGGGTAATATGCATAGTATAACATTTTGCAATGTTAAATTTCATCTCCCAACTTGACTCCCATTTAGTGAGCATACTTATGTCGTCTTGTAGAGCTTGAGAATCATTTCTTGTCTTTATTTCTTGGTACAGGATACAGTCATCTGTTAGGAGCCTAACTTGCGATGTAATTCCTGAGGTAAGGTCGTTAAGGTATACAGTATGAAAAGCAATGGCCCCAGGACAGGAATTGTGGTACTCAGAGGTTACTTCTGTTGGTGATGAAGAGACTATTTCCAAAACAACGTTCTGTGATTTTTGGTATGAAAGATTCTGACCCTTTCGAACCAGAGATCCTGGCTTGTTGGAGTTTCAGTAGGAGCAGTTGATATGGTATGCGGTCAAAAGCCTCAATAAAATCCATTATAAAGACATCAGTTTGCCCTTTTCTGTCAACAATCTCGTTCAGATCATTGATGGTCAATTGGGTTTAACATGATCTTCCCTTTCAGAATCCGTGTTGATCATCATTTTTAAACGTCATGTTTGTCAAAGTCTTTCATTATGCTGAGTGAATTTGCGCTCAAGGAGCTTGCAAGGATCGGTGTTAAGGATACTGGTCGATAATTTGCAGGGTCAGATCGATTTCCTTTTTTAAAGATTGAATTCACATTTGCAGTCAGTCAGTCTTCGGGGAGTTCCCCAGTGGATAAGGACTTCTGACAGATCTGCTGTATTAATGGGGCAATAGCAGTAGCACATTCCTTTAGTACTCTAAGCATGATGTTATCAGGGCCTGGTACTTTCTGTGGTTTCAGGTTTTTAAGTAATTTTAAAATGCCCTCGGTTGTTACAGTAATCGGAGACATTTGAGGTGTTTCCTTTGATGTCCGTGATGGCAGGGTACTACTTTCCTCTTCGGTAAAAACTGACTGGAATTGGTTATTTAAGGTTTCCGCTTTCTCAAACGCAGATGTAGCAGCTCCTTTAGCTCTGTTGAGATATGGCACCCCAGTGGAGCCCTGCCTCAAACATTTTATATAACTCCAGAAAGGCTTGGTGGTGTTTGTGATCAAATTTTCTCCACTACCATGAAGGTACTCTCTACGAGATTTCCTTAAACTGCGGTCTAAAGTACGACGAAGATTTCTAAATATTTCCCAGTCAGAGTTCAGGTCAGACTTAATTGCCTTGTCATATAGCTCGCTGCTTTTGTTTCAGCATTTTTGTGTGTGAGAGAATGATTAGACCAAGGTAAACCATCATTTTGGTTTACCATCTTTGAAGGGATGCGCCAATCCACAGCAGAAGTCAAGGCTTGCTTAAAATTTACCAATAATTGGTTTACGGATAAGCTAACTTCTTCGGTGACAGACGCGAAGTATCTTGTCAGGCCCTGTTGGATTTGTTCGAACTTTCCCTCTTTGAAGATATAGATCTTCCTTCGAGGCTGCTTAATTTTCTGAGATGATAAGAGAAACTCAAGTGACACAATCTCATGATCTGAGATGCCAGGAAGGATGCTTACATTTTAAGGGAACATTTTGTAAATACGAGGTCCAAGATCTTTCCTTTTCTTGTTGGGCTTGTAACAACTTGATGCAGATTTTGATCCTGAATTATGTTTTTCCCATAACGCTTTCTGTAAAAGGCTCCAATATACAACGCTGGTTTTCCTTTCACGTGTACACTGCGTGGCCCAAACCGATTCACAATCTGTCTGTAAGTCCGGTTCTTCCTTTGCTATCTAATCTGCCTTCATAGCCAAAAATACACCACCGCCTGTATTATAAGACATCCTGTCTCTGAGGGACAGCTTATGATGCGCGGTCAAAAATTCTCTTGTATGCGTTGAGGCTTGTAACCAGGTTTCCGTCCCTACAAGAATATCTGGATCTTCTGTTTCGAGCAATGCTTGGAACTTGGCGATTTTATTATTAATACTCTGAAAGTTAATGTTTATTCTTTTCAGCGGCTTGTTTTGACGATGCAGCTTTCCACAATCTGCCTTACCTTTGTATCACGGTTTCTCGGGGCTAGAAGATCATAAGGGTCTACCAAAAGTTTCACGTTTGGAATTACAAGTATCAATTCTATTCAGGTTTTCATCATCTGTATCGTTATTGATCGCACTAGAACTGATAAATGAGTTGGAAGTGTCGTGACAAACAAAAAAGAGACGAGTTTGAGAAATTTGGTAGGCCGCATCCGCAGCATAACCACGAATAAGAATTATGTTTCATATGCACCAGGTAGATGACATCATCCATGCTTGTACACTTCGTATATGGAACCATGTAAGGCATTGTTCACGTTCAAAGGCTTTTTGATTTGAGCTAACGCTTTTTTTTCTACAGATTCCACAAGGATAGCTGGGGGGGTGGAAGGTCTGGGTCCCGGATTTGGTTGGATATCGCCTGAGATGAGCAGGGCAATTCTTGCCAAAGCATGTCCTGTTTTTCGTTGGGCCTATTTGGCAAAAATCCTGCCATTTTGCTTCACATATGGATGGAGGTTTAGAAATCTGGAAAGAGCTCACCCAATCGTAGGTGTTGTACTTTACCGAAGTAGAAAATGAGCTCCTGAAATCCGGCTGCAAGGTTTGAAGCAACTTGAATTTGAGAGTAAAGAAAGTACGGCGTAGATCCGTAACAGCGTGATGTAGCGCTCCTCCGTAGTACTTGGTGCATGTACAGGCTTTACACACAGTAAGATTGAAAAATCCAAAAATACGTAAAAATCGGTCTTAGACGCAACTTTAGAACTCCGAAAGGCACAAAGCAGTCTTAAAAACCACAAACAATTAGACTAAAAGAGACGTTGCTGGATTAAAAAGGTGATAAAACAGATAAAAATCCCCGGAAACGGTAAGAAAGAAAAACGTCAGCCAGCCAACCACGCAGCGCCCTCACTACATGTCAATGACTAACTCGAACCCTTTGGTGCTCCCAATAATTTCCCAACAGATTGACTTATACCTTTGAAAACCCGCAAAATCCACGTAAAACCGCGCACTCGTGACTCGTCCACCACCTTTACGAATCTTTGATACGTTGGTTCTATTGAATAATAGACGTTGGCACAGAAAGGATAAGTATGGCATGTCGGCTTATTGTGTTTCTACGCAGGCCAGGCCAACAAAAGATTACCTCTGCAGCAAGCATTCACCGGTTAAGTCCGATATGAATACCGAGGTGTGTTTTGTACCATACAAAGCATGGTCGTGTGACTGTCACCGACTCTCGTCTGTGTCTGGAGCTGTACTGTAAGTCACACAACACAGAATTTCCCTTTCGGATACAGGTACATGTTACGATTACCACATGCTTGGATTTCAGGTAAACCACAGGAGGTATATGTGATGTTCTCGTAGGCATACTGCATTGGACTACAGAGGTATTGGGACTCCCACAATATTTCGAAAAAGCACCCGATGGTTCATTTGCTCCTACAGAAGCTGAATACATGTATAACCCTGAACAGATTGTGTCCGGATTTTTGAAAGCATTCCAAGTGCACGTACTACGCCTATTGTATTTGGTTTTTCTAAAGCTTAGCATTTCACCAATCCACGGAACTGTAAAAAAGGAGTGGAGCTGGGTTGTAACGCGTGCAAGGAGTGTGTTTGTTGCGTTTTGTGTTACTGCAGACATAGGTGATTTAACCCTGCGTTGCATCAGGACTGTGTGGATTGTGACCCAAAATGTCGCCTTTTGGTAGGCCCTAAATAGGGTTTATGTTATTCTGTCCCAACTGTCCCTGTTACAACTGTCCCAACTAATTGTGACAGCCAACTATAATTTGGACAGTGCTATACTTGACGCAGGACAAGTTCATGTCGAAACTGATTTGCCAAACCCAAACAATTAAGGTTGTAGTAGTTTTCCTCAGGATTAATCCCTGGAGTTCATGTTCACTAAAACGCGGCAACTCGGTGTTGACAACTTCAGAAGTGAACATGTATTGGTCGGTCATGTAACATGCATACAACATGAATTCTTCCCAATTGCTTCAAACCATTTTGTCAATACTCGGGGAACAACCCTTCAGTAGAGTGAATGACACCTGGGCCGTTTTCCAATACTCGACTTGGGCTTCGTTTCGGGCTTCAACTGTTTTTTTACTTGCTGACTTTGAGGTTATAAGCGCAATTGTAAGTCTGAGAGTGCCACAAAACATCAAGTAAGGTGCAAAAGAGTGAAAAATTACAGTATTTCAATTTAAGTTAAACTCTTCAGGCCCACAATCGAGGATTGGTTTCCTACACGAAGCCTGAGACGGAGACGAAGTTGAGTATTGGAAAACGGCCCTGGATTAGATCGGGTGTAAAAGTGCGCTGCACCAACCAAAACTGATACGATCCAAATAGGTCTACAGTAGATTGGAAAGTGCGACGGCTGCATGCAGATTCACTGCAACAATCAATCAGTCGGCATCGTGCGCAGGTATAGTCAACCTGTTTCATACGTCGAACTTTCATGCGTAGGGCCTACTTAATTAAATCTCTGAAATTGGTTCGTCGCGATTCTGGTACACCACTCTGAACTGGGTGTTTAAATCTTTTCATGAGAATTTATTGTTACTATTCATGATATTTGACAGATTTTAAGTTCCAAGATGACCTTCTGGTATTTGAACCTGGTCACAGTCGAACCTGTGCTCTTTCTCTTCACCATGTCTCTCTTCATGCAATACCCGGTCACCCAGCTGCTTGTGCTCCACAAGGTTTGCCTGTCAATACACAACAGTACCGCAGTATGTGCCAACATCAGCGAAGATGCAGACGAAGAGAATGAGGTGCAGTCTACGGCGGCTCATTGGAACCTGTACCTGACAATAGCCATCAACCTCCCAGGCGCACTCATGTCGGTTATTTACGGTGCCATCAGCGACCAAGTTGGCCGGAGGGGCGTCATGGTCCTGCCCTCTGTTGGACTAATTCTAGGTTCAGTGGGCTTCTTCCTGCAGTCCCACTTCATCCACGCTCACGTGGCTTATCTCCTACCCAGTGCCTTGATCATCGGCGTCTTTGGTAATGTCGGAGCTTCGTACATAGCGCTAATGAGCTACATATGCGACATCACCGAGGTGTCGAGTCGCACTAAACGACTTGGAATCATGGAATCCATGAGTTTCATCGGGGGACCCATCGGCATGATGGCGGCGGGGGCTATGGTGCAGCATCACGGCTTTGAAGTCGTATACTTGCTCATTATCGCATTGAATTCAGTCATCGTCCTCTATATTGCACTCAGACTTGAAGAGCCATCGAAGAGGTCAGTGAAATCCGCTAAAAAACTGAGGAGTATATCACATGTATGGCTGCGCAGAATGTGTCGCCATGTTTCCAGCAGCCTACTTCGAACGTTGAGAGTCTACTTCATTAAGCGAGAAGATAAAAGGAGACGGTACCTGTTGATCATCCAACTGATTGGTATACTGGGCATTGTTGCATTTGCAGGTGAGTTTAGACGTCAGGTTGAAAGGATTATCAGTAGGAAGTAGTTTTGTTTTGTGGATGCGCAAACTTGGAGAAACTATCTCATGATTTCTTGTAAATTGCTATGACACCCATGTTTTGAAAATTCTTTGAGCCATTTTGAACTGATTTTGCTTAAAATGCCCGACTCAGGAAATTAAGTAAGTCATCATGCGTGAACTGCATTAAGAGATATGACAGATGATAGTGCCATGACGCAACGTTAATCTCTTTTCAAACCATTAATATTCCTCTTTTTTTGAAAAGGGGAGTTGGACCTGTTTATCTTGTACACCAAACATTCTCCTCTGACCTGGTCAGCTAGTACCATCGGGATCTATCTCTCTGTCAGGACTCTTCTAAAGGGGGTGCCTCTGGCCATTGGTCTGCCGATACTTTTCGGGTATTTCCGACACCGCTCGGTCAGGTTCGACCTGGTCCTGGCCATGTTGGGTCTGGTTTCCGTCGCTGCGTCCATGATTCTCGTGGCTTTCTCGCATAGTATGTTCATGATGGCGCTAGGTACGATCTCTGATTTGTTAAAGAAATTTGTCAATAATCAGAACATTTCAACCCTCTTTAACCATTTTTCTAAAAGAGTCAAGTTCTCATTCTATTTGACGATACCATGATCTCTAAGCACTCCTGACTACATGTGCATTTCTTATGTGCATCTTTCTAGGCCTGCGATTTTTTTCTCTGTGTGGAAAGATATTTTTAAGGGCAACAAGTTTCATTGATTAAAAATAAAGATTTGTAATTGGACTAGAGAATAAAAAGTTATATTCGATTAATTTGGGACTAATTGATTACATACTTTCCCTCTTTCAATTTTATTTAGTGGCTGGTATAGGCTGCCTGTCTGGATACCCAGGAGCGATCATGGGATCGATCAAGTCCAAACTCGTCCAACCCGACGAATTCGGTAATGGTCCATATATCACGCAATACCTTATGAACCAGGACAATAGAGTCTAGTTTGTTGTATCGTAGTCTTTCCGCCGATTTTAAATTATGAATCTTAGAAATGTTGTAATGATTGAAATCATTGGTACATCCTTAGCAAGCCAACAGGTGCCACGCCCCTCCCCCAAAATGGGAGATGTTTCGTTTGAAATACAATGTTTGGAACAATATCCTTTCCTTCCCAAAGCCTGTAAAAATCCTGGAAATGTAACTTCGGTTCTCGAACAGGCCATAAAATTTTACATATAAAGAAATATCCTCTCCTCAAAAAACTTTTCACAGGTGCTCTGTTTGCGTGCACCGTCCTGATTCAAACCGCATTCGTCGCCGCTGGCTCCCTTCTGTTCAACACCTTGTACTCAGCAACACTGCATGTTTGGCCTGGACTCTCATTCATAGGAATCGGTGCTATTTACATGGTTAATCTAGTCCTTGTTATGTAAGTTCAAAATCAATACAGGCTTTGTATGGTAACTATCTTGCAGGGCAGTCCTTTTGTTCAACAGGAAACCTCCTTTTTGCATACCCTGTGGAACAAAAGCTTCAGCCTGCAAGGTGGCAGCCGTGCAAACCCTCTATAGGTAATTGCATGATTCACGGGAGTTTCTCTGTCTTGATGGTTTTTCTTTGAAATCGGCCCTCACTGTCAATTGGGCGGTTAATGAGTGAAGCCGAACGAAGTCGGCGGATGGGTCTACATGTGGAAGCGTGAATAGAATATTTTTCACAGGTTGTAGGGTATTACCGAGTGCCTGTTCCAGTTTAGGGAAATATTTCGATTCACCCAACGCAAGACAAGATAAATTACATTATTTGTCAAATATTTAGAATTTACAAATGGCCGTTGCAACATTTTGGCGCTTTATTCAAATGTTCCATCTTTGAAAAAAAAGGCAAATGCTTTGTTTTATACATTGTTCCCTGAACGTGTTACTAAAATCTTAAACTTTATATTATCAAAATCACAATTGTTTGTTACCGATTTCTGCTTGCGATATGTACAAACTTAAACCACAGCAACGCTGCCAATCCATTAATACATGTTACTCGCTGTGGCCTTATCCAGCAAAGTAAATGCATCGCGCGTAAGCGTAGCCCAAATATCTTGGTATGATTCGCTCTCGATTTTCCCCTTGGCAGTTACCTGTGGCTTGACATGGCAGATGTAAAACTGAATGAGAACCACACACCGGCCGGTAGGTAGAGTTGACAGTCAACTCGACTATAGTCCCAAGATTTGAGGAAAAAAATTGCCCAGTACCTCTAGTCAGTATGTTTTCACGAGATGTTGACTGCTTTCAAATATATTTGGGTCACAAACCTGCCTTCCTATATACCACTAAGGGTAAGGGTGAAGGGGCTAAGTAAATATTTGTGAAAAATAATCTCTTTCTGCAATTAATGCCACTCAATATTAAAATAAATCCCTTTAATATGTCTTTGAAGATTGTACAGACCAAGGTTCTCTCCTATTTTTAAACATCTGAAATAGGAGAGATGTAGCAAGAAATCCTATTTTTTTCTACAAATATATATCCATGTATAATGTGTGTCTCGGAAAGTGCATGTCCATTTCAAACCTTGCCAAAGTAATCACCCTTCCTCTTGTTTCTTGTCACCGTATGTCACGGGTTCACTACATCTAACTAGGAATCTATTTAGTCCAGTTATTTCTGTGCAAAGTACATTGTATTAAAATGACCGCATGATGTATCACTGAAAATGTCACTCTTTTTTTTTTTCAGAAGATCGGGAGTTTGCTGTGAAACTTCTGAGCGAAACTGAAGATTCCGAAATGGACGATGCGGTTGTGTAGTGATTAATATGCTGGCATAAGTACTTTAGAATGCACCGAATAAGGTCAAGAGCCACTTTTAAATCCCCTTTTAAGCCGTCGGTGCAGTTTTCACCGGACAAAAGGAACCATTTGGGGGTTTGCATCGAGAAAATTTTCCATGACTTAGCAGCACTACAAGACCGCCAGAGCTAGCGATTAAACTGGATATAACGGCATCATCGTCGATTCCTGTCGTTGGAAATGGTTGCCAGGTGTCGACAAGTGTCTCAGGTTGTATGTATCTAGTATGACAAGTTTCACTGATGAATTGGCAGTATTGAGAGAAGGAAGGGAATACAGCTAAAGATCGAGACAGTATCATCATTACGAGCTATAGTGGTGGACTATATGTGAAATACTAGTAACGGTGAATTCGCAGTCCTGTTAAACACAATTTAGTGTCGTATGGGTAGAGCCGTTCAGACATTTGTGATCAGTGTGATTCTAGTTCAGTCACGTCCTCTGAATAAGGACAGGGACCAGTCCAAAGATCGTATAGCGCCGCGTGGGCGCATAGCGATCTTTGGACCAGTCCATTATCGGGCACCCATTATCGGAAACCCAACAGCAATCGTGAGCGAACAGCCAGCATTTTGTTCGAATTTCAACCGGTTCATTTTTTATTTAGTCTGTTAAGCAAAACTTTACGCTCTGCTGACATTTTTCCTGAATTCTCACTGAAAAAGCTTTGAATCGCACATAGCTGCAGAAAGAAAAATGCCGAAGTGACGATCGATCATCTACAATAAATTAACGTCAGTGCAATTTCGTTCAAGAGTTTCACGATGAGAGAGATAGATGCGTGAATACTTGTATGCATGAATTTAGGGTACTAAACGGTACGTGTAGTAATATGCATTTGTCGACTATAAACAGGTGGGAGCTTATCAAAAGGGAAAATGCTCTAATTTGTATAGTTACGCAAATTTTATATTGTTATTTTCAAGTAATCAAGAAATTATGGTTTCTTTTCTGTGAAATTCCAGACTTTCTTCGACGAGACCTGTATCAGTAGTAACATGAAGGGCCATGCTGTGTTATTTTTGTAACTTCGTTTGAATGCACCATGTGTTCTATTCAACATTATCTTCAATTTTTATTTATGGGCGTGTTGGTGCCACTTCGCTTTTTATGCTGATGCAAATTTGCATATTCACGAAGACAGGTGTAGTGACATTCCTGAGGAACTTCATTGTCACATTCAGAGTCAAAATTTACCATTCTTTCGACTATTTTGTTTCTTGATTTTCTTTTTTTTCTTTCGTGATTCTTTGTTATTTCTCTGGATAGGAGTAGGCCAGTATGAAAAGTTTTCTCACAAATATGAACACATTTTGGTTTAGGTTTCCAATTTAGAAAAAATACCAATAAAAATGAACAGACTTTTCCTTCTATGAAATCGCTGACTATTATTTTGTCAGGTAAAGCTTGGACAGTTTACTAAGCGGTCTTTTCAAAAAGGTTATCCTCAAACACCGCAGATGCCAAGGGTGTAGAAAGTTGTGCAAAATAGGTTTCCTAGTAACATTCATGATTGGTGGCTTCTGTTGTAATACTGGTGCAAATACCGACTAGACGGGAAAGGTACAAAGTTTGGTTATGCCTAACAGATTTTAAATATTTGCGATTTAAACATTTCCCATCACAGGGGATTAAAACCGGAGGAAACGTTTTGGATTTGATTCTTCGAATCTTTTTAATAATTTTTACTGTTAAATGGGATGGCCACTATTTTAGGATTTCCGTGTTCCAAGTCTAGCTCCTTTACCTTGTTTTTTTTTTCAAAATCTGGCGTAAAATACTAAAGGTACGCTTTATCACAGATTTGAAATTATTCATCAGAGTAACCGGTATTAATTTTGCCTGCAGAAAATTTAATTCTTTCGTTGTTGCTATAGGCCTAAGTTCCAAAAATGAAAACAGGGTCTTAAAGACCTTCGTACTAATGATGTCACACTTTGCGTGGAAGCTAAGCTTCCTATGAAGTTACATACATGCACATGTACATGTACATGTATTGAAAGATTACACGTAAACAAAGTGTAAAGTCATCACGGGTTCGTCGGTGTGACGTCGCTTCAGTTTAACTCATGCCCAGGCCCAATGCATCAATATAACCACTTTGATTATCGATCCACCCGTTCGTTGGAGTTGGTGGCAACAAAACGTATGCGAAACCGTTTACACGGTAGTGCCGCTCGCTGCCAATTTCCCCAGGCGTAGCTTTAAAATGCATGGAATAAAATTGGGAAATTCAGCAAAATCAAAACTTTTCCCTATCTAGAACAGGAATCCAGAGCTGCGCTCTTGTACTTTGTCAGGACAAAAGTTTCGGATGTTGCCATGAGCTCGGTACGAAAGCCTCGGATGTTTTCAGAGCACTGTAGGTGTAACTCTCGGGATGGCAGCTGTCACACCGAGCACTATGAGCCATATCAAGGTCTGGTTTTTAAGCCCATGAAGTCTGGAAAAGCCTTAGCACATCAATGCTCACCGGGATATTTTGAGTTGGCGGGTCCTTGACTTCAATTTCACGGATTCCTCGTTCCTTATTGAGACTGCAGCTGCAATGACTCTCACATATAACACCGGCAACAGTGGGAATCAACAAATTCCGAGGCTTGTAAAAGGCTATACTTCCAAACATATGCAGCAAGGTATGAGACGGAGAGAACCCCCCCCTGCTTTGTGTTGGTCATTGTCTCGCAGGAATCTGAGGAATTCCTTTCAGACTTCTTGGGGGGATGTGTTAAGCAACAATAGTCTGGAATGTGTATAGGGATTGGACATGTTGGGGGGGTACCCCTCGGTCTCATTTCTTGCTGGGTATACTTCCAAAGGGAAGGACACTGGCATGGAACCACCGAGACAGTGGAGCCGTGCAGAGAAGCCCTTGATGGTTTGCTGGGAGCAGGGCCGGGCCGGCGCACCGAGGTTTTCCCTCCATGTTTGGGGATGTGTTTTGTTACAGTGAAAAAGACGGAAGCCTGTTACCTGAAGCACATCGGACCGCTATTGTTCATAAGAAAATTCCGAAGGTAAAGGGTTATGCACGGCAGCCGTCTTCTCGGTGATTTTTTTCCATAGGGAAACAACGTGTATGTGCGTGACCCCCATAACAAAAGCACTGATCAGTGGCTGCCCCGCATATCACTTATACATCTATTGTGAATATTTATGCCTGTCGAGTATGCCGCCTCCCTATACCCTGCTACATGTACACGTACATTGTACCAGTTCAAACACCTGTCACAATTGAGTGAACATATTACATAAATTATAAGTGTTGATGTGGCAGTTTTGGCACTGTTCTCTGTTAGAATGAGAGAATCAGAACCAAGGAGATAGAAATAGAGAACCCAGCCGACGAGCAGAATTGAACGGGTGTGCTTGACCGTTTCCACCTATCATCAACTCTGGAGTCCACCGTTGAGTTAGTAGTCATAATGGGGGTACTGCGTATGGTAACGGTAGAACCAGTTAGGTTCTTATTCACAATGGCGCTTGCGATGCACTCATTAGCCAGCAGGGACCTAGTACACCGGAAGGTATGTCTTTCAAGGCTCAATGAAACAATGTGTGGTAAGGGTGAAGGCTCGCCGGACCTGGCTGGGAACACCTCTTACAGCCGAGCGATTCAAGAAGATGTTGCATCTTTTTGTTTCTATCTCGACATCTGTGCAAACCTCCTCGGTATCCTGGTCTCGAGTGTGTTCGGCTCAGCCAGTGATAGATTTGGTCGGCGAGGGCTCCTTCTTTTACCCTCACTAGGCCTGATACTGGGATCTGTTAGTTGTTTAATGCAGTCCTACTTCCTACTTCTCCCACTGTACTATATGTTCTTCAGTTCGGCCCTGACGGGTCTGTTCGGTTTCTACCAGGCATCTTACATCGCCACCATGAGCTGTATATGCGATATCACAGACCATTCAGATAGAAGTTTCCGGCTGGGGGTTATGGAGTCTATGGGGTTGATAGGTGGGCCAATCGGCATGGTACTGGTCTCTCCCTTGCTCCACACCGACTACTACGCCGTAGTCTTTTTCATCGTTATTCTCAGCCAAGTGGCTGTTCTTGCCTACGTCCACTACTGGCTAGAGGAGACGGTCGATGTTCGAGCGTTTCAGGACAACTCGAGGGACTCTGGTGGTGTGACCAGTGGTCAGTCGCCCCAAAGTATTTGCTCTGTTGTTGGCTGGAGTTTGAGAAGGACTCTGATGATTTATGTGATATGGAGGACAGAGAATAGGAGGCAGTTGCTACTGATCAACCAGACAGTCGGCGTATTGTCCTCAGTCGGATCCTCAGGTACATGGTCCATTTTATTTTAGTTGTGGGTGCGAAATGTTGAAAAGGTATTTCGTAACAAAATCTAGTCTGAATTTACTTTGTGGGTTTCGTTTGTTTCAGTTCGCTCATTCTTTTCTAAAAATCGTCTATAGCTTAGTTACGGGCGCTTCTCAGACTTTATTCGACAGTGCCACAAGTGTTTTGATGGTTGTGACTGTGCGTGGGGAAGATTTCTAGACATGGATATCGCTATCTCGACAGTGACATCAGCCAACTATAACATGCCCAACTTAGAATACCCAAAAGCCCAACTTATGAATGGCAAATACTGAAGCATTTGAATTTTGTGGCCCATGCATGAACCTGATATGCCACATTTTCAAACTTTCTTAAATAGATGCATGAATGTGTAGAGTAATATCATATCTTTATTTGCTAAAATCTCAACAGCTAGGGTGGCCTAATTTTTTAAATATAGAAGGCAGTATTGTTCTCACCAAACAGAAAATTCCAAGAAGCAAAAACTTTGACTAGATTTTGCTCAGTTTCATGTCTGTGTGGAATATCAGGTTCATACGGTGGCTGATCTCCGCCAGGAATACACTTTTTTATTTTAAGGCATTACAGCGCCCTATTTTAAGGCGTAATAACGTCCTATTAACGTCCGTTATAACAACCGATTGCGGGTAATAACGCTCTGCTCCCTGCAGACAAAGGGGCTTTTATCATATACCTTATAAGATTCGAACCGTCCAAGCATGGCCACAGTAACCGTTCCAAATACTATGCGCATAAAAGGAGCCACGCGTGTTATTGCGTGGGCGCCGTAGAGCGTTATTACGTCGTAATAGGGCGTTACTGCGCCGTAGAAGGGCGTTTATTACGCCTGAAATTAGGGCGTTTTACGCCCTAAATTAGGGCGTTACAACCCCGTATTAGGGCGTTATAACGCCGTAAAATAAAAAAGTGTGTACCTGGCGGAGATGAGCCACCGTAGGTTCATGCATAGGGCTACAGAAGTCAAGACCAGTCTCATAGGGTTTGGGCACAGCAGCGGCGTCGCCAGGACTCTGAACGGGGGGGGGGGGCAAGCGGTGGGCTTCACGCTAAAGTGGGGAGGGGGCTGACTGGCAGCTTATTTGGTTTTGGGGTTCGAAAATTTTTCCGTTTCTGAAATGCAAATGTGTGTGTGTGTGTGGGGGGGCGATTTTCATGGGGGGCACGTCCCCTTAGCCACACCGCCGTTGCACAGGATGTCAAGTGATGTGGTATGGAACTCTTGCCATCATGTGTGATGAAAGAAAACTTTACGGCTGGTCCAAGCATTGCGCTAAAACGGGACTAAAATGGATGGATTAAAGATCTGGTGTATTTGCAAGCTTTCATTCCAAGTACACAGTGATCCCAAGCAAATTATTAAACACGATCAATCAAGTGGTGGACTCTCTGGCACACTTTAACCTTTTCTGACAACAAAATGAAAAGGTCACATGCATGTCTGTAAATTTTTTAATGACAGAAACAAATTCTGGTACAGCATGCGACCTTCTGTATGGATGAGAATGAACAGTGGAATAGGTTGAGGGGTAAAAAAAAGCAGTTGGAGCAGGTTGACCTCCATGGGAAGGATTGCGTAATGTATCGAAAATATAAGGTTATAATTTGACTGAGTGCCGAATGCATTGCAAACAATGATGGATGGGAATGGGAGAGGATGGACGGGAGAGGATGGGCATGCGCTGATGGCCTGTTGAAACTATCATCCGATAGATACACCCTGCGATCGATACAAGAAACTGAATTTCCTAAGACTTTGCGGTTCGTAAAACTGACGCCATACAAATTCAAATAAATCAGGGTAAGCTTAATACTGCCAACGATTAAACAAACTTACATCTTCAGAGGTTGATATTCAAACTGAAATTAACGATCCCTTAAGCGAATGTTGACACGAATGTCTATTGGGAAATGAACATACATGTATGTCAAACTTTACAAAGAACTCTCGGCATCATCCAGGATACAGTTGGATTAAATAATAATCAATAAGAACACGACCCAAAAAACAAAAGAAAATTTGGCCTGTTCTGTGAAAATGAGCTATAACTCTGACGTCGCCAGAGCCTTCTTTGAGTTGAGCACAGGGGAGGAGCTTTTTAATGAAGCTTCCATTTTATCGACTTCTTTAAGTTTTGACGCCTCGAAACAAGATGGGTTACGCTGTAGCAGGCAGAAATTCACCCAGCCTATTTCTGTCCGTGTATGAATAAATATCACTGTTTATCACAAATCGGCTTTCGTATAACTATAGGCCTAGTTGAAGGAATTGTAACATGCTAACGATTACAGAAATTGAACGTGAAAATATGGGGGTACTAAGTTCCCGGTGAAATGCTATAAAATTTCACATATAATCTCAATTGTTAACAATTGTTTGAAATATTCAGATATGTCGAAATACCTTATTAAATAGGAGGCGAAAAGTGAACCCGAACACGAGTTTGTCCTCGATTTTGTTTCTTATATGAAGTGCAAAATGAACTTTAAAGTGCGCCCCTAATGATTTTCTTACGAACTTGTGGTTAGTTATGAAGTGGAAGTAATAATGATTCATTAGAATTTATCAACTTTAATAGAACCTCTTAAATGTTCATATGGGATTTTCTGATTTTTATTTTTTGTTAGGTGCGCCACGTTGGGGAACATTCAGCTGAGTTTTTGCTCAATTTCGGGACGCCGCCATATTTTGATTTCGGGTGAAAAAAAAATCAACAAAGGTTCAATGGCGTGTATTATGAGGATATAGCGCCAGCATTTAACCCAATTAATTTGCTGTTGCTTTTCAACAAGAGATTTAGCAACAGTGTACAAGGAAAGCCACGTGGAAGTCGCAGTGCACAACGTTAGGGAACTCTACTATACTAATCCGTGGATAAATGACGCTGCTAGTGTACATTTGTTACGCGAGCGTTCCTAAACGCCCTACCCCTCGAGCGAGATGCCACTGCAGGAATGCACTTTTAATCATCGTCTCCTGGTTTAACAGGATCATTGTCAATGCCTGCGTAAGGAGCCCTGAATGCCCCTTCAGGATTTTTTTCTGTGTATGGTTCATTTTGATTGTTTCTGACTTTTGCCGTCAGGGGAAATTGACGTGACCCGCCTGTACACCAGCAAGCCGCCATTGAGTTGGGCTCCCTTCACCCTCCTCGCGTACCTCTCCGTTAAGGATGCCGTCAGGGGTATGATCCTGGCCGTGGGAATGCCGCTGCTCTACGTGCACATCAGCCATTGGAGTATCCGATCGGACATGATCCTCGCCATGATCACGTTGTTGTCATCGTCGGCTTCGCTTGTGCTGAGGGCCTTTGCCTCCAACACCCTCATGATGATGCTAGGTATATAGGCCAGTTGTTTCCCCGAGGCTTTCTTGTGAAATGCCTTTTAATGGTAATCGTTGCATGCGATGTACGCCTGTGAAAACGGGGGGGGGGCCTGAGAAAACTACCAATATTTCCCCTTTTTCTGATTTCTCATTGGCATGCCTCATTATTCTAGTCATGAGTTTGGCAGTTATGACTTACTGAGAAGGGACACTGTTTTGAAATGTTATACCGATGATGGGTCCTGTATTCGACTTCACTTCGTACCTGTAAAATGCGCCTCGCATAATCATAAAAGTTTAGTCACAACTTTCGCTTGTACCCTCTGTCATTCATACCCAAGATGGTCGGTGACGACTAATCCCTCACAAAACATAATGAACAAAACGTTAAGCGCGATGATCATCTTATTACCACCATGATCCATTGGCTAAGCTTGACCCAGAACCTACAAGTAAAACAATGCTGTGGGATTGGCCGTCCACCGAGTTACGTCTTCGTACAATTACAATTCTGTCAATCAAGGTTTAGGGTTCGGTAATAAAGTAAAGAATAGGCCTAGAGAAGGATAGCAAGGCTGTCATCTTGCAGGCCAGTGTTTTTGTTCTGCCATGCAAGATGGCTACCACGCAAAGTCTTAAAGCCCCCATAGATGTCAATTTTAAAAACCCTTTATCAATTTCTTTGCAGTGCCTTTGGTTGGATGTTTAAGTGGATTTCCGAACACGCTCATTTCATCCATCAAGTGCAAGCTAGTAGATTCTAATGAATTCGGTAATTATTAAGAGTGAATAGTACGAAAGCCCTGTAGTGCCCTCGAAGTATATATTTCCACAACGTAAAGTATATTTTGTTCGAAGTTCATTTTATGAAATATATTTTTTTCGACTTTGTTTGTACGAGGTATATATTTTTCCAAAGTTTGTTTGTATGAGATAAAAATTCTCCAGTTCGTTCTCGTGAGATCTGTTTTCAGAAAACTGTTTATATTTTTGGAAACAAATAGTTTTTTGAGAGATATGTTTTAAATGTTGCGTGTAATGTAAGTTGTAGCATCGTTTATAATGTTGATATTTGCAGTGAAGTGTAGAATAAATTCCGAATTTGGCGTGCCATAACCTCAAATTAAAAACTATGTATAATTACTAGTAGACTCTATTAATGTTCTCTCCGTTTCATATTATAAGGTTGTATATTCTCATTTGATTTCAGGGGCTGTGTTTGCCTGTACGATGCTTATTCAAACAATATGCCATCTGTCAGGAAGAGCCCTTTTCCAACTTCTATACACCGCTACCTTGCCAATCTGGCCACGCCTACCCTTTCTGGTCATGGGCATCCTTTTTGTCACATTTTTATCCATAATAACGTAAGTTTTGCTGTTTAGTTAATATGCACTGCTTATGAAGTTTCTGAGGGTGTTTGTCAATTATCGAATACGGAAACTTGGAGATTATGTTGGCACTTGAAACTGACGACAAAACAGGTGTGAAAACTGCGGATAGTCGGTTGGGATGGTATATGGACCTACCGGAATGCAATGACGTAACTAAGGGTTGCCCCTCCCTCAGAAATTTCGCCCTAGTTACGTTATGTGTTGTCACACTTTTTGTGGCAAATTTTTGTGAAGGAGTTTTTTTTGAACTGTGAGTTAAAAAATCAAACTCGAAGACTTAGTCGGGGTAATTATGTGTTATCGGGACACAAAAGTCGGAATCAGAGACCGAGACGGTGAAAAATCACAACCTTGAAACTACCGGGACATTTCTCATACCGGAATGTTTGCGGAAATCTTCCAGCCATTTACATGTACCATCTTTGGATTGGTCTCGACACGCAGGAGACATTGATTTTTATAAAACAGATTTCTCGCCTGTGGATCTTCAGTTGTCGGTCTCGGACTCATTAGGTCTGTCTGGGGGCTTCGAGTTTCAACTGAAACGCTGATGACAAGGGCAAAGGTTCTCATTGACAGGTTGTTGACTTGAGTGTGGTTGTAATGATGTTGAATTTAATTACGATGTGGGTGATAAGTTTGATGATGATGGCGATATAAGGACGATGATAACGTGTATTTAACTTAGGATAACCAGAATTGCGTGGTACAATTGATGGCAAGAAACAAAATGTAAATTCACTCCATGAATTTTGCCAAGTGAGATTTGAAGCTTTTCATCGTGGAGGTAGTAAGTAAACTAAACAGGTTTGCGGTAGCACCATGGCTATATTTCTCTTTGAATGATTTCTTCTTTTCAGAACCCCACATACCCAAAAGTGATGTATCCACGGTGCTATCTCGAACTAATCTAATATTGCTAATTTTTGAAGTCTATTTTTTTTCAATTATTTCTTAAATACAGGTACATGTGGTGTTTGAGTGGCCATCTTGTTAAGAAAGGTAACTAGCTTGGGCCGGTTCAAAACTGAAATCCTTCCAAAAAATACAGCTAATTTTGCCCCTTACGAGGTCCTAAAGTGCTTTCCGATGTAATGATTTCCCTGTTGCAGATAAAATGGATGCTCGGCAGCAGTTGATCAACTCGTATGGTGGCGGTGAAGAAGAAACGGAATTGTTCTCCTCCCCCAAGACAACGAAATGAGTTCTGAAAGCGTTTAGCTAGGTCAAGAAAACTGTTCTGTACAAAAATGTATCTTTGTTCACGAAGTAATAACCAGGTACGCATCATGTCTTCGGTGAGGGACAAGATGGTGACGGGGCCGATGTGACATACCCAGCAATTCCTGTACAGGCCTATTCAGTCTGCATTTAGAAGATTTGTAACGGGTTCCATGTTTCTTTCCCCAAAACACCAACGTATATTCATTATACTGTGTACTCAGTGTTTGTTTGAAAGCTTGCGAAAAAAAAACACAAACTTGATTATTACTCGGGCAGGACGTGAACTCACGACCTCCAGCCTACTAGTCCAGAAGTCTTAACCTCTCGACCACCGAGCTTGCTGAGATTGGCTGGTCGGTCCAGCCGTCGGCTGTTAGGGCAAAACCCGTTATTAAATTTAACATCTTGAAATAGTCTCCGTGGAGATTGTCTATCTGAAAACCTTTTACAGCAGAGGGAACTCGGTAATTCAACCCCCCCCCGCCAGGCTACATTTCACGTGTTTTACAGGCAAAGATTTTTCACCTCGATTAAAACTGCAAATCGCACGTAGTTGTAGCGGTCATGCTCAAAATCTACATATATAGAGATTTTATGAGCATGCACATCGATGCTGGTAAGTTACCAGCATCGAAGCCTTTGTTTTTTGCTGGAAAATGTTAACTGTACTATACCAATGCGTTGTGTTTCCAAAACGAATCCGTGGTTCGCACGAGCAAACAAGTCATGAAGACATCACCTGCCGCTGGAATCCAGGTGAGAAATGGTCTTCCAAAACATTAAGAGGATGGGGTTCGTGAGAGTCGGTGCTCGTTTCAAGATTAATGTAAACCGCATCATTGCATGAGCACTACAGTAATAACCTTGGAAAAGCTTTTATCTAATAAATTACAGCGGTGAGTGGATTACAATAACATAGCTAAGGTAGACTCGTTTGGGTTTTAAGCTAATCGCTTTCAAACCACAAAATGTATAAGACAGATTTTGCCGATAGCAATATGTATACAATGGTTGTGGGGTTATCGTTGATATTCGAGTCACATGTCTGTTTCATTAATGAATGAATTATCTTAAATTAATTGGAAACTGCATCTAACAATGAACTAAAAATAGGGAAGCTCGGGCGTCGTGAAGTGGGGGGCGACGGGTATGCTTGAATCCCCTGGATGAAGCTGAAATAAAAAGGAGAAAAGTTGAAGCGAAAGTAATGATTTCCACATCACCAGTGTTCTTGAAAAACAAAAACAAAAAACAAACCAAAAAAAAAAAATTGACTTTCCACTGTTAGTTGATTGCAATTTCTTAGCCAGTTAGTGCTTTTGTTGTTTTACGTAATCACATTTGCCACCTAAAATGTTTGTAATTTTCTTTATTGTTCGCCGTGGAGTTAAAAACAAGCTGTGGTCTTTATTCAGTGCAGTTGGCCACAGGGCGTTGGCTCCGTCTCGTTGTCATTTACAGTCCCTTTCGTATTTTGTTGGAGGCCGGTGGCCTTATTAAATGTTTACGAAAGCAGACATTTTGATTTCTTTTGAGTTTTCTTCAGTCTGTTCGATAGCCTCATTTCACCCTTCTCCCGAGCCGGTTCTTTGAGCTTTGTAAGGCTTTGCCCTCCCCTCCCCGCGGAAAGCCCCCCCGGAAAGCTCACTGCATATGAATTTCTTAGCGTAACCTAAGCGACGAGCATCCGCTGGGAAGCGGAAATCCATAAGAACACCTCCCAAAACAGCACTTTTTTCTTTTTGAGAGCATAACTTTGGAACGCTCAGTGTTTTCAATTTTGTTCTTTCGGCAAGTTGAATGTTCATTAGTCCTTTTTCTAATAGTATAACAATAGTAGTTTTGAATCACTTTGAAGACCCGTCAATTTCGAAGTATTATTTTTATAGCGGCGCTAACGATTTTCAGGCCGATTTCGGTCACACCTCGGCTCACTGCAAACTCATAACTTCGGAAGCCCTCAACCAATTTTTTCGTTCGAGCTCTAAGTCAAAGAGCACAAATTTGTCTAAATATGATGTTAGAATCAAGCTGATTGGCCGATATTAACGCCCGTCCATTTTAACTTGAACTTTTTGCTCCAATCAGAAAGGTTGTTTAAAACCTTATTAGCATGTGAATACCAATAGTTCAATCCCTTATTCACGGGTGAACGAACACCTCACAGACCTACATGAACTGTTAAGTTTGAAGGTGCATGGATGTTGACTCCTCCAATAAGCAGTTATTGACTAGCCGACCGACTGGCTCATGACTTTTTTAATGCACAATATCAGATGCGGCATAGTGTGATTGTTTAAGCTACATGCTAAACTGGAATTAAAAAAAAAATTGTAACAAAAACGGAACCACCAAATTAAATGAATTCACAACCTACATATTTATTCATAAAGGACATCCCGTTTGATAGAAATTATATTAACCTCACTACATTGTGGGAGTGTAGTTTGTGAATCCTTATCTCCTCAAAACTGTCAAGGTTTTGTTCAGAACTAGATTTGACGGCAAGCCTTTTTGCGATGTCAATGGTGTTTCAAAAGAATGGTTACAGTAATAATATTCAAATACACGAACCGAGCACCCGAATAAAACGGTCGATATAATCTAAACGCGGGGTTTTGTAGACATTTGAAGCACGTCATTTCTTACATTCTTCCTTTATACAGGCGTAAAAACTACACAATATTTGCTTTTCTCTCATGCTCCCCCCCCAAAAAAAAGTATACTCAAGAAAAGGTCGATGGTCGATGGACCTTTCTGCCAAGTTTATGAGGAGTCATGGAGTGTACCGGCCGTAAGCTCTTCCCCAGGCTAAGTCGTGATGACCCCTACTTTCTTGTTTTTTTTAATTTCCAGACAAGTGAAGGCGTTGGCATAACTCATTTACGGTTGCGGGCGAATGAAGAAGCTGCCATAGACACCAGCGATAAATGCCTCGCTTAAAAAACAAAAAACAGGAAAAAATACACATTTCTCAGGAGTTCAAGACACATATCAAATTAAAGCTCCTTTCGCAATCTTTAATTTTACTTTCAATTCTATCCTGAGATAATCACCCTTAAAAACAGTAGTGAAGCCCATCAACATCTTGAAAATCAATGTCTACGCTCCATTGCAAAGCAGATCGATTTAGAGAGCCCTGTTTTGTCCAATATTTTCTGAAACACATCATGTCAGTCCTGCTGGTAGCCTCCATGCTGCTTTTTATACAAACTATCCAGTCCATGTATGTACCACAAAATACTCAAATAGAGAATTTGAAGTCAGGCAAATCAATAATTTGCCCACACAGGCAACACTGACCTGCAACTTTCAAAAGATGTAGTCAGTTGAACACCACTGTGTGGCAGACAAGCAGCGCTTGTAAGGAGCAAACCGTCCAGTAAACAATTATGATTGAATTCAAGCTTTGTTGATATGTACTAACACTTTTAGTTACCACAGATGCAACTGATTGATCTTTACAAATTGCTAAACTTTTCAGAGCTCTGTAACATACATTTGTGTTGATATCTTGACAAAAGCTCCAGTGAAATTAATGTACATATATATTTTGAATTCGAATGTATTAAAGGAAAGTGTTTCAACGGGCTTGAAATTTACTTCTAACCTCTCCACCTTAAGATGTCTTACATTTTAAATGCACTGCCTTGACATCTGCAAACTTTAATTTTAAAGAACAAATAAATACATCAAATCTTACTTGAGTTTTCATTAATGGAGTAAGAATGATCAAAGATACTTGACTGAAATAGAATTAAGATGATGGATGTTTAAGTGAGTGGGTAGCAAGAAACTTTCAGTGAAGGGGGTTTGACCCAAAAAATCCTGAAATCCGTGGGCCACAGAAAAGTCAACAAGCATAATAATAAATAATATTTGCCATAATGCCAGCTGAACAAGTTCTGTGTGAACTGGGCTTGGAACCTATTTATCATTACACCAAGAACCAGGGTGTTTGACTCTTAAAAAAGATAAGGCACACCTAGGCACCTTGCACTCTATAAATAACATTTTTTCATTACGCATTCAAGTTCAGCCCTTAGAGTTACTATTACATAACATCATTACCTTTACATTGTTTCTGATGTACTATACTGGTAATTCGAAGTTGGAACGTTATCCTGATATGTGCCAAGGTATGATTTTTTTTTGCTCACCCTAAAATAGTGAATGATACAGGATTATTTAAAGAGGTTACAATGTGCGTTATCGAAAGTCAAGATGCAAACACATGTCTCACGACAATCTGAGGTGCTCATGAGTGGCAGTCAGGTGGTAACAGGAAGCTCCTAGAAGTTCTACACTTCCTTTCTCAGACCGTCACATTAATTCATCATTCATGACAACTTGGTGGAGTTCTTCTGAGTTTCTGCACAAGTCATGCCAATCTGCGTCCTATTCACCGTACATGAAGTTACACTTGAGCACATCACGAGGTCAAGTTCTGTTCTCGGCGGTCTCTTTCTTCCTCCAGCTGTTTTGTCAAGGCAATCTGTTCCTCCAGGTCCCTTCGGTTTTGTTGTTTCCTCCGTTGCCTCTCTAAGTCCCTCTGAACACCTTGACGCAGCCTCTGTTGACAGAAATTCATCACAGACACACTACTCAACATGAGATTGTCTATGCTCAGTGCAAAGGCCCAAGGTCAGGTGTATCAAGTGCTAATGATATAGCAATGCCATGCACTGATTAACCAAGCAATGAGCTTGATATATGTGGAAAATGAAAAGACTTTTTGTTGAAAGAAAAGTGACAAATTACTGGTTAACTTGGGTAAATTCACAACATTAAACCCCTTCAATGTTCGCAATGCATTATGGGGCTTTGAATGACAAACAGGCAATGCATTATATGCATAAACCTCAGGGGAAGTGAACCAGTAAGAAATCAATTTTACAGTTTACTTCAGAATATTTTAAAGTATCTGCTCATCACCTCACAGATACATGCGTACATGTAGTACACAAGGAAGATTTTCAAAATAAATAATTTTTCATATGTTTGTGAGATGAAAAATCACCCTCAATTATCTTTTTATTAAAGCGCACAAGTGAAAATAACGTGATTGGTCAATGCGGAATGAATGAGCTACAAGTCGTGATATTGATTGGCCAATACCAGGACATTGATAGTCACGATTTTATTCAAAGCACGGTCCATGACAAAAATGTGTGTTGTTGGAAGGACTTCCCTGAATTTTTCTTTTCTGCAATACTTTAAACTTTGTGAATATCCACATCCCAAATCTGAATGCAACACTCTGTGAGAAGAGGATGGCTTGAATTGGAATATGTAATAAAATGGAAGCAGATTAACATTTTGAGGGTACACTTCTCCCATTGGGTTGTGCATATTAATTGTTTGTCACCCCAACCTACTTCGAAAACTACTAAAACACTAACTCTGTGATACTCCGTGTGACTTAGGAGAGACAAGGTTTAGCTTTTTTAGCTTTTTAGGAGGTATAGATTAAGCAGGTATGCTGACAGGGGAAAATTTGATAATAATTTTCTTACGGCTGTGAACCATTTCACCACAAACATTCGATTTTAAAACCCTATAGCGTTAAAACGCCATGTAAACCTTGTCTCCTCTAAGTCACATGGCGTATCACAGAGATAGTGACTTAGAACCCACCATGCCCATAATGCATTGCGAACGTCGAAAAGGTTTATTCAACTTCTTAACTCCACCTAAGAATTACCTAGTACAATATTATAGCTTGTTTGGTTGAGCATGTCGAGAAATACGCTGGAAAATGTGGAGGTGAAAGATTAAGTATAACTGACTGTATGTTTGAAGTTCAATCAAGGTTGGAATGGTCATGATGGAACATGTACTACCACGACTACCAATTCAATTTCCTCAACGTGCACATGATGCAGACGTCTAGTTAACATCCTCACTTACAGCTTGGTCGGATTTCTTCTTATAATGAACACCTGCAATGATCCCAGCTGCAATCACAACAGATGCAGCAACAGAAACTTTGGATCCAGTTGACATTTTCTCTTTTTCCATTCATCCACAATACATAAAAATCTCAAAATGCGAACCGCGCCCTCAAGAGTCCATTTATTCATTCTTCTTTTATGGGGGGGCTGTTCTGTAAAATTTTATAGGATGAATATTTAAGAGCGATAATACTTCTATAAAAATATTTTCAAAAATAATTTGCAGTATATTTTTGTAAATTATGATACTTTGAATGAAATATTTTTCTCTATATACAAAAAGTGTGACATATTAAAATATCAACATCCCCTCTTAAATTTAATGGTGCGACCTTAACTTGACCCCTGACTGCTGTTGACAACAAATGCCAAACTGACGGTTACCGCTTCAGAAGAAGAACAGTGAGTTCCGCAGCATTCATATTTTGTTATTTCTTTCAAGTTTTTGTTCGTTGTAGGCAGTAGACCTTGGTTCACGAAGAAGCACATGTTTAACAAAATTCCCCAAAAAGTAATTGGAATGCAGATTGACGTGATTAAAACATGGCATAGGCCCTAGGCCTATCTGTCACGACTTTACTCCCAGAACTGTCAGACTGTGGGATCCGGTCCGTCGTCCGCCCCGTTTCGTGGGCATGGTGGGAGCGGGGCGAACGTCGGACCCCACAGTTCTGGGGATAAAATAACTGCTAACGTTAGTGCTAAAGTTTGTCCGAGTAACTTTCAACCGTGGAGAAATTCCTCCATGTTTCAACATTTGGACTGTATCACCGACCATGTCCAACTGAACTGTTAAAAGAGACAATTGTAGAGACCGATTCACTTGGACTTGGTCAATCATAGTCCAAGTAATTGGACCGAGAGTGAACTCTTTTACTATGTTTACAATGTTTACTAGACAGCTTGCATGGCTTAGCCTAAGGGGTATGTTGAGTGCAATCTTTGAAAGTGTGCAAATTTAAAATTTGTGCCAGTAATTTTTAAGTTTGGCACAACCACAGATATCGCCAGCAATAAAAATTGCGTGGATACATGAACCACAGGCAACAGACGTACGTAAGAGACTGACATCAACTACATGTTTTGCATGATTGTGTCGGGTCTGTTTCATGTGTGACGTGTGTCACACGTACACTGTGGCACGTACTTGGGGCCGGGGCATATTACGTCACGTGTCGTGCTGGCCGGCTGCAACATATCAGACAAAATTTCACCATACGGGCATTCTGATGAATATTGCCATGTGAGAACAATTAAATTCCCCTGTTGACATTTATTTGGAAAAGAGCTGTACATGCATTATTAATAAGAAACAGGGAATTAAAAATATTCGAAATATATCAGCAATAAAAGTAAGATCCCAGACAAAATAAATAAAATAAAGATTTTGAAGCAACCCCTCCAAGCTCTTAGTGTGTTTTGGAACCGTAGCCTTTACTCAAGGCAACAGCTTCCCAGCTTGACTGGTGCCAGACAGCTGGAGACTTTGAAGGGAACGGAAATCCCTGAACCGCTGGCCGGGCCTGGTTGAACACTAACCAACATGACTCCTGTTAAACATGTAAAAATCGCACAGTTCGAGATTTAAAATATGCCCACCTATTGAAAATTGCTCAAGAAAAATTGAGCAAATTGTGCAAATTAAAAATTTGCACACTTTCGGAGATTGTGCTGAACAGGTATTTAGCTGTCGCTGGCTAGTTTTAAATGGTATTTAGCCGGATGCAAGTACACAGCGCCCTCTTTGATATGTATACAAGAGTAAGTCTGTAAAGGTTATTAAATTACCACTAGATTCCAATTAGGGTCTGTGTTCTAGTAGATAGCTTGCACATCCTGAGATCTAAGCTGTTCAACTCCCAGTTATTGCCCGCCCCCCTTTCTGAGCTGTATATGTATATTGCAAAAGCGTCACCAGAATCCTGTGTATTTCAAGTATTCATTGCTGTGTGTTATTGGTTCCCTGGTGCTGGATACTATGAAGCATGTCTTATTAATCAGCTGGAATGACAGGATCTGTTAAGTTAGGATGCAGTATTTCCTCAAATCTTTGTGTTTGTGGTAAGAATATACTTTTAGGCTTCTATCTTTCAGAGCCCTATGTATCTCGGAACTTTGTATTTCATAAAGGAGGTTTAAAAATGACAGGTTTAAAAATTGAATGATTCCGTGTGAAAAACTGTGTTTGTCATCTAAGTGATCTGATCACAGCTTACACACGATCCTGATCCAGTTCCCCATTGCACTCCCCAGGTGTACTATTCCAAGGTCAACTGATACCACAAGATGGCAGCAGGTGCAGTAACAGCTCCCTCCATTATTCCATTGCGGTTGCCTGTAGCTGGAAAATCCCAGACAGAGATTGACACCAACACCTACATTGAGCTCAAGACAGGTATGTGGAACTGATCCAGTTGTGTAAGTTACCATAATGACTGAGCTGGAGTGTCATGGCACTGCTGTTACGTTACAGGACATAAGTGATTGTCAACTGTTTGTTCAAAACTCCCTGTAGGACCTGTTTACATTCATCATAACCAATGTGGGAGTTTGTGTTGGAGTTGGGAGGAGAGAGAGGCTATGTTAAAGTATCAGACTGAGCCATCAAGTTTCAAGATTTCTTATATTAGGTTGACTAAAAGGATTCAGAGGCCATTTTATAAACTAAAGATGCCAGGTTTTGTTCTCGAAATCCAAGTTGCAAAGTGTGAAGCAAGCATTACTTACTGCAAAAGAGGGAATTTGTTGGCTCTCTGGGTTCTTATCCTCTTGCTGCCAGGGAGCCAGGTTTCGGGCACGTATTCTTTATAGGCACAGCCGGGGTGTCCAAAAATCGGACAAAGGGAACTGGGCCTTGTAACAAAAGACTGTACTCGTAATAAAAGACCAGGCTGCTGGGAATTACCAACATTCTTCAATGTCAATAGTGGAGATAATCCAGCATTTTTTTGAAACAGTATACTACTGTTTGGGGCATTCAGTGTGAGCGGATTACCACCGGGGACAAAAGCGCTCCACCATCGCAGCGATGAGCCACACACTACCGCTGCACGCTAATCTGGCCCCTAGTGAAAAGATATCAGCAGCGTACTGTGCCAGTTATGGGAACAAAAGAAATTACGTAACACTGCACGATCTGGGCTCTTTTTACAAGGCTGCAGGCCTGGCTGAAATAATCTGGCATTAATAGATGTTGTCTGTCAGATTAGAGTAGAAACCGGACAGTCTTTCTTGTTGGTTTAAGTGTCCAGTAAATGAAGAAAGGAACTTTAAAGAATTTTGAAAACAGAAAAAAAATGAAAAAATCTGCGTCCCAGCAGAATCAACATTTATATATGCCCTCAGCAGGATGCGGTTAAAATGACTCTACCAAATTGATCAGGAATGACCAAAGTTCTGTTACTCGCTTAGACTCCATCCTGCGTACTGTCATTTAAGAAATCGATTGTATTGATTAATTACCTCTTTTTAAACAGGTAGGGGGATTTCTGACATTCTCAATTGAAATTGTACCCTCAAGGAAGTATTTCTGGGTCTAAGAAATAGCTTAAGCTCCTTTCCTCAGCACATTAGAACCCAGCCAATGTGCACATTCATGGTTTAACTCAACGATTCCATTTTGCAGTAGCATTTTACTCGTCTCGTCATCTTCTTCAATCCTCAGATTTTCCCGAAACTCAAATCTACTTCACCATCGATGGCTCAAAGCCTGATCCCTTCCAGCAGATCGGAGTGCGGAAGACACAACAGTATAAGAAACCTTTCCTTCTCCAGGAGGGGAGGAAAACAGTTAGGGCTATTGCAATAACCAAGTAAGTCCTGTCAATCAAGAAACATGCCACCGACTGAAGCAGTCAGCTTTTTTTCACTCTAGATTTGTGGTTGTCTCAAAACTTGGAACATTTATGTTCCTGTGAGTATTCCCCATTTGCAACACAATGCATCCTTGGGAACAGGTAGTGTTCCGAAAATGTGACTAATTGGAGCTGGCTCTTCGCAACTTGGCACACCACACACAAGGTGAACAACACCACTTTAGAATACCTAGTGTGAGCGGGCAGATGCAAAGGGTCACGTGTTCCCGCTGAGAACAGGCAATCAAAATCCTTCAAGCGTCGTGTCTTAACCTTCCCTCCCTTTTATTCCAGAAATCATCAAGTCTTCCTAGAATACTGGCCTTCATGTAAAAGGAGCATCCACAGTTCAGCAAACTAAACCAGCTTTTATTGTGACTTCTGTATTTATTGCTTTCTTTGCATCAAGCTTTTCAGTGTGAATAGCAGAAGGGAAAAGAGATCATAATTTGCTCACTTCATAGGATCTTTTTCAATGGACTTACCCAACAGAAAAAAAATCGAAGCACTTTGATTTCAAGCCAAATTTTGGATGGCATCTCTTCCAAGATGATATAAATATCTCCCTTCATTCTGTGCCTCATTCGTAACAGAAACCGAGAGAGCAACATCGTCAGCAAGACCTTCACAGTGGAGTGGGCACCAGGCCAAGAGAAATACGAGACTGATGATGAGAGCTTTCAAGATCGCATCGCTCGCAAGCAGACACCTGGCCTTCAGGTTGAGTAACTTCTAGAGACATTCCTTTCATGAAAACTCCAGGCTTGCCCTGACTAGCAATTAAAGAGTTTATTAATGTATTTAATACATTTGTAGTTATTTTTTTATTTAAACATCTTTGCATTAAGAATAGTCAAACAATAATATTAGGCTTAGATAGTTGTCACACCTGCCAAGATATTGTGAAAACATAGATTATTATCCTCACATGAATTTTGAATATTTTGTTGGGATTTATTTTCTGTTGGGCATGATAGGCCACACACTATGATTAACTTTCCCAACGGGCAGCCACAGAGAACATTTTTAATCAACTTCCTTTTTCATTTAAGTAAATGAACTAAAGACAAATGATCAAGTAAACCTGTGAAATTTTTAAGCATTAACGCTAACCATGCTCTGCGGAACTGGATTCCACGTAATTAACACTGCACCAAAGGAGTTTGGGTTATAAGTTTAATTTGCCATGGTTTCACAGCTGACAGCCAGCAAGACAACGGCGGCAATCATGAAGAAAGTGCTGGAGGAGTCCCAGAAACCAGTCCAGGGATCCAACTACCGCAAGCCCACCACTGGAACACGGTTCATGGAGGCTAGGTTAGGCAGCAAACCAACTGGCACAGCGGCCAAGGAGAAAGCAAAACACAACGGCCAGGTATGTCCAAGGAACCAGCGTCATGGGACTTCCACATCCACAGATCTCCCAGTATGAACAAACTCGGCCAAATGTAAAAAGGAGAACCCCCCCAACAAAATGGTGCCCATCCAAAATGATACAGGATTTTATAATTCCTTTGGCTGGTTCTCTGCAGAGTTTTATTGAGGAAGTAAAGTTCCACAGCGGTGGTTTCTGTTTATCAAATCTGTGGGATTGATATCATATTATGCAGAAAAAATGAAAAAGATTTCATGTAATAAAGAAGACCATCAAGAATCTTTCTGCCACCCATCATGCCATTCTCATCCTGAGACATCTAGTGACAGAACACACTTTCCGAAACATGTAGTTGGTTGAAGAATGAATGAAATATCTTGCCAGCACCAACAACATGGGTACCAGTACTCGGAATTTAACTCACAGAACTACTTCACACTGCACTGATGTTTTTCTGTATTTTTGTCCGCACAATCACATCTTCTCCGTCCAGCAAACACGAACCTTGTAACCGACTTTATTGAAAATTTTGTGCACAGGAAGTCAGATGGATTTGAATCATTTGCTGATCTATTAAAAGTAATGATGGTGCAGTATCCACGTACTTGCAGTTCAATCTTGCAACCTTGTTTTCCGGGGAAAGCCAGCACATGGGAATCAAGTGACATTAACTTCTTCGTTTCACTGCTGAAAACATTTAACTTGATATCTGTTCCTAGGCTCAGCAGCTTACAAGCCCCAAGCCCGAGGATAAAGGGAAGGCTATACCTAAGAACTTGACCCAAGCAAACCGACTGCAACGAGAAACTGACTTTCTCAAGTAAGAAGCTTGCCGTTAGTTCTTGCACGGTGTCTTCCTTAGACTGAGAATCATCCTGAGATCGTAATGTCTCCATGATAGACAAAAATGAATACAAATCTCTACTGATATTGATGCTCTTCTGTCTTAACCTCCCTCATAAATGACCCTTCTCACACACTGGACATTTTTTCCCTACCGTGCACAGGTGCATATTCTGTGCTGCAGACAGACCAGCAGATCCGTTTGCCAGGTTTTGCATAGCATGCGGTAATCCTGTACCCCCGTTGCCCAATGCTAGATTACCACCTCCAGAGCCAGCACAGGTAGAGTCAACATGTCTATCCTCATCATAAAATTATGATATGTATGCCTTGCCCCCTCTAGTATACAATGTAAAAATGCAGTGCAGGCATTACTTGATAACTCTTTCATTTCTTCCCTAACCATTGTAATGCGTTACCCTTCAAAGACCCTCAATAATGTACCAAGATGGAATTGTGTCTTTATTGCAAAACTTAAATCTGTCCAAGTCTTCAATGCATACAATTCAATCATGCTCAAAACAACCACAGCATTTTTGTTGCTAGTTGCCTATGCAAACAAGTGCTTTGTGTTTACAATGTACGGTTCTTGTTGTTGACAAACTGTTGCAACTGTGGTGTACTTCTGTGTGACTGTCCAAATAACGAGATTTTATAGAAAAAGGTTGATAAAACTAGTGTGAAATGTGGCTTGTTGTGAGTAATAATACGTGTCTTTTCAATGTCTGCTTTGTTTGGACACAGCTGGGTATGTGTGTAGGGTGCAATGCCATGGTGCCGCTGAATGTGACTAGTTGTCTGATATGTGAAATGCCTATAGCACCACAGCTGGTTCCACAAGCTTCCGTCAAACTCAAGGTATTGTGCGTGTCATTGTGTGTTTGGCTCAGGTCTACTGAAAAAGTCTGTCCTACTTTCATCGGCCCTTTGAGTTTCTGTTCCACTAGAAGCGTTTGCTTCTGTTCCTGGTTACCAGCTCTCAAATTGTCATTAAATAAAACAAGAATAAAGCCCTGCTGACTTTGTTTCAACTTCTCATTGTCGGTTTTCAAATTGTCTTGAATAGTGTGAAAGTAAACGTCAGATGTCAGCTGTACAGCTTGGCAAGAAGGCACACTTGTGTGCAGAAATGCTTTGTTTTCAGATTTCATAAGATCATAAGCATTCGTTCACATTTGGCTTACATAAAGGTCGTAGACTGTTAAAGCAAATCACTTGCTCGTCTTTTACATGGTGAGAACCTTCTGACAAGTGTTGTTTGCCACTGAAACACGTTCTCAAAAAAAGTAACAAACGTGTGTCTTTGTAAGTTGAAGTAGCAAGCACCGACATCTCATTTAAAAAAATTCCAACGTAACTGGCATTCTCGTGGAGCAAGTTGCATTTTTGGAAAAACAAAGTAGATATACGAAGAAGCTTGGTTTTCTCACTGCAGGATAAGCTAGTGTGCAATGAGTGTGGGACTGGAAACCCAGCCAATATGGAGTACTGTGTCACATGTGAATGCCCACTGACTGGAAATAATCGACACTTGAAGGTAAAATATGTCAATCTTTATGAGAATTGCAGGAGTAGCTTAAAGACGAGTGCATTTGTTATGACAGATAAACAACTGTCAGATTCTTTGTGCAAAGTTCTTCCATCGGAGCTATGAACCTAACGTAAATGATACCTTTCTCCGTGTAACAATATTTTTAAATTTTATTTCATTCTGGGGCTGGAAAAAAATGAATGGATTTGCAACTAGTTTTGAACCATTGAATCTGTGTACTTTTAGTTTAATAATAAACATGCATTTCTTGTGTCAAACGTAACATTTCTGTCCTCGTGTTTCACCCAACTGTACCCTTAGATGGTGTTGCCAAAGGTAAGTGAAATGGAAAACTTAATGACAGTTTGTAAACGAATCCTTGTTCTTGTCAAACACTAATATCCTGTCTCTAAAGGCAAAGTCAGAGGCTGTCAGACTTGGGATGGTAGCTTGGCAGGCCTAACTCTGGCTTGACTCGGTGGTAAGGGTACCATTGCATGACTAGAGTTAGACCAGAAGCTCAATGAGAGTAGATTGCTCTGAAAGCTAGGCTTTTAACCACTCCCTGCCGGGCGACCCGTTTTTGAGTACATAGGCTTCATATGCAGAGCCGGGGAACCCGGAACCGGAAAAGAGTTGGGCCTTATAACAAAAGACTGTGCTCAGCACAAAAGACTGGGCTGCTGGGTATTACCGACATTTTTCACTCTCAATAGTGGAGATAATCCAGCCTTGTTTTGAAACAGTATACCACGGTTTTAGGCATTTAGAGGAAGCACATTACCACCGGGGACAAAAGCTCTCCACCACCGCAGTGATGAGCCACACAGCACCGCTGCACGCTAATCTGGCCCCTATTGAAAAGAGGTCAGCAGTGCACTGTGCCGGTTTCGGGAACAAAAGAATCTTACGTAACACCGCACAATCTGGGCTCTTTTTCCAAGGCTGCAAGCCTGGCTGAAATATTCAAAAGTCAATGAAGGTTAACTGTCGGCTTTAGAGTCGTGCTCAAAGAGTCCTTCATTTTGGTATAAACGGCCATTAAATGAAATGATGAATATTTGAAGAATTTTGAAAACGGAAAATCTTGAAAATGAGCCGGCATCTTGTCTTGCTCAAGAAAAATCCACCCGGCAGCAAGTGGTTAAGCAACAGTTGGCAGTTTTACAGGATTTACCTGGACTGTAAGTGCTGGTGGAGGTGAAAAAAATTGAGTAAAGGTGCAGGGATAAATATGATTGAAGGAAAACGCCATCTGAATTCATTCTGATTTCTAGCACTTTCCATATTTTTCTCTCTACATCAAGACTCAGGTTTCTTGTACCCAAACCTGATCTACCAAACTACAATTTAGTTTTCAGATTGAAAAAGGTGGACTTTAAGAACAATTGGTCCCAAACCACAGTCCACCCACAGCAAAATCAACTGTCATGCCCACGCATACAAACCACTATGGATGTGAGGGTCCTTATTCCACGTTTACAAATTTGCCAGAGGATGCCAGTTTGTGGTGTCAGTAACAAATTAATGAAAAGAATAAGAAAAAACATTCCTCTAGACCTCCAGGAAACCTTTGAAATTTCACCTTCTTGGTACATGTACTTTTATTGCAGTTTGTATGTCGATCCTTCATTGACCTTCAATGATTGTTGGGTAAAGTGGATAGTTATAATTATGTGATGGAGGGGGAATGTTTACAGAGCTGATTTGAGATCATCCTTGTGCTTTTTATAATTCATGTCTTTTCTTCAACTTTACATTGTGAATAACAGATGGTATTTCCTGAGGTAGGATATGGAATAACTGTTTTCCTTTTTTAAACAAAACTGTTGTAATTGCAAGCCACCGAAGTAACCTAACATGCTAAGGGTAGAGGGCGCTTGTCATGGCAGCTTAAACTAACAGGCAGATCCAAGGTAGCAAATAACATTTTGTCTTTTTATTGAAAATTTGAGAGCTCATTGTATATTTTGCAGGTTTGCCCTTGTCGCTACTACAGCCTATTAAGACGAATTCCAGCAGGGTGAAAGCTGAGCTTTGATATGGTGCCAATAAATGCATCAGCTTTTAGCCTTGTTAGCTCAACTGACGCATTTATTGGCTTCATGAACTTGGCATTTGTGGGCAAACTAACCTCTCTTGCAGGACTTTAATTTTTGCACAACTGTCAGCCATCTTGGATCTGCTTCATACCCTGGTGCTTTGCTGATCATCTGCTCAATCACTCAGGCATTTTCACTGCAGCTTAAACCTGATGCATTTGTAATGTAACTAGCAGTCTTTGAGGAAAATGTTTTAATGACTTGGAAATTTTGTTAAAGTGGCTACTTTGTACTGCATTGATTATTTTGATAACTGTTAGTGAAAATGACCGAAACTGAACTTTTAACTTTTATGCATGATGTCTTGTAAATGTTGTCAGCCATAAACAACACAACAACTGTAAATTTGTTAATTGTTTTGTAATTATTTTGTGATACTGAAGTTGAAATGACCTTTCTTGGAAATACTTTTAAGTCGGAGTGACTAATTCTCTCGCCTGTCTCAATGCGACAAAGCACATGTCTGTTTTTGTCACATACTTGATAATCCAAAGGAAGCTACGCATTTACATCGAAAGTTCAGCAGTTATGTAGCATTGATATAGCGATAGCTATATTTGTATTGCATTGATTACTTTCTGACAAGAACTTGTATTCAGTGTAAACACAAAGATCTGACAATTGCTGGAAGGTAAAGTCACTCTGGATGACGTTTTCTGTGCATGTTTAACTTACGTGGTCATCCATTTTTGTACATGCATATGCTCATTTGTCAGCCACAGGCAAGTTTGAGCATTGACTATAGTTGACTATACTTCATCCAAAGTTGTCCAAACAATGGGTAATTTGTACCATCTTTTCAGCCATTTGGAACCAGACCCTGGGGCATGGCTGCACCACTGGTTATCGGTAGGCTGTATAATTTATCAGCACAGAGGGAAATCATTCACATAAAAATAATCGTACGAGATGTCATTGACCATGTACACCGTGAGAGTTATAGCCAGTGGAAAAACACAAGTCACAACGGGATTTTACAAAATAGTTCAAGTGGTGCTGCTCCAGTATGGCTGCATTGCAAGCATTGTTAAAAAGCAATCGACGAGTGGTTAAACTGTAGTTGATGCCCGAATTTGCCCCACACTGTGGCCTGCCAGGAACATTTCATTTGTAACCTGCCTGCTATGGTGAGTTTGTCTGCATAGTCTGGCTCTTACATGTGTACAATGCCTCTATTGATGAATACTGTAAACCATGGCCCATTTTCACAGAGCTACCAGACATAAAATATTAACCAGCAAATATTTTCATTTCACAACAGTTAGCTGATAACCGGACCCCCAGAAATTGAGATTGCACGACATTTTGCCTGGTGCCCTGTTTTTGCTTAGCAAGTACCTTCAGTGGTTGATACATGTAGCAAATGTTACTACCAAGCAACTCAGTGAAATTGGGCTATGTGGACTGCGGTGTATAATTATATGCATAATAATATGTCTTCAATTGGCCTTGTCATATAGGCTACTCACAGTGGGGCATCTGCCCCTCCTATGCCCATGAAAGGAGGCCGGCTCCTCTGCTGTAACAAGTGTGGGCGAGTGAATAACAGTGATGCTCGTTTCTGTGATTGGTGTGGTGCTAAGGTGAGAAAGATAACTGCTTTTGTTGATCACTGTTCAGTTGGCATTATCTTGTAAAAACTGATAGAATTCCGAGTGAATGCTTGGTGTTATTTAAGACCCTACACATTTAGAAAGTTCTCCTGTGCTCATTTCTTGTCAGAAGCAAATCCATTGAATTTTTATGGTTAAAATGTGGCAAAAATAGAGCTCACCGACTCGATTTTGTAGTTTTCAGCTTGAAAAGCTAAGAGGCAGTATAGTTTACGTCACATTTTGATCCAAGCCTGCAGCTGATGCACCTTGTGACCACAGACATTCCTGAATTGTCTTTACCTGTGTCACTGTTCGTTAGTCTCTCTCTTTGTTTTTTCCCCCCTGGCCTATCTAGCCGGCACCAACAACACACCTACTGACATGCTCTAGGTGTCAGAGTAGCAACCAAGCTTACGCCACCTTCTGCCATTCCTGTGGCTGCTCAATAGAACCTCCACCACGAGAAGACCCTCGAAATAACGGCATAACGGTCGGTGGAAGGAGCACCTCTCAGGTATGGATGAAAGCAGAAAGCACAGATTCACGCAGTTGTTTTGTTTAACTCCTCGGTGTATTTTCAAAAGTATTTAATCCTCCCCTCCCCCTGAAAATCCACATTTACTCAAAAGGTGCACGGATTGTATCGTGCAAGGAAATATTGCTGTGTCAAATGTGAGTTTACACAACAAAATAGATCCTATATTGTCTGACATACTTTGTTGCAAGTCTTTTAATAAATTGTAAACAATGGAAATCAATGTTTAGCTTTTTCTCCCAAATAAACATTGGTACTCTTTGAGGTGCCTAACTGAATGAGACATCAGAATCAATGTTCTGCCTACTGAATATGAAAAACAAAAAAATGTGAAAAATTTTTTAGTTGGGATTCCTTTTGAGGGATCCTCTCACAAGTCTCATCAAGTTTTGTTTCAGGTAAGCATTTTGGTGTTTTTCTCTCTTCAGGTGATAGATAAACAAGCCAAGGCAGCTTGGGTTCCCATGTCCATGCCTCATCCTGAGCCAGAGAAGATCACCGTTGGCACACAGACTGCGGGCTTGTTTTTCCCATCCAACAAGAGGCTAGAGCAGCAAGGGAAGGGACAGGGAGATCAGAGGATTCTTACAGAATCCGCGGCGGAGAAGAAACCTGTACTGACTGCTGTCAGTCCTGGAAAAGGTAGAACTGGTATCCCTAGAATTTGGACCTTTTTAGTGGAACAGTTTGGTGGTGTGTTGCTTGAACTGTTGGTGATTAATTTTGGAAACTGTTGGCGACTTGTACACTGTGAAAACTCCCATAACCAGTTCCAGTCCATAGGAAAGAACTTACATGCCTTTGCTGTTGAAGGATACTTGGTACCTGACAGAGAAGACTGAGAGTGGGTCAGTAAGTTGAGTCCAACACATGCACTGAGAATTCAATGACTGTCAATCCTCTTGCAGTAAGTTTGTTCAGGTCTAAGAATAATTTGCCCAAGCAAGAATTACAAGTGGTTAGATAACAGACAACGCTCTTTCTAAAAGTCATTTTAGACTTCCTCGTAAGGTCAAACACTGTTTTCTTCAATGGACTTGAGATAAATGTAGAACAGGCCGAGTACATGATTGCTCACTCCGATATTTTGCTCTATGTGTGTAGGTTACTGGAGACAGCAAATGGATCACATTTGTGGGCATCTGAAGGCACATGCACAGAATAACCAGGACTTCAGAAACTTGATTGCAGAGCCACGGATGGGCAAGGTAAGGGGTGAAGGCAGGGTGGAAGGAGGTGACAAGAGAGGTGGCGGGGAGGAACTGTCTCACGGAGAAGTGGAGGGTTCTCATTTGCCAGTCACTGCGTTGGATTGTTTGGATAGAAGTGTAGCATATTGAAGTCCTGCAGAAATACCAGCGAGGGAACACCTTGCAGGCAGTGTGCATCACATTGCATGTTGGCAGGTACCCTGTGTTTGCAAAGCCAAACCGTCCATTGCACGGTGAATAAGAAGTTTTCTGGACATGTCCTTGGTCCCCTTGTACTATGATCGGGGCCTGAGCATCATCAGTATTTGATATGCTCTTAATCAAGGTCGTATGAACTGTTGTGTAAGAAATGTCAAATTCATTTTGGTACCGGCAAACACCGTCTGTACTCAGTAAAAACTTTAAATTAAACAGTACTATGTAGCAATTGGAGTGATGGTCAGCCAGGTTTTTGGCTTTCAGTTTAACTGTCTTTTGCACAGCTTGGTGGTGTACATCCATTTTTTTCCCCTGACCTTTAAGGTAAACTGACATGAAATATCCCTCTGCACCCCCACTGTGTGTTTGACTGGATTGGTGTGTCTTGATCACAGCTTCAAGGAGCCACTGTGCATGAGGACGGGTATGAGTTGAGCATCACGGCATGTTTTGTCCTACGAGGCAGTAAAGATGACTTCACCGGTAAGCCACTTGGAATAACCAAGAAGAGCCTGTTGAGTGACACAACTGACGGTAAGAGTGCAAGAAATCATCCACCCTTCTTTAATTTTAGTAGCTGTTTTAATAATGAAATCTTTTGGGGGATGCAGTTGAGGGAACTGTCCTGCTGAAATAACTGCCTTGAAAATAAATGTGGAAAGCGATTTTATTTTACTGGAAAGGAAGTTGCAAAAATGGACTGAATTTAGCATCCATTCTGGCCGTTGGTTTTTACAGGAGGCAAAGTGTGTCTTTGCCGTGGCAAAACTTGTGTTGGCGGGTCCAAAACGATTTGCTCAAGACAACAGCTGGTTTTGTCATTGTACATGTATATTGCTTTTCCATTATTATGCATTTCCAACCTTGAAAAAGTATGGTTTGTGAATGTCTGCATTCTTAAAGTAGATGGACTGAGCACATGATTTGAGGTCTGTCAGTGTAGGGAGGCGTCTGGGTCTCTGTCAAGAAAGTTTGTGTGAGTAATAAATGTTTTTTACCACTGTCCAAATTGACTGTTTCAATCCTGTTCTAGTTCCAAATGAAGTGTTCACCAAGACATCCCACGCTCTAGGAACATCAGCCAAACAAGAGAAACCATCCACACCCAAGAAAAAGCTGAAGAAAAAAGCTGCAGATGACAAACTAACAGTGAGCCTTTGAACTGCAAACCCCATCCCGAGCTCATCATTACAATTTGATGCAAGACCTAAATGCAACGTTTTGCCCCTCCTTGAAAAAGAAACAAAATCCCACACCACAATAGTCCTAATAATCTGGACTAACTTGGTGCAATTTGGAAAGGTATGTAGATGTAGAATGTCTCAGTGATTCTGTGCATCTTAAAAATGCTCTTGCAGGCCATAGACCGAGACCTGTTGAAGGAGTTAGGAGCAAAGGGAGACGGAGATGAGGAGGAGGTTCAACGTCTCCTGGATGAGG
Source organism: Acanthaster planci (assembly GCF_054643075.1). NCBI lineage: Eukaryota > Metazoa > Echinodermata > Asteroidea > Valvatida > Acanthasteridae > Acanthaster > Acanthaster planci. The sequence continues at coordinate 29,795,569 of NC_141777.1, forward strand.
CGAGTAACTCTCTCTTCTCCTCCTTCAAGTCAAATTAGTGCAGTCAGAAAAACGGGAGGTTTTTATTTTCTATCAGAACTACTCTGTTTCAATGGAAAAGTAAAGTCAAAACCACCACTCTTATAGAAGAGATTAATTTTCAAATGGTTTACCCTGCAAAGCTTTTCTTAGAACCTAGTAATATTACCGTTTGAAACCGCTAGTTTGTGGAAAGACCTTTTTATCCTGTCTCTTTTTTGAAAGCGTTCTGTGCAAGGAGATGGATTCTTAAATTGAGTCTTGTTAGTCACCCGTCCTTGCTTAGTCCTTTGGAATGATTTTTCACGTTGATTTTCAGTCTCTCCTTTTCTAGGATTGGCTGAGGAATATGCCATTTCTAAACTGTAATCGTCTTTAAGTTCCAAATTAATACATAGTCGCCAGACTAGTTTTGTAGTTGTGAGCCTGGACCCTTGAATACAATTTTTTTTCAGTTTTCATGACTGAAATTTATTTTAAATAGAGCTCAATGAGAAATTGATTTCAGTTAACCTTTATGTGATGTTTATGTTTTCTGAAGTTTGCTGTCTAGTTTCCAGACTAATCTGTGACCCTTTACGCTGCATTCTTTGCAGGGAGCAGATGCCATGTGCGAGACGAGCGAAGGTATCCCTGTGCTAGCCGTCGCTGCCATGAACAGACACTGGGACAGCTTGGAGACACTGGTCAACAATGGAGCTGAAATCAACAAGAAGGCAGGACCGTACGTACAAGTGCTGGAGAAATCTTCACTTGACTCCATAGCCTGAAATAAAAGCAGGACTCGCTCTGTTTAGACCATTGTCTGTGAGCTACAAAGCCCAAGATCACTTTTTTGGTCACTGTGTCCGCCTTGCACGGTATAATTGGCAAAACACAAACACACTAACAAGATCTA